>NC_073253.2:156860833-157170000 GCF_029289425.2 Pan paniscus | reverse complement strand
CTAGTGTGTAAATGCCAGCATTGCTGCTAAATATTCTACAATCCTCCATACAACTCTCCTACAACAAATAATTAGCCAGTTTTCTGGCCTAAAATGTCAATAGTGCTGAGGTTAAAAACTCTGACCTAAAGCATGGCCCATAGTGAAGCAACTTTTGTTATGCCTACTCTATATTAAGACCATGATACACTAACATAAGACTTATAAAAAAGATAAATAAGACATTTTAGCAGTCTTTATCTAGAAATTAAAGTGGAAAGAGGAGCATGCTCTGCAAATGAGAGATAAAATTCCCAGAAATAATTTTCTGTTAATTATTTTTAATAAAAACATTTTTGCTTCTTTTTCTTTTTATATATGTATTTTTTAAGAGGGAGGATCTCACTCTGTCATCCAGCCTGGAGTGTAGTGGTGCAATCTTGGCTCACTGCAGCCTTGAATACCAGGGTTCAAGCTGTTTTATTAAAATAAATATGTATGAGGAGATACTTATACCTCTATGTAATACAATTAAACTATGTTTTGCTGAATAACAAACTACTCCAAAACTTAACGACTGAAAACAACCAAGATTTATATTCTCACACTTTCTGTGGTCAGAAATTTGGAAGTGGTTTGCCTGGATTTCTGTGACTCAAAGTCTCTAATGAGGTTTCACATAAGCTGTTAGCGAGAGCTGCAGACATATCAAGACTTAAGTGAGTCCAAAGGATCCACTAAGGTCACACACATGATTATTAGGCTTCAGTTTTTTTACTGGCTGCTGAACTGACAGCTTCAGATCTCAGCCATGAAGTATGGGCTTCTCCACAGGGCTGCTCAGGATATAGCAGCTGGCTTCTTCTTCATGGCAACGGAGCCAAGGAGAATGAGGGAGGGAGGGAAGGAGAGAAAGAGCGAGAGAGAAAGAGCAAGCAAGTGAAAGATGGAAATGATGGTCTTTTATGAGCTATTGGAAGTTGATCTTATTTAGGTGATTGTTGCTGTAGTTGTTGCTTGTTGTATATTCCTAAACCTAACTAAAGCTCATGTCTTAGATTTTGGCTTCTCTACATATACAAATGTAGATATAAATTAGAACAGAATAGAAACAATAATTGCAGTCTGTACTCAAGGGGAGGAATACACAAGAGAATGAAGGCCAGGAGATAGAGATCAATGTGGGAACTGCACACCCTGTTATATTGAATAAGACACTGAGATTCAATAGATGCAGTAAATTCATACTGCTGTGAAAGGTGGATTTGATATTGGAAGCTAGGAGTCCCAGGACTGAATAATTAGCTCTTTCTTCTTACAAATAAATTATGTACATCATTTGTGTGCTGATTTATGTGATCATAAATTATATTACTTTAAATTATTAACAACATTATGATGATTTATTTTTTACCTCCCTGCGTTAGTTAGGTTTAGGCTTCTCTGCATATACAACAAGCAATAACTAGAGCAATGATCACCTAAACAAGGTCAACTTTATTTTCCATCTCTGGAAAAAGAGAAGTGAAGTCTGGAGGTAGATAAGCTGAAGCAGATAAGAAGGCTCCACGCTGTGATTCAGGGCCCCAGGCTCCTATTGTTCTGCTCCATCACTCTCTTTAGTGCTTCTATTTTCAAGTTCACTTCATGATCCAAGATGGTTGTGGGAATTCTAAAATACCATTACTTGACAAGGAAAGATGGAAGATAGAAGAAAAAGGTCCCTTTTTTTCCAGCCAATTTTAGTTCCAAATGATCCAACTTTCTCAAAATTGTATATACTATTTCCCTTTACATCTCATTGGCCATAACTAAGTCACATGGCCATATCTAACTGTAAAGCAAATGGGAAAACATGGTTATTTATTCTGTGCAGCAACATGTTCAAATATTTTTAAAAATTCCAACGCTAAGATGGAAGACAGTAGATAGCAAAGTAAGAAAATGGCTGTTTTTTTCTTTTCTGTGTTATAAAAGAAATGCTTTCCCACTAAAAACTGTAAACAGTAGAGAAAAGTAGAAAAATGATATAAAATGATACCTACACTCCCATTTTCCCCAAGATAAGCATTTTTTCTTTCTTTTTGTAAAAATTTCTATTTTCAATTTTTGTGTGTTCATAGGAGGTGTATGTATTCATGGAGGTGTATGTATTTATGGAGTAAATGAGATATTTTGATACAGTTATGCAATGTGTAATAATCATATCAGGGTAAATGTGGCATTCATCACCTCAAGCATTTATATTTTGTGTTACAAACCATCCAATTATACTCTTTTAGTTATTTTGAAATTCACAATTAAATTATTATTATTGACTGTTGTGCTTTCAAATACTAGATCGTATTAATTCTATATAACTACTTTTTGTACCCATTAACCATCCCCACTTTCCCTCTAAACCTCCAACTACCTTTCCCAGCCTCTGGTAACCATTGTCCTCTCTCTATCTCCATGAGTTCAATTGTTTTAATTTTTAGTTCCCGCAAATCAGTAAGAACATGTCAAGTTTGTCTTTCTGTGCCTGGCTTATTTAAGTTAACATAATGGCCAGAAGTTCCATCCATGTTTTTGTAAATAACAGTATCTCATATATTTTATGGATGAATAGTGCACCATTGTGTATTTGTGCCACATTTTCTTTATCCATTCATTTGTTGATGGACACTTAGGTTGCTTCCACATCCTGGCTATTGTGAATAGAGCTGCAATGAATATGGGAGTGTAGATATCTCTTCAATATACTGATTTCCTTTTTGGGGGGGTATATACCCAGCAGTGGGATTGCTGGATCATATGGTAGCTCTTTTTAGTTTTTCGAGGAACCACAAAACTGTTCTGCATAGTAGTTTTACTAATTTACATTTTCATCAACAGTGTACAAGGGTTCCCTTTTCTCCATATCCTCACCAGCATGCATTATTGCCTGTCTTTTGGATACAAGCCATTTTAACTGTAGTGAGATGATATCACATTGTAATTTTGATTTGCATTTCTCAGATTGTTGTATCAATGATGTTGAGCACTTTCTCTTTTACCTGTTTGCCATTTGTATGTCTTATTTTGAGAAATGTCTATTCAGATATTGGAGAAAGGACAATCTCTTCAATAAATGGTGCTGGGAAAATGATATCCACATGCAGAAGAATGAAACTAGATGCCTATATCTTGCCATATACAAAATAAACTTGAAATGGATTAAAGACTTAAATCTAAGACCTCAGACTGAAACTACAAAAAGGAAACATTTGGGAAATTCCCCAGGACATTGCTCTGGGAAAAGATTTCTTGAGTAATACCCCACAAGCACAGGCAACCAAAGCAAAAATGGACAGATAGAATCACATCAAATTAAAAAGCTCTGCTCAGCAAAAGAAACAATCAACAAAGTGAAGAGACAACCCACAGAACGGGAGAAAATATATGCAAACTATTCATCTGACAAGGGATTGATAGCCAGAATACATAAAGAGCTCAAACAACACTAGAGGAAAAAATTTAACTTATGAGTTAAAGACAGGTAAAATATCTGAATAGACATTTCTCAAAAGAAAACATACAAATGGCAAACAGGTATAGGAAAAGGTGCTCAACATCATTGATCATCGGATAAATGAAAATCAAAACTACAATAAGATATCATCTCACTGCAGTTAAAACAACTTTTATCCGAAACATGGGCAATAGCAAATGTTGGCAAGGATGTTTAGAAAAGGGAATCCTCATTCACTGTTAGTGGGAATGTAAATTAGTACAACCACTATAGAAAACAGTTTAGAAGCTCCTCAATAAATGATAAATAGAGCTACCATATAAGTCAGCAATCTCACTGCTAGGTGTACACCCAAAAGAAAGGAAATCAGTATATTGAGGAGGTATCTGCACTCCCATGTTTATTGCAGCACTATTCTGAAGTTAAGCACTTTGTAACTTCACTATGTATTTTCTTCCCTCGCTTTCCTCAATACAAAGCTTGAGGGTTATTTCTTTTTATATTTAATATGAGGGGATGTGCTGGATTTACAAAAAAAAAGAGAATAAAATAAAAAAGTGTGGAGCGAAGACAGGAAAGCTAGACTCATTTTGAGGATTTATATGAGAACAAAGATGGCCAATTATGTCCTAGAATAAAGGAACTTGAAAGTAAATAGGATTGTTTATTGCAGTCAGCCGAGTGTTTTAGGATCTTTGTAACAATATATACATTATGATATATTCCGGGAATTTCATTTGGATGATTAGAATATTCTACAAAAGGAGAATACTAAAATAAAGTTTGATGACAGACTAATGTTGATTATCCAGTCATGAGATAATGACATCCTAGAGAATGGTGGGTAAAGTGAAATGGAAGGAAAGGATGCAACAAGGTAACTTTGCAAAAGTTGGAAATGATGGGATGTGTGTAAGCTGGGATAAATAATTGACTATAAGATTTGTTTTCCTTATTTGAGGGTATGGATAAAATCAAATAAGTAGTAAAGGAGGGATGAGAGAGTAAGCTATAAATAATATTTAAGGAGATCTGAGGTTCATATAGATGAGAGTCAGGATCCCCACTAGAGATGGGTATGCACTGCAGCCATGTTTGTTTGCTTGAGTAGTTTTGTTTAGGTTTTTGCTCTCAGCTTCAACTTTATTGTTGCTTCAGTACTCTTTGTCTATGAAAGGACTAGTTCCATGATGAAGACCACTTGAAAAGTGACTGCAGCAATTTTGGTAGTAAGACAATTGGTGTCAGTTGCTGGTAGGATCCAGGGTGAGAAACTGAGTTAGCAGGGATATTATTTCATCTATGCAGAATACTGGCTTCTTGGTTTGTAATGTTCTTCAGATTCCTAACATTTCCCAAGAGTTGCGTGAATGAATTTTTCTTCTCTTGCCAAATGCCAAATGGTCAGTGTCTCATGTGGAATTAAAAATAATCGAGTAAATTACACTCAGATTGTTTTGCCCATCTCTTAACTCAGAAGTTATTCCAGGTGTTGTTGTGGTTGTTGTTTTTCCCTCCAACAATGGATAGATAAACAATTGCTAAAGTTTTGTTTTTGTTTTTTGAAACAGAATCTCAACATGTTGCCCAGGCTGGAGTGCAGTGGCCCAATCTCGGCTCACTTCGACCTGCACTTCCGGGGTTCAAGCCATTCTCGTGCCTCAACCCCACGAGCTGGGATTACAGGCATGCACCACCCCTCCCAGCTGATATTTGTATTTTTAGTAGAGACTGGGTTTCGCCATGTTGCCCATGCTAATCTTGAACTCCTGACCTCAGGTGATCTGCCCACCTCAGTCTCCCAAAATGTTGAGATTACAGGCATGAGCGATCACGCCCAACCGCAAATGCTGAAGTTTTGCCTGTCCTTGTTAAAACTCCAGAACTCAAATTAATCCTGCAATCGGAATTTGCAAGTTTTCCAAAAAGTCACTAAACGGCTGCCATAGATCTGGTCTTCTCCAATACTACCGGGGGCGAGGGACCACAGTATGATTATTTCACTATTAGAGATGTAACTCTTTTAAAGTTGTATATTCTAGAAGTCTGAAAAAAACTGAGTTTGAGTCCCAATTCTCAAATGGAAAATTATATTGCTGTGTAACACATGGAACTTTGGGAAGAATTAAAGAAAAACATATAAATAACCCAGATATCTTTTACATTTGGAAGGAGATATACATACAGATATTCATTGCAAGATTATTTACAATAGAAAAAAATATGGTAAAATTCTGAAGTTCAATAGAAAGGCAAAGGGTAATTATGTGTGATTAATGCTTTGGAATAGTTTGGAGCAGTTACAAAGATGAGGAAGATTTATACAGAAAAAATGCTAAGATATTGTTGAGATAAGAAAGTCTCAGAAAAAGTATTGTGCCAACATTTGTTTGAAAAACAGAGTAATGTATTTTAACTTCCCCCGTTTGCGAAAGACGAAACAATCTGCATAGAGAGGTTAAATAAATTTCCAAGGGTCACACAGATACTTGAATTCAAACTTAGATCTATCTGATAACTACAGACCATACTTCACTAAAAAGGAATCAGAGTTATTAGAAATGCAAAGAATATCAGACATTGTTTAGTTCAGTGGCTTGTTCCCTGTACATCTAACGGCCTGAGAAGGAGTTCCTTTGGTTTTTGCTCTTTCCCCCACAATCTCTTTATACTTTAACCAGAGAAGTTGCACATTTTTATTGCTTTTTATTTAAGAGTTTGATGAAAAAAATGTTTCAGGTGTTCTATTGCTAACTGAAATCCAGTACTTCAAATTAAAAATAAGGGCCCTGAAGCCCAGAGAGAGTGAAACAAGTTTCCCAGAGTTACAAAACGAAGAACTAGAAATCAGAACTTTGTCCTCCAAAGCCAGGGTGACTTCTAGGGTACACTTCTGACTCTATACATTCTTAGATCTTAGCCTAGGTGCCTCTGTGAACAATAAGAAGAAAATTATTACTAGAAAAACAATGACATGCAGGTAATTATCTTAGGGAGGCATCGGGGACCGAACAAGGGGAAGTTGGGCCTAAAGAGGGAAAACTGAAACGCCAGATGGTTAAGAAAGGGTGAGGAGACTTTCTTCAAAACAATTTGCTTTCAACATCCATTTTCAGAGGTTCTGCTATTCTCTTGGAACAGGAATACATTTTCAAAGGGGACTAATTGCACTCTCTTAGGGGCAAAAAAATTAAGTGCGTCGTAGTTTAATTGAGTGTAGATAGATTAGTTTCTGTCCGTGGTTTATTTGTCTTCTTTTAGTAATGGAGACTCACTGAAAATGAGCAGCCAATGAGCAGAGAAAACCGGCTCTTAGATCCCAAACTGATGGGTGCTTGGAATGTAAACACTGGTCTCATGTCCCCTATTACAATTTCAGGACATATCTGTTTTCTTTCATTCATGCCTCATTATTAGTTCCTGTGGCCTTTGCTGGCCACCAGTAAGTTTAAATTCAGAAATACTTTATTACAGTGTTGTATGAAAATACTGGACTAGAAAACAGGACACCTGCTTTAAATCTGGGGGAAAATCTCTTTTAACCCCACAGCATCTCCATTTTGTCATCTGTAATGAGTTCATGAAAAAAATTATTCAAAGAATATTTATTGATTTCTTATTTAGGAGATATCACTAATTTCTCTCTTGAGACACTTCTTTCCAGGTGAAAGGAGGTCAGTTAATGTACCTATTGGCTTCTCTCCACCTCTTGACATACTGACCCTTTAGGACAGCAGAGTGATCTCATCTGATACCAGAAGAATAAACTGGTCAGTCTCAGTACAGCTCCTTCTTTTTTCATTGTAAGTCATGAATTCTCATTTGATCCTCCAGCAGTATATTTTTCTGCATCAGGCCTGACCCAGCTGATATTGACTGAAACAGGTAGAGAGAGTCAGCCTAATTCTTGTGTTAATTAGTTGACCTATTTGTTTATCACACTGTACTACAGCCAGTGATGTAGATAATACTTTGACCTTCATCTTCCACTCCTTTTTTCTCTTTTTTTCCCCCATCTCTGTTTCTCAAACACTTATGGAGAAGATGTAAAGATGTGGACCTTTGCACCACCAATGTGTCAGTCACTCTTCTAGATTTGGGGTGCCATTGACAGATAAGAACTCTTCAAATACAGCTTTCCATCTTGTGGAAGAGACAAACAACAAAAGCAATAAATCTATAGGATGATTGTTTTAAGATAATATTAGGGACAGAATCATTGACTGGACTTATCATCTGCCACTCCTTTTTTCTCTTTTTTTTTCCACCTCTCTGTTTCTCGAACACTTATGGAGAAGATGTAAAGATGTGGCCCCTCCAAGACCTTTGCACCACCAGTGGGTCAATCGCTCTTCTAGAATTGGGGATGCTATGGTGCCATTGACAGATAAGAACTTTTCAAATAGAGCTTTCCATCTTGTGGAAGAGAAAAACAACAGAAGCAATAAATCTATAGGATGATTGTTTTAAGATAATATTAGGGACAGAATCTTTGACTGGACTTACTTCAGATTGAATAGTAATGGGCATTTGAGCTGATGTCTGAATAGGGAGAAATAGTCAGGCCTGTGAAATTTTGAGGAAAGAACATTTCAGGCAGTAAAAAGAGCAAGTGAAAAATAATTTGGCATGTTCCAGGAACAAAAAGAGAAAGGCTAATATGACTGTGACAAAAGTGATGTGTGGGAGAAAATGTAGGGAAATTGAAACCAAGTTGTAGGCAAAACCTTCCTACTCAAATGGAAGAAATGAAAAATAAATTATTTGAGAAAATATTACAGGCATGCTCCTGTTTTAGGTGATCAAAGAAAGGGAGGGAGGTAGAGAGAAAGATAGACCGACAGACAGGCATTCAGATCTTTCCTTAAAGTACTTTTGAGGCTGGGCGTGGTGGCTCACGCCTGTAATCCCAGCACTTTGGGAGGCCGAGGCGGGCAGATCACGAGGTCAGGAGATCGAGACCATCCTGGCTAACACGGTGAAACCCCGTCTCTACTAAAAATACAAAAAAAAAATTAGCTGGGCGTGGTGGCAGGCGTCTGTAGTCCCAGCTACTCGGGAGGCTGAGGCAGGAGAATGGCGTGAACCTGGGAGGCGGAGCTTGCAGTGAGCCAAGATAGCGCCACTGCAGTCCCACCTGGGTGAAAGAGCGAGACTCCGTCTAAAAAAAAAAAAAAGTACTTTTGGAATGTTTAGAAGAACAATGAATTTTATTACTGAAAGAATGATATCTATTCTTTTTGGTTTTGTTTTACTTATGTTTTATGCTCAACATCAATTCTCCTTTCCACATTTTAATATTTTCATATGATCAGGCACAAATATAAGCAGCATGTCTCTATCCATTTGTCACCTCACTGTGTAATACACACACACACACATTCACAGAGAGAGAGAAAGAGTGAGAGAGAGAGAGAGACTAAAAGAGAGAGAGAACTGAGTATCTCTGGGGATTTGAAAGAGCTAGACAACTGATAGCTGGAAGTCACAACAATGTCTGGGTTGTTCCAGGTACGTCTCTGTCATCAATCAGGGATTTGAACAAGCCCTCCTGACCTTAGTATTTTTATGAAGTAAAAATCAGGGAAATCCCTGTGATATGGTTTGGCTGTGTCCCTACCCAGATCTCATCTTGATTTCCCATGTGTTGTGACAGGGACCCAGTAAGAGATAATTGAATCATTGGGGCAGATCTTTCCCATGCTGTTCTCATGAGAGTGGGTAAGTCTCACAAATCTGATGGTTATTGTAAGGGGGAGTTTTCCTGCACAAGCTCTCTTTGCCTGCCACCATCCACATAAGCTGTGACTCACTTCTCCTTGCCTTCCACCATGATTGTGAGGCTTC
The DNA here is from genome assembly GCF_029289425.2 of Pan paniscus. Classification (NCBI taxonomy): domain Eukaryota; kingdom Metazoa; phylum Chordata; class Mammalia; order Primates; family Hominidae; genus Pan; species Pan paniscus. Next base: position 157,160,681 of record NC_073253.2, on the reverse strand, counting down.
CCCAGTCATGTGGAACTATAAGACCAATTAAATCTCTTTGTTTTGTAAATTGCCCAGTCTTGGGTATATCTTTATCAGCAGCATGAAAATGGACTAATACAGTAAATTGGTACCAGTAGAGTGGGGTGCTGCTGAAAAGATACCCAAAAATGTGGAAGCGACTTTGGAACTAGCTAACAGTTGGAACAGTTTGGAGGATTCAGAAAGACAGGATGATATGGGAAAGTTTGGAACCTCCTAGATACTTATTGAATGGCTTTGCCCAAAATGCTGATAGCGATATGCAAAATAAAGTCTAGGCTGAAGTGGTCTCAGATGGAAATGAGGAAGTTTTGGGGTACTGGAACAAAGGTGACTCTTGTTATATTTTAGCAAAGAGACTGGCGACATTTTCCCCCTGCCCTAGAGATTTTTGGAACTTTGAACTTGAGTGAGGTGATTTAGGATATCTAGTGGAAGTACTTTCTAAGCAGCAAAGCAGTCAAGAGGTGACTTGGGTGCTGTTAAAGGCATTCAGTTTTGTAAGGGAATCAGAACATAAACGTTCAGAAAATTTGCAGCCTGAAAATGTGATAGAAAAGAACATTCCATTTTCTGAGGAGAAAGTCAAGCTGGCTGCAGAAATTTGCATAAGTAATGAGAAGCAGAATGTTAATCTCCAAAACAATGGGGAAAATGTCCCCAGGGCATGTCAAAGGTCTTCACAGCAGGCCTCCCATCACAAGCCTGGAGGCCTAGGAGAAAATGGTTTCTTGGACACAGCCCAGGGTCCCCATGCTGTGTGCAGTCTAGGGACTTGGTGCCCTGCATCCCAGCCACTCCAACCATGACTAAAATGGGCCAAGGTACAGCTTGGGCTGTTGCTTCAGAGGGTGGAAGCCCCAAACTTTGGCAGCTTCCATGTGGTGTTGAGCCTGCGAGTTCACAGAAGTCAAGAAATGGGATTTGGTAGCCTCCACCTAGATTTCACCTGATAAAAAGTAAGGGAGACGGGGCAATATGGAAATGCATGGATGCCCAGGCAGAAGTTTGCTGCCGGGGCAGGGCCCTTGTGGAGAACCTCTGTGAGGGCAGTGTGGAAGGGAAAGGTGGGGTGGGAGCCCCAACACAGAGTCCCTACTGGGGCACTGCCTAGTGCAGCTGTGAGAAGAGGGCCACAGTCCTCCAGACACCAGAATGGTAGATCCACTGACAGCTTGCACTCTGCTCCTGGAAAAGACACAGACCTCAATGCCAGCTATGAAAGCCGCCAGGAGGGGGGGCTATACCCTGCAAAGCCACAGGGAGCTGCCCACGACCATGGGAACCCACCTGTTGCATCACTGTGCTGTGGATGTGAGACATGGAGTCAAAGGAGATCATTTTGGATCTTTAAGATTTGACTGTCCCACTGGACTTGCATAGGGCCTGTAGCCCCTTTGTTTCGTCCAATAGCTCCCGTTTGGAATGGCTGTATTTATTCAATGCCTGTACCTCCATTGTATCTAGGAAGTAACTCACTTGCTTTTGATTTTACAGGCTCATAGGCAGAAGGGACTTGCCTTGTCTCAGATGAGACTTTGGACTTGTGGACTTTAGAATTAAGGCTGAGATGAGTTAAGACTTTGGGGGACTTTTGGGAAGGCATGATTGATTTTTAAATGTGAGTACATGAGATTTGAGAGGGCCAGGGCAGAATGATATGGTTTGGCTGTGTCCCCACTTTAATCTCATCTTGAATTCCCACATCTTGTGGCAGAGACCCGGTGGGAGGTAATTGAATCATATGGGCAGGTCTTTCCCATGTTATTCTCATAATAGAGAGTAAGTCTCATGACATCTGATGGTTATTATAAGGGGGAATTTCCTGTACAAGCTCTCTTTTCCTGCTGCCATCCACGTAAGATGTGACTTGCTCCTCCTTGCCTTCCACTATAATTGTGAGGCCTCCTCACCCTTGTGGAACCGTAAGTCCAATTAAACCTCTTTTTTTTTTCTTGTAAATTGCCCAGTCTCAGCTATGTCTTTATCAGCAGTGTGAAAATAGACAAATACACCCTACAATTCCTTTCTCTTAACTATCCGAAGGAGTTAAATACTTTTGATTCTATCTCTGAAACTTTTTTTTCAAATTATTGCCCTGTTTTATCTCCATATGAACTAGATGGAATCTTTCTGATCATCTTCCTATTTTTTTCTATACTATCTGCCTCTTCTTCCACTTTACTCCACAATTTTTGGAGATATAATAACGATGCAGCAAAGAAAGAAGAGGACAAAGAAAAATGATCACGAACAAGATTAATGTATGCAGCTCATTTAGCCAACAAACAGCACAATGCTCCTGTGAATTTATTCATTCTCAGAACAGTAGGTTGTGAAAGGTGGGGTAAACATGCTTAATTCTGCAGTGTTGACATTGAGTGGGAGCCAGAGTCTTGAGCTTTTGGAAATAGCAGGCCATATATGGATGGCATGAGAAATGTTTCTTTGTGGCCCACGGAGTTGCATTTTGTTTTTCAATAAATTAGATTTTCAGTTTTAAACATGAGGAAATTTCATACCACCATCAGACAGTCAGCCACTTTTTTAAAAATGAGAAGATTAGGCATACACGGCCTGAATTTTTGCATGATAACAACTATTTGGCACTGAGTAGAAGCTGTCCCCTTTGGAGAAGATATGCAGACTCATGACTTTGTTCATCACTACCCTGCTCACTCCATGAATTTTTATTATCTTTCTTGCTCTTATAGGACATGGGCTTTATGACTTATGACTTAAGAGAATGCTGAATGATTTCATTAAATTGGTAAGGTAATTATATTAGGTAGACATGGCTTTGTATACTTTTTCCTCATTCTGTTTGCCCTATAGCCATTCACAAACCCGATATGCTCCAGTTTCCTCATCTGCAATATGAAGGTTATAATATTTACCTAAGTAGTTTAAAGTATTGAAAGCTCACTGGAAAGCAATTTAGAGTTTAGTTACTAAGTAGCTGTTGCTGAAGAAGATTTGACTGAAATTATTGGAACAGTGCTAGGGTTTCTACAATAAGCACTGGTAATCTGGAGTCAAACCTGCCTTTATCAGTATAATGGGCATCTGTTTTGGAAGATTCCAGGCATCTATATAACCTTCTTTTGATACAATAGTGATTTTTTCATTGGAGAAGAAACCTTTCCTTCATAAGAATTCACTTGGTTTATTTGTGGTGGTGCTGAATTCACCTCTAGAATTAGGAATATTAGACTTGACCAATTAAGGCATTGTAACCCTCTCTCATTTCCCTCCCTCATACACACAGTGTGCTTACTTCAGACATGGTCATGTAGGTACACAAACCAGAACTAATGATGGAGATAACGTACTCATGGGATTTTTGTTGAGATGGTTAAAAAATCATTTGTCTCTGATTCCTGTTTGTCCTTGAGGTAGTGAGGATGTAACTTTGGACTGCCAGGGGCCACCTCATAGAGAAAGTCTGCAAGAAAGTGCATCTAACACAAGTCAGGGAAAGCCAGCTGAATGATGAATGGGTATAAAGAAAAGAGGGAGAAACTCACAGTATTGTTTGAACATGGATTAAGCTGTTTCTGAATTTAGTGCTTACCCTGCAAATTCCAGTATCAATCCTTCTCTCCCACTTCCCACTTTGCTTGATGAATATATTTAAAATTTGTTTCTGTGGTTTGTAAAGTATAGATTGCAGATTAATCCTTATCTATGCTGATGTCTGTCTGTCTATCTATCTATCTATGCATTTATCTATCCATCTATCTGCAGGGTCCAAATTTAGTCATTTCAACATTATTGTCTATTAAACTGGGTCATTTGAAGAACCCACATTTTACCTATTTCTGAATACGTTTTGTTTCCCCAAAATAAGATGTAGGAATTTTCATGTAATTTTAGTATTCATCCGAACTATTGGAGAAAGGAATAATTCATAGGCATTAAATAGTCTAGGTCATTCTAGGGACTTTCAATGCCTTTGATTCAGAGAATAACACAAAATGACACAAATCTTTGAAGACATCTCAGTCTTCACCACCTCAACCTCAGTAAACTTCATCACAAATCAGCCCATTTTCTGAATACTTGAGAAAATTTCAATATGAGCTCTGTATTAGATGATATGGAATTATTATTAATATGTTAGACTTGGTAACAGAATGTTGAGTAGAAAATGATTTTGATTACTAGGCAATGCACACTGAAACATTTAGAGGAGAAGTGTGATGATGTCTGCAAATTATTTTCAAGTTCATTTGTTTAAAGTACATATATATGTACTGATATTCGTACAAAAATTTTGTTTTCGGAAATGACTCCTCCACCATGATAAATGCTTATGTTCAGTTCTTCAGTTCTAGAAGGGCATGGAAGAGACCTGATGATATACCATTATCTCCTTGTCCACAGTGATTGTTTCAGGATTGGCATGATACTTGAGATCAATGAGATGCATTTTGACTTTTACTTGCTATATTTTGAGTCTGTGAGTCAAGAGAGGGCAACAATTTTGCCAATTTATAATGAGGACCTCTGTGAAAATGAAGTTAGCAAAGAAGAAAATGGAATGGAGAAATAGAAAGAAACTGATAACTGATGAAATTGTTTGACTCCCAAGAACCAGCCAAGTCTAAAATTTGCCCGGAATCCTTAATTTATACAAGCTAATACTTCCATGTTTCTGTTTTATCTAATCTGAGTTGATGTCACTTGCAGTTGGAGAACTTCTTACCAATACACTACCACATCAACACTTTTGCTATGATATTTAGCCTTTGAGTTGATAGTCCATTATGTTGTGTGTGAATGACCTGTAGGAATTAGTCTTCTTTAATTCAGCCAAAATACAAATTATTTAAGAACATAGACCATCCATGCCTTATACTACTAAAATGTTACCCACTGGCTCTTTATATATTATACAGTAGATACTATATAGATGACAGTTGCTAATAAATATTTGTATATTAACAGGGAATAATTATGGATGCTTGAACTTTGTTGAATTGTATTTAATGAATGAACTAGTGACACAAGAGGAGAAAGCTGTCCTCCACCCCCAACACACGCAAATACCTGCTATCTGTACCAGTAGTATTCAGAAGTCCAATTTGTTTATCTTTGTGGCAATCACTAACATTCACAACAACTGCCTAAGTTTAATAATAATACCAATAAGAGCTAACAAATGTTAATGAACACTTTCTGTACACCAGGTACTGTGCTGGGTACTTTATGTGCATCATCTCATAACTACCTATGAGATAGTCAAATAACTACCCTTTAATCAAATAACTACCCTATGATGTATATAATGTATTATTGTCCTCATTTTGCAGATGAGAAAACGTGAGTCTAATTGTAATTAAAGGATTTTCCCGGTAATTTAGAGTGGTGATATTGGGACTCAAACCCAGGTCAAACCCTATATTCCAAAGTCTGTGTTTTGAAACAAGTCCATGAATAATTTTACAAATAAACATAAATCCAACCACCAAAGATTTAATACTTTATCAAATAAGATATGCATTTAAGTCAGACCATTCCAATTGTTCTTCCAACTTGGGCAAAAATATATCTAATATATTATGCCTAACCTAGTAACAGAGAACTACTAACATTTAATTTTTATTTATGTGGATTTGGTTCTTTGAAAGTCTGAAAACTAAATCTCTCTGGTTTTGGATTCTGTTGTTGTAAGAATTAGAAAGACAGTGTTTTATAAAAGAGCGTCTTGGTTAAATTATCCAGAGTAACTGATCTTAATTTCTTCAGAGGTCCACATTAGCTCTAAGTCTCTTATAGTTTATGAAATTATCTAACATGAGAGTTCTTTATTTTTTAAATAAATTAGAAATATCCATGAGGGTGATAGAATGCTCATCTAGAAAGGACAAAACAAAACAGCACTGATTTTTTTTATAAAGGAAAAAAAAGTATTAACAGTCCCAGAAAAACAGATGTGTTTATTGATCTAAGAGATGACTTATGTTCACCAAATGCATTGAATGCTATTTCTTATGTGATATTTAAATTATGGCTCTATGACTGACTTTTTAAACATAAAACAAATATTTTGTTTCATTTATTAACCACTAAGTATACATTCTTTTTATGGGAATTCTAGTTCATTTTCAACTATTAGACAGTGTGTATCAGCTTTTTGACCTTAAGGAATTAATATATATAATGATTACACCGAAATTAAAAATATTTTGAAATACCTAAAAGGAAAAAAAAATAAAAGTAAAAATAAATAGAATTTTAAACCCAGGAAAGTTTGCTCTGAAATATTTTAAGAGTTACATCTTATTTTCCATTTTTTAAAGAACAGTGGTTCCTGAAACAGAGAAATAAAAAGATACCATAAACCGCTATGAATATTAAAAGGTCAGACTTGATTGTATGAAGTTATTTTTAGCCATGGTTTGAAATATCTTTAGCAATCAAGAAGACAGGAGATTTATGCTTCTACTTTTATCTCAGATGATACAAAACCAACAACTGGCATTAAGTTTTTGTTATTAATTACAGTGTAATGTGTATTTATAAAGCTCTTCTCTAAGAATTATCCATAATGAAAATAATTTCCAGATCCCAATAAAAAAGTAGAACATGAAAAATTATAGAAGAAAAGGTTCTATAATCTGTTTAGCTTGTTATCATAAATTGACTTTCCTGTTTTAATACCAAAGCAGAGAATTTCTTTACAAAGTTTAGGCAGATTATGGATTCTTTAACTATGTAATTAAACCAATTTCATAGTCTAAAGTTTGAAAGACAAAGCTAGACTCTAGTACAATGTAAAGCAGCCAACATTTTTGTAAGGATAAAGGCCATAGAAAATCTGATTAAAGGAGGCTTTTAAATATTGATTTTAAAACTTTATGGGGCATGAAGCAAATGCCAAAAGAAAATGAGTCCTGTGAGTGTAAGCCTTGGACGAAAGGATTATGACTTACACGTCATCTGTATTTCTGATTTGGGTAGGTGTTTATGAATATGATAGAACAATATTATTTTTTTACAGGAATATGGATTACAAAGAGATCCATGTTTTTTCAAAAGACCTTGTGAATATCTTCACGAGATGACTAGGCCCCAGATTCATTATCTCCATTGTAAATATAAGAAAACCTAATTCAAAGCAGGACCAAAAAAAGAGAAGGAGGCTGTCAGAGATCCATGCTGAGAATATGTATGACAGCAGGTGTAGAAATTGTCCAGAGGCAGACAAGAAAAATCAGTGATTCCAACCAGTGGATCATATGAATCCTGTAGGATTTAAATTATGAAATTTTTAGGTGCACATTTCTTTTATTTAAGATGGATATTTGAAACCTAATATATTTGAAACAAAGAGAGATAAAGAAATAGATGCAAAGCACTTGCTTTATAGAATTATTTAACAGTTAATTTTCCTAATATCACAACATAGACTGCAATTAACACATAAACACGTATACAATTTTCAAAACCAAGTCTACTTTGCTAGCTAATCAAGACTGCTAGTACAGAGCAAATCACATGCAAAATGCACTGTTTTAAGCATGCAACATGCATTAAGTAATATAATCATTATCCTCTCAAGTGGTCACTATTATTTCCCCAGTTTATAGGTTTAGACACTGTGAGATTAACTATACCAAACATTCAGTTCATAAGCGGCAGGAATGAGCTTTGAACTCAGGCATGTTCCAGAGCCTGTGTTCTTTTTTTTTTTTTTTTTTTTTTTTTTTTGAGACAGAGTCTCACTCTGTCACCCAGGATGGAGTGCAGTGGTGCGATCTTGGCTCACTGCAAGCTCTGCTTCCTGGGTTCACGCCATTCTCCTGCCTCAGCCTCCCGAGTAGCTGGGACTACAGGCGCCTGCCACCACGGCCAGCAAATTTTTGTGTATTTTTTAGTAGAGACGGGGTTTCACTGTGTTAGCCAGGATGATCTCGATCTCCTGACCTCATGATCCGCCCGCCTCGGCCTCCCAAAGTGTTGGAATTACAGGCGTGAGCCACCATGCCCAGCCCAGAGCCTGTGTTCTTAACCACGATACTGCACTGCTTTGCTCATAAATGGGAAACACTATTTTAAAAATAATATTTACAGGGTTGCTTCTACCTATCTGGTGTTTGCTAGGAACGAAAATGTCATAGTGACACTTGTAGAATTTATATACATTTAGCATCTTTTTAAGATGACTATGAAAAGACCTGACATTAGAATATTCACTCTAAAACCAAAATGGAGGTGAGGAATTACAGAAAGAATGTAGGCATATACTAAAAATTTTCTGAATATATATATACACACACACACACATATATATTCTATACATATGTATGTTTTCAGGTGCACATTTCTTCTATTTAAAATGGATATCTGAAATCCTAATATATTTGAAACAAATATAAAGAAATAGATGAAAAGTACTTGCTTTATAGAATTATTTAATAGTTAAATCCCATATGTATATGGAATATATATAGATGAATTTCAAAAGCATCCTATTAAGTGAAAGAAGCCAGATGCAAATGACTACATACTATATGACTCCATTTATTTGAAGGAATAGAGAAGTCAAGGCTATAGTAACAAATGCAGATCAATGACTGCCAGGAGACTGACATATGGAAGAAGACTGACTGAAAATGAACAGGAGGAAACCTTTGGGGGTGACGGTAGTGCTCTCTATGTTGAGTGTGATTCTCTCTCCTTCTGTATGTAATATATACATAAACGCATACATGCACATATACACTCACTGAAATATTTATGGGCCAGGCACAGTGGTTCATGCCTGCAATCCCAGCACTCTGGGAGGCTGAGGTGTGCAGATCCATTGAGCCCAGGAATTCATTTTCTGCCATTTTTATATTCTGGTTCCTTCTGATCCCTCATTATATTTTGTTCCTTTATTTTCTGAAATGTAGAAAATAAAAGGACATTTTGGATGAAAATCACCTTTTATATGATGAAGTAGCTTATCGAATCTTCATAAACTAAGAAATAACAGGGTACGACTTGTTTTAAAAGAAGACATTTATGCAGCCAACAAACATGAAAAAAAGCTCACCATCACTGATCATTAGAGAAATGCAAATCGAAACCACAATGAGATACCATCTCATGCCAGTTAGAATGGCAATCATTAAAAAATCAGGAAACAACAGATGCTGGAGGGGATGTGGAGAAAAGGGAATGCTTTTACACTGTTGGTGGGAGTGGAAATTAGTTCAACTATTGTGGAAGACAGTGTGGCAATTCCTCAAGGATCTAGAACTAGAAATACCATTTGACCCAGCCATCCCATTACAGGGTATATACCCAAAGGATTATAAATCATTCTACTATAAAGACACATGCACACGTATGTTTATTGCTGCACTATTCACAATAGCAAAGGCTTGGAACTAACCCAAATGCCCATCAATGATAGACTGGATAAAGAAAATGTGGCACATATATACCATGGAATACTATGCAGCCATAAAAAAGAATGAGTTCATGTCCTTTGTAGGGACATGGATGAAGCTGGAAACCATCATTCTCAGCAAACTAACACAAGAATGGAAAACCAAACACTGCATGTTCTCACTCATAAGTGGGAGTTGAACAATGAGAACACATGGGCACAGGGAGGGGAACGTCACACACCGAGGCCTGTCAGGGGGTTGGGGGCTAGGGGAGGGATAGCATTAGGAAAAATACCTAATGTAGATGATGGCTTGAAGGGTGCAGCAAACCACCATGGCACATGTACACCTATGTAGTAAACCTGCACTTTCTGCACATGTATCCTAGAAATTGAAGTATATATTTTTTAAAAAAAGTAAATTGTAATGCTTTTCCTAGAGCTTCTGGGTACTACATCAAGTTTGGAGCAATTTTGTACCCCTAATCTGACATTACACTTGTCTTGCCTATTCCCTCACTTCGCATCAGTTGACCTTAAGGTCATTGTGGCATAATTAAGGCTTACAAGATCTTTTTCAAAAGAAGGATTCTAAACAGCAAATTTAAGATAACTTTGAGCCACGTTTGAATGTTAGTTAATAGTATTGTGTACTTAGGATACAGGTCTCCTCATTCTTAGTCTAGGGAAGCTTTTATTATCGCCTATGTACTTCTAATTTTACTGAAACAAAAGTAAAGAAATATTACTAAAACTTTGTCAAGAAGACAGAAAGACGAATGTCTTCGGTAAAAATTATATATTTAGCTAACCAAAAGCTTATACTCACCATGCTTTGAATCCTTACTCTGATGTATAATTTAATTTCTGCTGTCAATGGCTTTTTGTTGATGCAATGAGCATTTCATTTATTAACACCTAACAATTCATGTATTTACAGGGGTTTAGTTCATTTCTATTCTAATATGGAACTGTTGGGTGGCCTGGAAAAATAATGGTGCCCTAAACCTTAAAAGGTCAAACTTGATGGTAAGAAGTAATTTTTGTCAATGAAAACAAAACAAAACAAAACAAAAAGAGAGAAAAATTATGTATCTTAAAGTGAGATAAATTAATATTTAAAATAAAAAAGTAACATATAATGAACCTAATGGAAAAAAAGTATTGTGAGTAGTTTCAACAAGTGAAACCATGATTCCATTGACTATCAAATATTCAAGCAGTTTCATTAAAATGACCTATTAGAGCAGAATTAAAAGACTTAAATTTATAGAGTTACATATTATAGATAGGTATTATATGTATACATAACTTATTATACATATAATAAATGATATTATAAACAATATTTAGGGTTTAGGGCCATTCAAATTAGGGGCTTTTCAATATCTACATCAATAAAATTGAATATTTTACTGATATTTTAAAGTTTCTAAAGAGATGCACTCATTCACTGTAAAGTGTTAAAATGACACATGGAAGTCACAGAAATAGTTAAGTGTATCTGTCATTTTCATCACCATTGAAATAATATGTTGCTCGTTTATTATTGAAGAAACTTTAAAAGATGTAAATACCATGGATTTTTCCAGTCATTTTCTCAGATTTTCTTCCTCCATGTTAAGCTTATATCAATTTTATTTAAGTTAGATAGACATCTTTTCTTTTTTAAGAAATTAATATTTAATATAACTGAATAAAAATAATTTGCCTTAATCGTAAAAGGTTAGTAGATTTTTATGAACAAGTACGTCTAGAAAATTCCATCCAGATGAAGACAAAGATTATTTCTAGCACAATGAAAGCCTTCCTTATCCCCTATCAAAATCAATACACCTCATCCACTGCCCCAAAAAGGCAGCACAATTCTGAATTTTTAAATTAAATATTAATATCACTGGATTAAAATTTTACATTAATGATATCATATAAGTCTTTTATATCTGGCTATTAATAGTCAATTTTTATCAATTTCCAATAAGAAAATCTATTTGCCTAATGATTATGATTTTATATGAATGTGGTATATCTCTCCACTTATTTTGATTTCTTTAAATTTTAAGAATAAAAATCAATATTTTAGATTAAATTTATTTCTACACATTTACTGTTTTGATATTACACTTATTTTGATTTCTTTAAATTTTAAGAATAAAAATCAATATTTTAGATTAAATTTATTTCTACACATTTATTGTTTTGATATTACTACAACTAAAGCATTTTAATATTTGCTAATACATAGAAATATACATTATTACCCAGGTAACTGTTTGATATTGACTTAGTTCTAAAAGTTTTTTGTTAGATTCCTATAGAACTTTTTCCAGCCCCAATGTGATATGTGAATAAATGACAATTTTATTTCCACTTTTCAAATCCTCTACGTAGGTACTTTTTCTTACCTTATTGCTTTGCCTTGGACTTCATCATGTTGAAATCAGTAGAGACTGAGTACTGAACTCAGTAAAAATGTTCTCAACAATGTGTCAATGTATATGATGTTTACAATAGGCATTTTATAAATATTCTTTATTAGATAATTTTTATTTCCTATGTTTCTAGTTTTCTGAATTGTGAGATATTGTTTTTTCTATATGGCTGGCTTCAATTAGCAAATATTTAGTTTTGCACTCTTAGGTCTGTATTTATAAGAGAGATTAACATGTAATTATCTTTTCTTACAATGTCCTGGCCTTATAAACTAAGATAACATGTGTACTTACTGTTTCCATTGTGTGAAAATAATTTTTAAAGATGGTTTTATTTTTCTCTAAAACATCTAGAACACCTCACCAGTGAAACCATTTGTGCCTGGAGGTCCCTTTCTAAAAATGCTTTTGATTAAAAATTTACTTTTTTTTTTTTTTGACTTATAAACTATCAACGTTTATTTCTTTTTTTTTTCAAAGAAAAATTAGTCATATTTATTTGGCTTAAGGTGGTTAAACTTTTTATTTTTTATTTTTATTTTATTATTATTATACTTTAAGTTCTAGGGTAAATGTGCACAATGTGCAGGTTTGTCACATATGTATACATGTGCCATGTTGGTGTGATGCACCCATTAACTCGTCATTTACATTAGGTATATCTCCTAATGCTATCCCTCCCCCCTCCCCCCATCCCGTGACAGGCCCTGGTGTGTGATGTTCCCCGCCCTGTGTCCAAGTGTTCTCATTGTTCAATTCCCACCTATGAGTGAGAACATGTGGTGTTTGGTTTTGTGTCCTTGTGATAGTTTGCTGAGAATGATGGTTTCCAGCTCATCCACGCCCCTACAAAGGACATGAACTCATCCTTTTTTATGGCTGCATAGTATACCATGGTGTATATGTGCCACATTTTTTTAATCCAGTCTATCACTGATGGACATTTGGGTTGGTTCCAAGTCTTTGCTATTGTGAATAGTGCTGCAATAAACATACGTGTGCATGTGTCTTTATAGCAGCATGATTTATAACCCTTTGGGTATATACCCTGTAATGGGATGGCTGGGTCAAATGGTATTTCTAGTTCTAGATCCTTGAGGAATCGCCACACTGTCTTCCACAATGGTTGAACTAGTTTACAGTCCCACCAACAGTGTAAAAGTGTTTCTATTTCTCCACATCCTCTCCAGCACCTGTTGTTTCCTGACTTTTTAATGATCGCCATTCTAACTGGTATGAGATGGTATCTCATTGTGGTTTTGATTTGCATTTCTCTGATGGCCAGTGCTGATGAGCATTTTTTCATGTGTCTGTTGGCTGCATAAATGTCTTCTTTTGAGAAGTGTCTGTTCATATCCTTCGCCCACTTTTTGATGGGGTTGTTTGTTTTTCTCTTGTAAATTTGTCTGAGTTCATTGTAGATTCTGGATATTAGCTCTTTCTCAGATGAGTAGGTTGTGAAAATGTTCTCCCATTCTGTAGGTTGCCTGTTCACTCTGATGGTAGTTTCTTTTGCTGTGCAGAAGCTCTTTAGTTTAATTAGATCCCATTTGTCAATTTTGGCTTTTGTTGCCATTGCTTTTGCAGAACTGAAGGAATTTTTTTTCTTCCAAGTTTGGTAAATTTCCTTTTTCAAGAAAGGTATGCATTTTAGTTATTAATCAAGTTTTGGCGCTTTAAGTTGTTCATCATATGCTTTTATTATTTTTCTATTATGTGTAAGATTTACAGTGATACCACTCTTTTCATTCCTAATATTGGCATTTGTGTTTTCTTTCATTTTTCTTGATGAGTGTTTTGAAATATGCAAATGTTTAATATCTTCAAAGTAATTAAGACTTTGATTTTCTATAATGTATTTGCTATTTCATTAATATTTTTGCTTTTATTCACATGTACACTGCTTATAAATTTCTTTATGGTTTCTTGAAATAAATATTTAAATAATTGATCTTCAGACTTTTAAATTTTTTTCTAATTTGACAGATATGAGGCTATACATTTTCATTAAATATTGCTTTGATTCTATTCTGAGCATTTTAATATATAGTATTTACATTATGATTTAGTTTAAAATATTTTCTAATTTCCCTTGTGATGTCTTTAATGCTTGGCTTACATAATTTGGTATTGCCTATTTCCCAATCATTTAATGGAATTTTTAAGTTATCTTTCTGTTGCATATTTTTACCTGCATTTCTCTACGGATAGAGAATATACTCTGCACAATTACTAATCATAATTATTTTGAGAATTTGAGAATTCTTTATTGTCTAGCATATGGTATATTTTATCAAGTATTTTATAGACACTAAAATTGTATTTATTCTGCATTGGGCAGGTACAGCACTCTATATTTGTCATATAGATCAAGTTTTTAAATCATGTTTTTTAGATACTCTATTCTTGCTGCTTTTTAATGCCTCCTTGATTTTTATTTGCTTGTTTTTTAGTTGCTGAGAGACATGAATTGACATCTCCAATTGTGACTGTATTGATCTATCTTTCATTTTAGTTCTAATGAATTTTACTTCATGTATTTTGAAACTACCTTGTCAGGTGCTTTGAAACTACATTGTCAGGTGCATAAACATTTTGCATTTTTGCATTTCTCTGTTTAATTTAGTCCCATTTTAGTAAGAAAAAAACCCTATGCTTTTAATATTAACTTGTCTTAAATTCTATTTTTAATAATATTATAATAGTTAAGCAACTTTCCAGTTTGCATACGTTGAGAATGTTGTCACACCATCCTCTCTCCTCTGCCTTCTGTCCTTTCAGAGTGCCACCATGGTAGTCCCTTTGAAGGTTATATGTCCTTTACTTTCCCTCTATCTACTTAAAATGTATCTTTCCTTTTAAATCTCAAGAATTTTAACATAATATGACCCAGGTGCTTTTTTGTTATTCTTTCTTATATTGTTTTGTTTTTTCATATAGGGTTATTTAGAGATAAATTATGTGGGCTATATCTCACCAGTTTTAGAAAATATTTAGCCAGTAGCTCTTCAAATTGTCTGGACTAATGCTCTCTCTTCTCACTTTATGGGATTCTGACATAAATCATGGAATTTTATGCAGCCATAAAAAAGAACAAGGTCATGTCCTTTACAGGGACATGGATGGAGCTGGAGACCATAATCCTTAACAACTAATGCAAGAACAGAAAACCAAATGCCACATATTCTCACTTAGAAGCAGGAGCTAAATGATGAGAACACAAGGATATATAGAGGGGAACAACATACACTGGGAATTTTCTGAGGGTAAAGGGTGGGAGGAGGGAGAGGATCAGGAAAAATAATAATGGATACTAAGCTTAATACCTGGGTGATGAAATAATCTGTACAACAAACCCTGATTCCACAATTTTACCTATGTAACAAATCTGCACTTGTACTCCTAAACTTAAAAAGGTTTAAAGGCATATGGAATCTATAATTATTTCAAAGTTTAAAAAGTACATGATATATTTTCACCACTTTACAAAACACATTTAATTTATTTCTTGTATTTTCCAATTTTATATTTTTCTCTCAGCCTCAATCTGGATACTTTCTACATGCTTAACTTCCAGACAATTTGTTTTTTTTCTGCCATGTCCAAATAACTATTTAATTTCATGATAACTATTCTTTAAGAATTTTCTTCTAACTATTTTATAATAGTGGGTATTTACCTAGATATTTAACAGTTTTGTCTTCCAAAGCTGCTCACTCTCATAAAATGGAAAGTAAAAAATGTTTTATTTTAAACTATCAGTTCTAAAAGCCTAGTTATTGAGAAAACTGAGTTAATATGAGTAGACTTGTGACCATTTCATTATCAACAGATACATTTGCTTTAAATTCTAGCTGGAATTTTACATAATTCTAGTGTATACATGGATAAAAGGTAAGCTTCTCTTACTGATGAATGTAAGCTCCAGTGGATAGGGATATCTCTTTTGCTTTTTATGGCTGTATTTTCAGCACCAAGAACAGAGGCTGGCACAGACTGTGTCTCTGTATTGAATGAATTAAATAAATTAGTGAATCAAGGTGGATGTGAAGAAGCAACTCATTTTTTTGTATCCTCTCACAACATAAAATCTCACAATATATTAATTTCTGGAAGCCACTAATCTTATACAAATATCAACATTTAAAAAATAGTGTAATATATGAGTGGCCTTGATTATAAAGTAATATTAATAACATAATGTTTTCAAGATACATTTTATGATAAAGAACATTACTGAAAAGTAAAATGTCATTTCATAATGATAAAAAGAATCAATTCATCTAAAAGACATAAGGTTGAATATATATACATAGTAGAACAGATGAAAAATATATGATTTGAAAACTGAAAAAACTAAAGGAGAAAATAGAAAAATAGGGAATCATAGCTAGAAATTTTAATACCATTTCTTAGTATTTGATAAAATAAACATACAAAAATCCAGAAGAATTGAAGATTTGAAAACCACCATCAATGACTTTTTCTAATCCACATTTTAGAACATGACATCCATAGCTGCTTGATAGGTGTTCTATTCAAAAGCATGGGGTAATATTTATGAATGCAGGCTACATAGTGAGCAATAAAAATGTCTTAATATATTTTAAAGGGTTAAAATAGAGTATATTCTCTTGCCAAAAGAATATTAAATTAGAAATCAATAACAATTAGATGTCTTTAAAAGTCTCCATATATTTAAACATCATGTTTCTGAATAATCTATGGTTATGTGAAGAAATCACAAAGACCATTGATAATTGTTATTTATTTACTGTTGCTCCAGATATTACAGAGCCCTAGTATTGAACTGCTATCAGTGTGGAACTATGTGTGTATGTTCCTTTCATGTCTTTTACTATTAAATAAATACAGCCACCTCCTCGGGTACATAATAAAAAAAATACAGAGAGAAAGATGTGAAAAAAAAAGCATTGCACAGTTATTTTTTTTAAAGAACCAGGGTGTAACATGAATAGGATGAAGCCCAAATGAGGGAAGTTGCTATTTGACTATCACACATCCCGGCAGAAAGGGGTCATGACTATTCAGTTTCAACCAAAATATGTTTACCTTTTAGGAAACTTTATTTTGTTATTATTATTATTATTATTATTTTGAGACGGTGTCTTGCTCTGTTGCCCAGGCTGGAGTGCGGTGGGGCAATCTTGGGCTCATTGCAACTCCTCTGCCTCCCAGGTTCAAGAGATTCTCCTGCCTCAGCCTCCCGAGTAGCTGGGACTACAGGCGTCCACTGCCACGCCCAGCTAATTTTTGTACTTTTAGTAGAGACGGGGTTTCATATGCTAGCCGGGCTGGTCTCGAACTCCTGAGCTCAGGCAATCGTCTGCCTCCCAAAGTGCTGGGATTACAGGCATGAGCCACTGCTCACGGCTCTTTTAGGAAATTTTGATAGAAACTTTCCAACTGCACTGCTAAGAGTACTGTGGAGAGTAAACCATACACATAGGGTGGCTTTTCAGACTGTGATTTGTAATAAGAGCACTTCATCATCATTCATCTACATAAAAATTTTCACAAAATGCATTGATATTAAATTAATGCATTGATAGTAAACAAATGAATTGATATTAAATACTTTTTTTTTACTTTAATCTGTATTATTGGAAACTTAAAAGAGTGCCTTATGGGCTAAAGATATTTTTAACTGAGGTTAATATGTAATTATGTTCAAGATGATTAGTTTTTTTTTCCTTCAATTAAATCAATGGATTTCACTTCTGTCCCACCTGCTTTATTAACCTGCCCATTGTTTTCTGGTAGTCCAGTGTTATTTAAAGTACCATCTTTTTACAAGCTCCTTCCTGATTTCACTGATAGTATTGGTGGTAACTTCTCATATGTTTAATAAATGCTTTTCTCTAATATACTTCATTTCACTAAATACTAAATACAAGCCTCTGTTAAAAACATTAGCTGAATTTTCACTTAATCCTCCCAGTAACCCACACGATAGGTAGTATTATAGTATTAGCACTCTTATCTTCCCAAGAAGAAAAAGTGAATCACATCGAGATTAAATTACCTCTGAAATTCCAATGAACAATAAGTACCACAGGGAGGATTTCAAACCAGACAGACTGAGTTCAGAGCTGATGTTCTTGTTCACCCTACATGTACAATCTACTCATCTATAGTTAGAAAAAATATACAAATAGTTACACTAATTATAAAATACAAAAATAAAAAAGTATATACTTCCTCCTATCACACACATCCATCCAAACTATCTCCAAATTCTCTCTGTGTTTAACATCCAATCCTCTAAACCTCTAATCTTAATAGTGTAGGTCAAAATACCATCAAGTCTCACCAAGAGAACCTCTGTTAATATTACCCTAAATGATACCCTTGCTTTCAATCTTGCTCACAGATAATCCACACAGCAGCACAAAAGGATCTTCTAAAATGTAAATTGTATCATGTCATCCCAAGTTGAAGAATTTCAATGAGCTTTCCACTGCATGTAGTGTAAGATCTGACCTGGTTTTCCCTTCCAACCTCATTCTATGCCACTTTAACCCTCATTGACTATTGTCTTGGAATACCAGCCTCCTTTCTTTTCCTCAGAATTTCCAAGATCCCCCCATCCCTTAACTTACTGCTGTTTTTTCCTCCTGAAACATTCTCACATTCAAACTGATGTACTCCTCTAACTCACAATCATATCCAAACCCACACATGATTTTCTTTCTCAGCTTTCAGATCTCAAATCAAATGTCTCTTCTAAGAAGTCTTTATTGTTTTTCCCTATCACACTACTCTTCTCCTTTCCTCTCTACAATTTTCTTATTTTACAATTATAAATTTACTTGTTTCTGTCTGCCTTCTACATTGATCCACACTTTTATTAAAACAAGTATCCACATAGTAACATATTGGTAAATGTTTGTAAGTACTGGTAAATGTTTTACAATGGGCCTCAACAAATTTTTGATTTGTGGTGTGTGTTAGTCCCATCTTGCATTGCTATAAAAACATGCATGAGACTGGGTAGTTTATAAATAAAAGAGATTAAATTGGTTCAGGGTTCTGTAAGCTGTACAGGAAGCATGAGGCTGACATCTGCGTGGCTTCTGGGGAGGCCTTCAGAAATTTAGAATCATGACGGAAAGCCATGATGGAGAAGCCAGCATGTCTTAACTGGCAGGAGCTGGAGCAAGAGAGAGATGGGGGAGGTGCCACACACTTTTAAACAACCAGATCTCTTGATAACTCACTCACTAGAACAGCACCAAGGAGACCAAGGGGATGGTGTTAAATCATTCATGAAGGCCCACCCCCAAGACCCAATCACCTCTCACCAGGCTCCATATCCAACACTGGGAATTACAACTGGACATGAGATTTGGGCAGGAACACAGATCCAAACCATATCATGGTGCTTGCCAATTTACATGCTATTAATACTGTCATCTTGGCTAAAATGAAGCTACTAACATGATGTCAGCTGCTTCGCAAAATGTTTGAAAGGGTAGTAATCAATTCTCACAAGCAGGTATTAGCTGGCTTACCACTTGGCCCATGTCTATTCCATTCACCACGGTGGTAGCACTACTTAGCATGATAAAGTATATTACCTTATACTTAATGGTGAAAGACTGAGTGCTTCTGCCCTCAGATTGGGAACATTTAGGGATGCCCACTTTCACCACTGCTATTCAACATAGCACTAGAAGTTCTAGTCCATGTATTCGGATCATAAAAACGAAAGAAAACAGCCCCTAATTCCCAATGGTCTGCATACAATAACCCAAAAAATCTAAAAACAGCAACAGAAAACCCTCTTAAAATTAAAAACTGAGTTCAGCAAGGTGGCAGGATACACGATTACTATAGAAAAATCATGTACTAGCAATGAAAATGAGGACATATAGATTATAACTATAATACCATTTAAAATTACTCAAAAATGAAATAATTATGTGTACATCTAACAAACATGTAGAGGATTACATGTTGAAGACTACAAAATGCTAATCAAAAGAACCACAGAAGATATAAAACCACAGAAGATATAAATAAAAGATAATCCATGCTCATTGTTTCAAAGATTCAACATAGCTATGAAGCAAATGCTCCTTACATTCATACATAGATTTATCACAGTTCCTTTCAACATCTCAGGGAAATTTGTGTAGATATAGACAAGATTCTTCTAAAATTTATTTGATATAAAAAATGACATCACTGAAACATTTCTAAGATAAAAGAAAATCAAATGAATCAGTCTATTCCATTTCCAGACTTATTATATAGCTGGAGTAATCAAGACTATATAATATTGTCAGAGATGAACACATTGAACAAAACAACAAAATAGAGAACCCAGAAGTATTTTCATACATGTACAACCAACTGAATGTTTTACAAATTTGCAAAAGCAATTCAGTGAAACAATATGTTTTCAACAAATTGCGCCTGGCTAATTGTATATCCATAGGCAAGAAAAAAAAAAAAATGAGGGCCAGGCGGGGTAGCTCATGCCTGTAATCCCAGCTCTTTGGGAGGCCTAGGTGGGTGGATCACCTGAGGTCAGAAGTTCGAGACCAGCCTGGCCAACATGGCGAAACCCCGTCTCTACTAAAATTACAAAAATTAGCCGGGCCTGATGGTGTGCACCTGTAATCCCAGATACTCAGGGGCCTGAAGCAGGAGAATTTCTTGAACCCAGGAGGCGGAGGTTGCAGTGAGCCGAGATCACTCCACTGTACTCCAGCCTGGGTGACAAGAGCGAGACTCCATCTCAAATAAATAAATAAATAATAATAAAAATGAAAATCAAAAACTATAAAAGTTTAGAAGATTGTGCTGTAGAAAAACTTTGGGACATAGGGCTTAATTAGGCTTAACTTAGGGACAGAGGGTGTAATCATAACACTGAAAACATGATTTCTAAAAGAAGAAATCAGTAAGTTGGAATTTATCAAAATTAAAACCTTTTGCTGTGCAAAAAAAAATTCTAATCACAGGATAAAAAGACAAATTACAGACTGAGAGAAGATATTTGCAAACCATATGTCTGGCAAAGGACTAGGGACCAAAGTATATAAAATATTCTTAAGACTCAATAATTAAAAAAAAAAATCCAATTACAAAATGAGCAAAAGACATGAAAAGGCATTTCACTGAAGAGGATATATAGATGTCAAAAATGCACATAAGATGTTCAACATCACTGGCCATTAGGATAATGCAAATTAAAAATACAAAGTGGTATTACTGAAAGATACGGAACAGCAAAAATAAAGCATAATGAAAATACCAGATGCTGGATAGGTTACAAAGAAAATAGGTATGACATACATTGCTGTGGGAATGTAAAATGGTACAGTCACTCTAGGAAATAATTTGGGAGTTTCTTATAAAAATAAACATACTTACCATAAAACCCAGCAATAGCACTCTTGGGCATTTATCCTAGAAAAACAAAAACTATGATAAATGCCCTAGAAGATACAAAGCAGATTTAAAAAAAAATTACAGACGCTCAAAATTCTGCAGAAGCCTATCATAGCAGCTTTATTTGTAATAGTAAAAACCTGAAAATAACCAAAATGCCTCTCAATGGGCAAATGTTTAAACAAACTTTGATGAATCTATACTTTGAAAACTGTTGAGCAAGAAAAAAGAACAAACTTGATTCAAACAAGTTGATAGATCTCAAGGGCATCATGCTGATGAAAAAAAAAAGACACTCTCAAGAGGTCAAATACTCTATAATTTCATTACATAACATTCTCAGAATTACAAAATTATATAGAGGGAAGCTGATTAGCAATTGCCATAGTTCAGGGATGGGGTAGGGAGAGGGCTTGAGTGTGTACAAAATGGTAGTACCAGGGACATCTTTGTGGTGATGAAATAGCTTTGTGTCTTGATTGTAGTGATGGCTACACAAATTACAAATGATAAAATAATAAAGAACTATATATACAAATTATACCAATGTGAACTTCCTTATTTTTATATGATATAAGATGTATCCATTGGGTGAAACTGGGTGAAAGGTACATAAGAATTTTCTGTGCTTTATTTCAATTATTTATGAATCTATAGTTATTTAAATAAAATGTTTAAAAATAATTTGAGTACATATAGTAGATGAAAAATGCTGAGACATTTAAAATACAAGTTGAAAATATTTGGGGGTACAGGGTCATGGTGTTATGACTAATATGATTTTCATAACTAAGAAATACTATGATGTCTTTTAGCAAAGATTTTCTACCAAAAGCAACCTAGCGTTGCTTAAGTTTATCATATATTTCAATCAAACATTCCCTGAGAATTTGAAACATGGGTTTCTTTGTACTTGATATTCATTGATCAGTCTTTACACTTTACTAATTTAAGACATCATTAATTTCTTTTAACAATATTTAGTGTTCCTAAAAAAGAGCAACCTAGAGTTGCTTTTTACAGAATCATGGTGGTTGTGTTATATTTACATGCATGAGTAGAAGTGTTGGAATTTGAATGCTATTTTCTTTGCAAATATACTTCAATTTAATAAATTCAAAATGCCTGTATTGTTTCTCCCACGTTTGATTTTTAAATGAAACCTAGAGGTTCATGTCTATTGAACTTTTAAGTCAATGATACAGTAATCCCCTCTTATCCATGGTTTCACCTTCCACACTTTCAGATTCCTACAGTCACCTGTGATCCAAAAAATAAGTGAGTATGGTTAATAAGATCTTTTGAGAGAGAGAGAAAAAGACCACATTCACATAACTTTTATCACATTATGTTGTTATAATTGTTCTAATTTATTGTTATTGTTGTTAGTCTCTTGCTGTGCCTAATATGTAAACTAAACTTTATCATAGGTATGTATGTATAAGACAAAAAAAAAAAAAAACACATAGTATGACATTACCTGTCCTTTCAGGCACCCACTGGGGGCCTTGGACTGTATCCTCCATAAATAAGAGGACTACTGTACTTAAAGATCTTCAGTAACATAAACTTGTTAAATTTGAAATTAACACCACAAGATGCATTTTAAGTTATTGTGTTGTAGTTAATAGGTCGCATGAAATTTTGGTGAAAAAAGAAAGGTGAGAGAAGAAGACAAATTAGGTTATGATCAGACGAGGAAAACAAAACCTAATGAAAGTTAAACTCTATTGTACCAGAAAGTAGTTTAATTAATACTAACTTATCTACTGTGTTGTTTTTAGCTCCAAGCAAATTTCCAATGATATGGAACAAATTTTTAAATGCACTGTTTTTCTGGCTCAGTAACTCTTCCATGTGTGCTTATATTTGTCATATACTTTGATCAAACCTTCTCTGGGAATTTGAAACATGAGATTCTTTGCACTTGATATTCATTGATGAATCTTTACACTTTACTAACTTAGGACATCATTAGTTTTTTCAAACAATATTTAGTGTGCCTACCAGGCACTGGGGCCAAAATCAGTAAATAAGAAAGGTGTGGCTTCTGCACTCAAAGGTCTTACAGCCTAATGGGGAAAGAGAGAGGGGTAAGAAGACAGCTGCAATGCAGTATGGCAAGAACGAGGATGGGAAAATATATACTACCACAGGATCACATAGAAAGTCACATAAAATTTGGCAGCAGAGGAAGAAAGGAAATGATACTCGGGCTAATATAAAAAGATAAGTAAAGTTTTCCATCTGGAAGCAATTGCAGAAAGTGTTTCAGGCTGATAAAACACGTGTGATAGTCCAGAGTAAAAACACTATCAATGGCAATTTGTTGTAGTGTTCTAAAGAAAGTAAAGGGTAATTCACTAAGTTCCCAATTTCAGAACCGCCTTAATCAGCTATACAGTGAAGTGTAGTATCTTTAATAGGCAGTGTTTATTTTAGTAGAGGATATTAGGTATGTTGTTGAATTTTTTTATTTTTTTCTTTTGTTTTGTGGCAACTTTAATTTCTTTTTTTCTTTTTAATAGAGATGGGGTTGTGCCATGTTGCCCATGCTGGTCTGGAACTCCTGGACTCAAGCAATCCACCCACCTCAGCCTCCCAAACCCTGTGATTACAGGTGGTAGCCACTGTGCCCAGCCCTAGGGAACTTTAATTTCTGCTATCTGTTTTATTCATTCCCTTTGCCTCCTAGTTTCCAAGGTATGCCTGGTCCTCCTTCAGAAGCAGTCCTCTCTCAAGACTGTCACTTCTTGTTCTGAACAATTTCAAATCTCTTTCTGTCAATTTCCCTGCAGCCAGTGTTCTGATCTCCCAGGTTTTGGACCAATTATTATGTCTTCACTCATGTGAGACTTTTTTTACTTAATTTTCTGAATTTTAGATACATCATAAATTACTTAGAAATAAGTAAGTTACGGCAAATTCTTAGAACAGTTTCAGTACCTGATGAGTTCAAAATATGGTATTAATTATTGCATTATATGAAAATCAGAACTAAATTTGAAAATGTATTTGCATACAATTATTGTAAGCTGTCCCCTGCTTAGCTTGCTTCTTAAATTTCTCGTCTTCTTTTTAAGCTGTAATTTTCCAACACCATCTCTAAGTGCTTTTGAAAAGTAGACTTAGTACTTTGTTGAGCTGAATGTGCTTGAAGAAGCCCTCTTAGCATGTTTCAACGGAACCAAAGAAGTGTGTAGACTCTGAGATAAACACTTTGCAGTTACATGGAGAAAGAAATGACAGAAAATGTGTGTGTTCTGGGTTTTAAAATTCAGTATGTTTTGCAGCACTGTGAAAATGAGTAGCTTCTAATGCTTGCCAAGTTAAACCCAGCTAGGCCAAATATTGTTAGAGCTCCTCCTAATGGAGGTAACTGATGAAGGAGGGACACGTTTGCCAGCATATTCTCCTTCTCTCAGTAATAAATAGTAGAAACTTACTCTACCTATTTGCAGTTAGTGCAGTGGTTCAGAGCAAGATAAACATTTCTTTTGTAACATTAGATAAAACAGTTCCAGTTCTCATGATGAAAAAAATTGCCCTGTTATTTCTCTGGATGTAGAAACACAAATGCTTTTTGTTGAAAGAGAGCTGACACAATTGAATGCCATGTTAAGATAATCGTGAACATGTTTCTCAACTGTCTAAATCATCCCATAGCAATTGATGCATAAACTATTCGTTTGCAATGTCATAAAAGAAAAAAAAGTGCCTGTATTCAAAAAGCATTCAAATCTCATTTATGCCATGCACGACTGTCCTATTAAATTCAATATGGGGCTTATAATAAAATTTTTGGGTTTCCTGTCCTACTTCATCTCTAATGTAGCATATGTGTCTCTACTTGTCTCTATAAGAGGGGCAAACATAATCTTAAATTGATGAGCAATTTCCTTTCCAGACAAATCACAGAGACATAATTTACAGTGAATGAAATGGCGTATCTAAATCTCCATTTTTGTAGATAATGATTATGTAGCCCTCTAATTCATTCAGATGCTTTTGAGTTTCTCCTTTTGAAAAGAAAAGCCATCTTGAAATACTTTCTAAAATAAATTTCTTTAAGGAAATGAAAAGAAGGGTTAATTACAATTCTCTAAAATATTCTTAAATGGCTACTCCTGTCAGATGAGTGCAAAAGGACATTTTAAAAAGGTGACACTTATAGATGATGACAACAGGAGTATTTTACCCAGCATATCATATTAACTGCTGTTTTCTTTTATATGCATAAGGAGAAAATGTTGGCTTCAGTGCAGAAGCCGAAAGAACATTGTAATTTAGGAGCAAGGACTTTATCTAGAAAATTCTATTGAGCAGTTTGTAATGCTAATGCATGCATTTAGCCATACTTCACCTTGGAAATGACTTATCTGATAGCTTCTAA
Source organism: Pan paniscus (assembly GCF_029289425.2). NCBI lineage: Eukaryota > Metazoa > Chordata > Mammalia > Primates > Hominidae > Pan > Pan paniscus. The sequence continues at coordinate 157,135,027 of NC_073253.2, read as the reverse complement.
TTGAGAATAAGATTTTCTTCTAAAGGGAAAAACAACTACCCATACAAAAGAGGAGACACTCAATTCATTTCCCCATTAGCCAAGAATTATATAATTAACTGGTAATAACTCCTGATCCTGGACATAAGGAAGGTCAAACTACTGATACCAAGTTTTTAAGCGTGTATTTGTTAACCCGAAAGAGGCATAATTTTATTAAAAAGTCAATGGATTTAACTTTATATAATCTTTTTAAAAGAAGAATAAATATTATTTAAAGATTAACTGATATCAACCAATAAATACTTTGACTATTGCTAGTTGAATTAAGTATAATTGGATATTAGGTAAAGTGATCATTTGAATTTCAGATTTATAAAATAGTGGAAATATAATTGTTACTTCAGGGCAGGTGCTTTTTTTTTTTATTATTCTGTGTATTGCTAGTGTCCAACATACACCTGACACATAATCAATGTTACATAAAGATTTTTTTGTTGGAGTGGGTAGATATATAGATGAGCAGATTCAAGTTAGATGTGCTCTATTTCTTTTTTTTTTCTTTTCTTTTTTTTTTTTTTTTTTTTGAGTGGGAGTCTCAATCTCTCGCCCCAGCTGGAGTGCAGTGGCACAATCTCGGCTCACTGCAACCTCTGCCTCCTGGATTCCAGCGATTCTCCTGCCTCAGCCTCCCGAGTAGCTGGATCTATAGGCACGTGCCACCACGCCTGGCTAATTTTTGTATTTTTCAGTAGAGATGGGGTTTCACCATACTGGACAGGCTGGTCTCGAACTCCTGATCTGTAAGAAAGGCTATCATTATATTCTTTCCTTGTTATTAAAAATATGTTAACTGTTAGTGTACTTCTTGAATTATTTTTATTTCTTCCCAGCTAACTGGGAATACATCTTTTGCCCATTGTGTGTGGCATTCACATCCATTGTCAGGCACTTGGTAAGCCAACATTGACAATATTTCATAAAATTTAGTTACATTTGAAATGTACTAGGCTTGATAGTACTTAGAGTTTTAAGCAATACATAACATAATTTATCTAGCTTCTGTGATACTTAATAAACCCCAGGATTTGCCTGACTTCTAAATTAAACTGCAGGAAAAAAAATAGAGAGGCAATCAATCCATAAATCTGTGCATATTGATATAATGTGTGAAAGACAGGTTTATGAGGTTATAGGGTGGCTTAGAAAATAAATTATACCTGATAATGTTGATACAAAATTTAGTGAAGTTTAAGATTTTATTTGCATGGGAAGTAACTTACTTTATTTTTTCTCATCAAATTTCAGCTGACTTTTTTTGTTGCATTGAATTCGTTAAGGAGTCTTAAAATAAGGGAGAAAAGAAAAAGTGACAACAAAATCAGTTGAGACCATCTTATTGCTGAAATCAGCAAATGGTTCATTTGTCTGACAGGTCATAAAGTTCTAATTGGAGACTCCAGTTTCTTCTTGAAAAGTAAGCCACATATCTGAGAGCTATAAGCAGCAGAGAGAGGGCATCACTTAAAATTCCCCTTTAGCTAAAACTAATAACCTGAATATCTTAAATCTAAACAATGAAACACAGAAAGAAAAAATAACAAAACACATAAATTAATAATTTAATTTTAAAACTTAATATTTGAATTGATCTATAGCCAGTCAAATGATCAATTTGCTCTTTTAATGTATTAAGGAGTGGTTTTATATTAAAAAATGGTTTCTTTGATCATACATCTGTAAAAGTGTACATAATCACAATGAATGATTGCAGAGCCTGCCGTTCTTCAGGAAGCAGTGTAAAACAGTATTGTAATAGACACTCTTACTGGGTGTTATCAATCATTCTAGGCATTCTTCTAAAGTATCTTTAAAAGTAACTTATTTATGCATAAAACAACCCTACACAGCAAGTGTTTTACTATTGATTTTTTTGTAGATGAAGAAATTGATTCATAGGAGGGCTGAGAAATTTTACAGGCTGGCACAGTTAATAAGCAGTTGAGTTGAGACGTGAACACTGCCAGTCTGGCTTCAGAATGTTCAGAGCTACTTTCTCATAGTTGTAGAACACAGAAGTTGAGGTCCATTAAAATCATGGGCTTTTAACTGGACCTATTAATCTTGGGCTTTTAACTGAGTTCCTAAATTTTAGAACTTTCTGTAGTTTGTAATGTTGGGCTTTTAAATGAGTTCTTAAATCTTAGAATGGAGATACTATGTATTTCTTATGGCCTAAGGTGATGTTTGAAAGCTGAGATTCTAGAACATGACTGGGTTTCAACCCAGGTTCTACCATTTACCAGCTGTATCATTTGAACGAGTTAGTAGCATCTTTCTATCTTTGGGCCTTGGTTTTGCCATAATAACACACATACTTTATAGATATTCTGAAGATTAAATGAGTTTCTGTCTCTCTCTCACAAGATAGACTGCTGTTTTACAAGTTCTTAACTATAATAAAAGTGTAAGAATGAAATTAATTTAAATGAAGAATGGCTGTAGTGCCATGTAGAAACTAAATAGAAAGTACGCATTGTTATCTTCAGCAAATTCAGTCATGTTTCTATTCTCACATCTCATCAATCCTATTCCGGAATTCTGTGCTTTATAATAAACTAGGTTACTGCAAAATTCCAATGTATTTCTCAGTGCTTGGTCTCACTACTTGTTACCAATATCTGAACAATCTTTTCTTCTCTGCATCTTTTCCCTCCTTCCTGATTGCTACCGTCATCATAATCATAGTCATTATTGTCATCATAACTTAGATTTTAGCTTGGCCCTCACTTTATCTTGGAACACTTCACTCGATCCTTTAATCAAAATGGTAGTCCTTACTCTCTGCTTATAGCACCCTATGTTGACACTGACATAGACTTAACATTATTCTGTATTGCAATTGATTTTCAGTTTGCCCGTCTGTTACTTCTCCCCAGCTAAGCATATCTTATCAAAATCTCCATCTCTCTAGCACCTATCACAATTCCTGACATAGCAGTTTTTCAGGATGTGTTTTGAGCAAATGGAATGTTTCTTTTTCTGTTGACTGACAACAAAGTCTAGATCAGTAATTGCCAAAAAATGGTTTATGGAAATATTTTCTTGAGTCAATGAAAAATAAATAAACAAATGTCATTAGTTTTCATAAAGGTAAATTTGTGTATGTTTTCATGTTCTGAGATTGTTTTTCCTAGTTTTTAATAAAAAATATTTATTTCATTAAATGAAAGCAATCATAATTGAGTTGATTTATTTTTATTCTCTTTACTTGAAAAATACAAAGCTGGCAACTTATTGTTATTGGAATCTCTATTATTTTAAAATTTAATTAGTTTATGAGATTCAAAATTCTGGCATAAAGTAAACAAGGCATAGAAATTTGAACATAAGTAGATGATGCAAAAAAGTAAGATGGTAAAGAGGCCTGGAACAGGATATGTGGTATTATTATTTTCTCATAATTTTGCTTAGAATTAGTGAAAATGTTATTATGACAAAATAATGGATGTTAAGCTATTTATTGTCATCTAAATGTTAATTACAATAACACATTGATTATTATTAATTAAAACAATCCATTTATTTATTGCACCTATCCCCAAACAGATCTCATAGATTAGAAGCCACAGTGCTTCTGTAAGTCAGGAAGGTATTTGACAGAGTGCCCAGAAATGTTATTGAACCAGGCATAGAAATATTTCCTAGTAGAGATGGATGAGTCTGCAAGTGTTGGATATATGTTAATGTTAACTTTGGAATATGATGGCTTTTTATTTGGCTCTGGCACATCAAAAATTTTATTAATGACTCAGATGAAGACACTGATAGCTTGTCTATCTAATTTCAAGGTGACGAATATTGTAAATAAATGGTGATGGAATACAATATCAAATGCAAAAAAAGTTTGAGTGGTTGAGATAATTTTCCATTTTAAGAAGATAAAATATCGGGTAATAATACAAAGTCTTATGCTGGCTTGCCAAAAGGAAATAACAGGAACAATAAGTTAATTGTATATTTAAGTAAAGATAGGAGAGATACAGGAATTTTAGTTCAACACGAGCTAACTGTAGAAAATGCCTAAAAAATTGTTGTGATCTCCTTTTGAATTAATGAATGAAAGGATAGAGTCAGCATAAAGGAGAATAATGCTTTGCTTTTTAGTAGTATATACCACATTCCAAGATGGTTTGATGAGAACAATGCATATATAAATGAGTTACTTCATATGAAAGGAGAGAAGATTCAGATTTTTGTCTATATTTCAAATATTTATTCGATTTCACCATTTCATTCGAGGGAGTGTGTGCCTGTGTGTGTGTGCCTGTGTGTGTACCTGTGTGTGTGTATATTGCCCAAACTTAGACTTTCTAGAAAGATATCTATGAAGGAAAAGTGTTTTTATTTATTTGTAAAAATGTTTCAGTTTATGTAGTGTCAAAGTACAGACTGCAGGAAACAAAGGAAAGTAGTAATAAAGTCATTTTTTTTCCTGCAGTTAGAGATCAGAAGAAACAATATTTTATTTCCTCCCAAGGGATTGTTGAAAAATACAATTACTGTTCAAACTTATTTAAACATTGGGAGCTGCAAAATATATGTCTATTGTAATAAGCTTGCATTTGATTCTTGCATATAAGTAATGCCATAAGTGAAGGTGTGGACCATACTCAGAATACAATAATTCAGTCTTGAATACCTTTTATACATTTCTGCCTTTAAAATGCATTTTGTTCGTGATAAGTAAATAATGCAAATAATAGGGAGGTGAGAAAATGTCTTTATAATGCATGTTTGCATTTTGTTAATGTCAATCAGAAATTAGTCTGGAGAGTGAAGTGGGGTGGAGTTGGAGTCTGAAATTCATTTGCCATTCTAGATGCTGTCCTTACCCCAAATATTGCTCTTACATCTTGTTCCCACTTATTGTATCAGGCTCATGGGAAGAAACAGGTATACTGGTAAATTTGGAGTTACTGGAAAAGAGATATCCTCTTAACTTGAATAAGTGGATTTTTCTTTTTTTTTGTTTTCTTTTACTACTTCTCTTTTATTATGAATGCCAAACTACAATGGTCTAGCCTAAGGGTAATATGTCACCATGATGAATGCTACTCACTTCTCTCAGAGAATGTCGTCTAGTAAAATGAGGGCTCCATTATGAGCCGTAGTTCATTTTTGATTTTAACACAGACTGGCTGAGTGACCTTGAATAAATTGGGTCATGTCAGCATATTGAAGCTTTTTGGCTGCGTCTTTGTCTGTCTCATGTATAATGAATGTATTACATATGGTAACTTTCAATATGAATATTCAAAATTATCAATAAGACAGCTCTAATTCTGCACTATAACTAGCATCGCTAATTTCCCACATTGATCTCAAGAGCTAGTTTCTTTAGCAAGATTATAGAAATGTTTTTCTTTCTGTCTGCATATTATTTATCTTTTCTGTCGTTTTGGTAGAAGTTTTCTGAGATGTTCATCTTAGGAAGTTCTTCTAAATATGATTTTCAGAAATAACTTTTGCTGTCTAGATAGTATAGTTCCCCAAAGGGTTTACATACAAATGTTTGTTTTTAGCCAGATATTCTTTCTCTAAAAAGAATGCATATTTACTCTGTGTAAAGATAAAAAATTAAAAGTTACAAAAGTACATAAAGTGAAAAAAAGTTTCCTGCCCCTCTGCCACCAACTCCTCTTCTTAGAGAAATTCTTTTACCATATATTAATATCCAATGTCTCTACAAATGTGTATGTATACTCCTTTATTAATTTCAATTGTATTTTGCTCTACTGCGGATGTACAACTTGCTTACTGTTACTTAATAATATATGTTTAGATTGTTTCACCTCACAATCATGTAGAGATGCTTTATTCTATTAATGGCTATATAGTCTGTCATTATAACTATGTATCATAATTTATTTACTCAATTCCACATTGGTGGACATTCAGATTTTTCCAATATTTTATGATTACGAACTATGGCGCAAATAATATGCTTCTATATATACTATTTTAAGAAACTTTTCTAGAAGTGGGATTCCTCAATCAATATGTTCTCTGTCCATAGTAATACACTAAAGCAATATTATATTGTGAAAAATATTGCAAATTGTTTTCTAAAGAGATATATAAATTCATCTCCTATGAACAACTTCGAAAGATGTCTATTTCTCCTACCCTCACTAATAGATATTAAAGATGCAAATTCAAGACATATGATTTCATCAAAAAATCTTACTGAGCAATTGTCTCTTCATTTTACTGTACAAAACAAATTTTGTTTGAAAAATAAATAATACAGATAATATCAAGAACTGGAAAATAGTTTATAATTTTGTTTCAATTGTGTTATATAGTATCAAAATTGTGAAGAGAGAATAAAGAAATGAAAATTATATTAGAGTCTTTAGCATTTGAAGTTGAATACACTCTATCAAAAGGAACACTTAACAGCAATAGTGGTTATTTCAGTATTTTGCAGAGCAAAGTAACCACTCTTCTGATGTTGTCATTCTAAGTGTAGCTACAAAATAATAAACTGAAATAATTCATTTTTAGATTTTCAAGACCCTCATTGCATTTAGAGAAAAATATGCTGGGAGAAAAGAGTGTTTTATCTGCGTCTAGCTACCTTACAGAATGTCAATAAAAGATACTTCTGGGGTTTTTATGTAGTCAGGTAAGAATCTCTGGCCTTTGAGCAATTGGTAGCACTGCCATTATGCCCTGTTGAAGATTAGAAAAGGGGAAATGTATATTGCCTAGTTCATTTCATCATCAATCATTTATTTACTTATTTATTTATTATTCATTAATTTTGTCTGCTTGTTTGTTTGCATCTTTCTCATTTTGTATCAACATCCAGGACTAACATCACCAAGTATATTTTTGAAATCTCCTGTAAATATATTTTAGAAATATTGAATTAAATTATTATATGTGCATACAAAAATGATTCAGAGACAATTATAACTTAAATTTAATATGAGACTCTGACCTCTGGTGTAACTTTTGCCACATCATTTAACCCTCAGAATGTCTACCTTCTCTTTTGTAAAAATTGACAGGGAGGAACAAATGAGATAATAAACATAAAGTAATTAACATATTTGTACTACATAGCATCACTAACCCATTTTACAGATGAAGTGAAGGCCCAGGGATATAAAATCGAACTCATTGATAGTAGGGCAGATAGTTTACTAATGTTGACAGGGAAATCTAGTTATAAAATGAAAAAAAAGAATAGAAATAATAACTGAAAGTAATGTGAAAAATAATTTTAACTTTGTGTTTATTTCTAAAGCATTTCTGTCTACTTTGTTTTAATTTTTTGGTACTTATTTTGTTGCATAACAGGGACTTAGACTCAGGTCTATTTGACTCTGGATTCCATGCATTTTGTCATTATCCTGTCTGCTATATATCCTGGAAAATAAATATTAAGATTTGGAATATTAGAGGGAAAGTTGTTGAATAAAACATTCTTCTTCAGAAGTCTAACTAAATAAAAAGTTGTAAAAGTAAAAAATAGTGATATTCACAGAATAAAACAAAACACTGTGAGAAATGTTAGAACTTAAATAGAGCCTTAGAAATAGAATTGGAATTATTTGCAAGGCAATAAGGCGCAATATCATGCTTTCAATGAAATAGGTGTACTGCAGATTAGACATGACATACAAAAGGCACCAAGCACAATGCATGATAAATAGCATGCAGTAAATGGCCATATCATTAGTCCTAGAGAAAACACTGGTGATCGAAAATTTTATAATAATCTCTTGTAGAACCTGCAAAATGCTGGCTATTTAATTATGCAAGAATTCCCTGTAAATTTCTGAAAATAAATGTTGTGTTACACAATAATATATCAGCCTGTGCATACTAAATATTTATTATTTTTTGTTTGTTTGTTTGCCATCAGCAGTCCTTCTCTCTTCAGTTGGGGTGGTTTTCAGGTAGCTCTGATCCCACACCAATGTGTTATAGCTGCTTTATGATTCTGTCCAGTGCAATCAGGTCATAACATTCTTTATCCATAGTTACTGGTCTCAAGACAAACACCTGGCCCAATCAGAGCTAATTCCTGTCTATATTTGCAAGGGCTATTCAAGAAGGAGACATTCTCTTTTCTAAAGTATTCAACCTGTAGGTGTAGACACAATCTTGCAGGCAACTATCTCACTTCCATGGGGAGCCTGGGAATGAAGCCATCCTGTCGAAGCACCTGAACCCAATACGTGAAAAATAAGTCCTCCACTTTTTATTTGCTCAAGTCAACCTTCGTTAGCTTTTCTAAATCTTATAGTTTATTTTACAGCTTTTCTTGCAATGTCTACTTCAGATTTTAACAAATCTCTTTACTCAGTTTCTTCTTTGAATTTCTAGAGCACATATATAGCTGAGATCACACACTTTTGGCACTTCCTCCTATTCTACATTAGATTGTTGCTGCTTCACCTTCCTTATGCCCATATCTCATTATTAATGCCAACACTTCCCACCAAAGACAAATGCACAAACCACCTCTACTTAAAACTGAATTAATACAGGGAATATATAAGTGGACTTCAAAAAGTTCATGGAAAATGGAATTAAAAGATAAAAATATAAATATAAACTTTATTTCTTAGCATAAGTTCTGTCAAGGTCAATAGCCATTAAGTCCATCCCTGAAGAAGTGAGGGTTCTTTGCCAATGCAGATATTTTTTAATATTAACTGAAGAAAATGGGTGCCCTTTACACACTTTATAAGATTAGGAAACAAAAATAAGTCAGAAGGAGCTAAATTAGGACTGCAAGGCACATGCCTAATAATTTTCCATCAAAACTTTAGCTACATTTCCCTTCTTTGGTGAAGAGAATGAGTAGAAGAATTTTTGTGGTAGAGAAGAATTCTCTGGTGAAGATTTTCTGGGTATTTTTCTGCTAAATCTTTGGCTAAATTTATTAAAATACTCTCATAATAAGCAGATGTTATTGTGGGTCTTTTTTGCCCCCCAGAAAGTCAACAAGTAAGATGCCTTGAACATCCCTAAAACAGGTCATGACCTTTGTCTTAACTGGTCTGCTTTTGCTTTGACTGGGACTATTTCCATTTCTTGGTAGCCACTGTTTTGGTTGCGTTTTGTCTTCAGGATGATACTAGTAAAGTCATGTTTCATATCCCATTACAATTCTTCAAATAATTGCTTCAGAATCTTTATCCCACTTACTTAATATTTCCATTGAGGGCTCTGCTCCTATCTACAGCTGTTCTGGGTGCAACAGTTTTGGCAACTGTATGATGGAAAGTTTGCTCAACTTTAATTTATCAGTCAGAATTGTGTAAACTAAATCAATCAAGATGTCTACAGTGTTGGCTATTGGTTCTGTTGTTAATCCTAAACCCTCTTCAATTAAGGCACAAGCAAGATTAATTTTTTTCCTCAACAATTGATGTGGATAACCTGCTCCAGTGGGGTTTACCTTCAATATAATCTCATCCCATCTTACAAATAGTTATTCTTTCAGAAGCAGTTGATTTCTTTGGGTCATTACCCTCATAAAATTTTTGTAAAGCATTAATTATTTCACCATTTTTCCACCCAAGCTTCATTATAAGTTTGATGGGGTTTTTTTTGGTCCAATTTTAGCAGAATTCGCGTTGCTCTGATGAGGACTCTTTTCAAACTGATGTCTTATCCTTCTTAGTGCCTTAAAGTAGATCCTATTCAGATATCTTATAACAAGTTACTACAAGTTTATTTTGGTTCAAAAACATTTTGAGATCTATGCATAGTTTTTTTCATCATACATATTTTCCAGAAACTTTTTGAATTCCCCTCAGATTGTACAACATTTTATTCCACAGGGTTTACACATATTACTTTCACCTACAAAATGCCTAGAAAATACTGGTTGACTAATATTGATTTCTCAAAATTTTTTTAAATACAAAAATGGCTAGTGAGTTTAATTTCACTGTGACTTTTGATGTGCTCACAATCTCCATATTTTTATAAGAGCTACTATGTTCTGATATTAAGTCTAATTTGATTAAAAGAAATGAGAAAGTGTCTTCAGATATGCCAAAGGTAATATCTATAGAGACAGAGAGAAAATCCTCTGGGCAAATGCATATGTTCACCTGACAAATATCACAAGGAAATATTCTTTGAAATGTATCTGGAGGAAGGGAGAAAACTTAGGGACAGAACCCCTCTTTGGAATAGTGCTACAATAGTAAATACAAAAGCAACTATATTACTTTTATATTTAAAACTTTAAAATTTTGAAGCATTAAGTGAGTTTTAGACTGAGACTTGCAGAATCAATGAACCTGCAAAATGAAGAGGTAGAGAATGCTATATTCACATTTGTGTCAAAGTACGTGTTGAGATTCTGTGAAAATCAAGTTAAGAATAAAAATATCATCAATTCTAAAGATATTTAGGCTTAAATGTACTATGACTACTAGCTATTTGCCAAGATAGAAGCTAGGAAAAGGTATTTTGCTATTGTTATTTTCCCACATCTTTTTTGACCTTCCACCAAGTAAGAAAATAAGCATTGATTGGTAATGTTGATTACAGCCGTACCTTGATGTTACAGATGTTTTTGATGAGATCTGTGCATATCATTGATATCCTCAGGAACTACTTAATTTTAGAGTTTGCATCTGACTATAAACCTGAAAATTCATCATAATTTCTAAATGATACTCTGCTGCTTTTTATAAATGAACAATCTTAAAAACAAAGCAATTGAAAATTAAACACCATTTTCTATTCTGTCAAACTTTTAAATAAAAAATACATATACTTTTATGTAAATTGCTGATAAAATACATTTAACATTATATATTCCCAAGTCCAATTACTTCAGAAAATAATAGTATTCTTGCTATATTTTTTGACACTATTTCTGTTCTAACACTGCTTTTCACTTGTTTGAGCATAGTTTATTTTAGATTATATAATAATAATTCCTGCATGTTTTACATATTCTGCATTTGGAAACCTTGAAAATGTAATTTTTCAATATTTCTAATTCAGGCTAAAAATACAGTGATACTTTTTTAATTAAGTTTATTCTTTAATGTGAATCTGAGCAAACATAGCCATGGTTAAGTGTAATTAGACTTAGTTATCTTGGAAAATGTGTAAAAACAAACAAATGACACACAGAGGAGTAGAGATATCATTTCAAATAGAACGGGTGTTGTGCACACATATCTCTATAATACGTCATCTATTTTTGCACGTTGGTCGTACTAACACAGAAAAATAAGTCATTTCTCATCAATTGTCTTGCACTGGTATAAAAACAGTGCTGATAGTGGAGGTTATATTTCACTTCATTTGATAACCATTGTCTTCCAAAAGACTTTTTTTTCTCCTGAACTGCCTTAAATTGAGTTAATTACTAAAGCCTTTGGAAAATGTTACAAAATATGTCCAAATTTTCTCATCATACATATAATTTAGCATGGCAATTTTATGTTCCTTTTATAAAGGGTGACTTTAGAATTGTTTTATATTTACTCCCAGTGCTTCAGCTGTTTGGTTGTTAAGTTCCTAGTTGAAACCCACCCCAAGGGAAAGGCCTTGTATGGATTTAGGCATTAATCCTAATTTTATTAAAAATAATGATAATAATAATAAATCAAAATTTCTTACACATGTAACATGTATTAAACACTAACCTGGTGCTGAGTAATTTTAAGGATTATCTCCTTGGTCCAAACAGAACCATAAATGATATGGTAATATTACTCCCTAAATTTTACATTGAGGAAACCATGAGCTATAAGAATTAAGTAACTTAAAAAAGATCCTGCCTCTAAAAAATGGCAGAACCTGGCTTGAGTTCAGGTCTGTCCGGAATCTTGAACAGCCACAAATGGAAGAAACGTATCAGAAGTATGTTGTATGTTTGGTTTATAACAAGTTATGAGAATGTGATCAGAGAAGGGAACATAGAGTTTTGATTCCATTAGTTATGGTTTCTTCCTTAAGCTATAAGGGATTCTTATTTTTTAAGATGTAAACTGTGAAAAAATTTTACCTAAAAACTTTCAGTCTAGAATAAGTATGATTAGAGGTACAATATATCAGCTTTGTAATTACATGTAACAATATTTATCTATTTATAACTGTTAAATAAAGAAAATTGGAGAACAAATGGATTACATGCATTTGTAACATATGGATTATCAATGGATTACAACATGATACTTTCAAATCAACATGAGGGGGAAACGGTTTCTATAAGAAACTTTGACCCTACCATTTAGTTTCTGCTTTTTTGACCCAGAATATTTTAACTTCCACTTTGTTGGTGAAGATTTTAACTGAATTATGCCAACATCGATGAATTTTTCTCAAAAGATATTTTCTGATACTAATCCAATTAAGCAAATGTAGTCCTTTGATCAATATTATAATAAGGACAGTTTAAGCATTATTGTTGGCAGGAAGAGTTATTTTCTGATACATTTAACAATAAAGATTTGCTTAATTGACCACATTTATTTATTTTCGATTTTGCTGATTGTTCTTTCTGTGGTTTTGTTTCTTTCCACCCAATTGTGTCATAAATTCCAAAAGTAAAATTGATGACAACAGTCTCACACCATAGAAAATAGTTTTTCAGATATGTGTTGTCAATAAGAATAGATTTTTGTTTCAATTTTAGTTAATAAAAATTTTACACATTTTTCTAGTTTTAGATATTCTGTTGGTTACTTCCATAGTCAATTTAGTGTGTCAATTAGTGTAATGATTAAATGGTATTGAGATTAGTTTTCTAATTTATGTAAAATATTACTTCCTTCAGTGAGAGCTACTCTCTATTTTATTTTAGGTTAATGCTCTTAATTAATGATATGTCCTATGAATTTTATAAAATGTTTATGTTTTGTATTTTATTTCCTAATGTGCAGCATTTTTAAGTAAATTACCTCACAGATTGCAGCATTGAATTGTGACTGAAGAAGGGTAGATGATTTCACTAATCTAGTTTTCCTGCATATTTCTGACCACGAAGAATTCTATACTTGAAACTTCCATGCTATTTTCAAAGCAAAAAGCAAATGAATGATGAGAGCAATATGTCTTCATGATAAATAGGCCCTTTTGACGAAATCAGTGTAGGTAGCAGAAAAGCAAATTCAGAACTTTGCTGGAAAAATGCATGCCAAACTGTTTAAAGTGATTCGCCTCCATCTGAAGGGTGCTAATATAGATAATTTTATTTTCTTCTTTTTGGCAACCTGTCTTTCTATATTTTTCTGTAATTAAAATGTATTACTTTTGAAATAAGGAAAAGAAATGAAGCAAGAAAGCAAACAAACAAGCAGAGACAAATGATAAATGGACTTAGAATGGCCTTCTGGGCGATTTGAAAATGGTAGTCTGTATCTCACAGTTGCAGATACAGATTCAGGTCTTGAATGAATCAATAGCTACAGAACGCAAAGTCTTCAGAAATGATAATTCTAGTGGCAGAAAGCCCAGGTAAGGAAGCTATCATAAAGTTGTAAGTGAGGAATAATGACAGCCTGAACTAAGCAGGGTTTGGGGATGGGGAAAAGTTAGCAGGCCAAGCAACAGCTACAACAGGAGAAAGACTTCAACCAGTTGAAGAAAAGACAATGCATGTTCAAAAGGAAGGGGTTTCAGCCTGAGGCTTTCATTCAGCTCTCAATGTCAAGAAATAAACAAACAAATAACACCAAAACCAAACACCCCCACCCCAAAAAAGAGAGAAATGAATATCCATGTTTAAAGAATGTTATAAAAATGGTGTCTCTAGATTTTTCACTGGAGTTATTGAATTTCCCTAAAGAAAAGTTTCCAATCCACTATCTGAAGTGGCCTGGAAGTAGGGGTTTAGGGGGCTACTCCATGCTGGACGCCAGCCTGGTGGGAAATGAACAGCAGAAAGAGGCTGAGTGTGTGTCATGGTTCAGTACTTTTCCTTCTACGTAATCTGCCTTGTTGTGGGTGGATTTCCCTGGAAAGGAGTGTTTTATGACTTCCCACTGCTACCTAATGAATAAGTATATCAAAGGGAACTGGGTATGCTCAGCACCACTCCTTCTTCCCATCTTTGATGAGCCAGCCTGACCACATGCAACCTGAGGTTCTCTGTGCCATACTTTTCCAGTGGAGAAGTCTACAGAGGAAGCCTAAAGTTTCACAGTTCCGACTAACGGAGTTGATAAGTCAATGTGATTCTTAGGAGAATTAGCAAGCCTCTTTATGTTTCAAATCTAAAGGCACATCTTACCAATTAAAGTTGACCCTTGCACAACACGAGTTTGAACGTAGCATGTCCACTTATACATGGATATTTTTATCAATAAATATATTAAAAATTTTTAGAGATTTGAAAAAACTTTTAGATGAACCCAGTACCCCAGAAACATTGAAAGGATTAAGGAAAAATTAATTATGTTACAAATGCATAAAATATATATTGATACTATCTAGTTTATCATTTACTACCATAAAATATATATACATCTATTATAAACAGTTAAAATGTATTAAAACTTACACAAATACAGACCATACATGGCACCATTCACAGTCAAGAGAAATATAAACAAACATAAGAATGCAGTGTTAAATTATAACTTTGTAACATTTACTGTAGTCTATACTGTAGTATTGTAATAATTTCATAGCTACCTACTGTTGTTATTGCAGTTGAACATAAGTGTTGGGAGTGTCCACTTAAAATGATGTAGAATGCCAATCATCTCTGTGTGAGCATTTCACCTCTCCAGTAAATTGCATATAGCAGCATAAAGTGATCTGTTGCGGTGCGTATTTTTCATCGTATTTTGGGCAATACCATAAACCTTGAATAACACCATGGAACCCATGTGGAGTGCCACCAGTGATACTGGGAGTGCTCCCAAGATGCAGAGAAAAGTCATGACACTACAAGAAAAAGGTTGAATTGCTTCATATGTATCTTAGATTGAGATCTGCAGCTGTGATTGCCCACCATTTCAGACAGGATTCATCTTGTAAACAGATGAGGTAAACTTATGGTATTGATCAGTACAGTACAGTACTGTTAATGTATTTTCTTTTCCTTACAATTTCCTTAATAACATTTCCTCTTTCTAGCTTTCTTTATTGTAACATAAATAATATATAAAACATACAAAATATGTTTTAATCGACTGTATATTATTATTAAGGCCTCCAGACATCAATAGGTTATTAGTAGTTAAGTTTTCAGGGAGTCAAAATTTATACATGTATTTACAACTCTGTGGAAGGTCAGAATCCCAACCATTATGTTCTTCAAAGATCACCTGTAGTCTGGGTTCATCTATACTCATCATAAAGCTTGTATTTTAATTTCCATCTGTCTATATCTCAGATGGTTCTAAAATCAGACAGGAAAAGCCATTGGTTTTTATTAGGACTACTCATATCCCCAAAACACTGTTGTTAGAATGTAGCCACACCTCCTCCTTTGTGCTCTAGTCTGTAGCTTAACCAAGTTCAGTTTATCCAGAGAATAAAATTGCTATCTTCCATTTGTTTGGAGAGCTGACTTTCAACTGCACATGTATGAGGATATATTTTATTAAATAGATTTTCATGAATTTCTAATCTTCGTGCTATTCCTCAAGTCCTACTGTCATAAGTGTATGTATGTCCAGTTCATGGAACTTTTGTTCCTTGTGCATACTTGATTGTTTCTTGTAAAAGTCATAGCATACGAACTCGGCTTTATCTGCTCCACTATGTTAGTTATTATCTCTTCTCTATCTTCCAAAATTCTGTTAGCATGGGTAGTCAATAGCTGTCTTCTCTCCCATTCATTTGTCTTTGTGAATATGTGCCTATATTATTTGTTGATTGACATTTTAATGAGAGAGTGGAAAGGTAGTAGTGTGGCTAACCCAGTGCTGAATCTGCCATATTTTCTGGGCAGTCCCAAAGTGTCATCACCAAGTGGTTAGTCAACTAGAAATTCTTCTATAAATGAAGATTAATTAATAATAAATAATATCGATCAATTGAAGCATTTTATATTTGCAGAATTGGTGCTTGTATGAATTATTCGTCATTTACTGCTCTAAAATACATTCTTAGAAGGGTGTTGTGATCTATGACACATTAAAAAAAGAATCTAAAGACAAATAAAAGAAGTTTTGTGGAAAGAATGCTGACCCTGGGATAAGAATCTCAGATTGCATCCTGGCCTATTCACTGACTCTTTGTGTAGCTGTGAAATGTTGGACCATAATTGTGTTGTAATTGTAAAATGAATATAGCGAGGTGGTGAAAATAAATTGTTTCCACGTTTTCAGTTTAAAATTTTTTAGTTTCTCTCCCCGTTTAACATTTTAGTAAATGTGCTTAAATAAAACTTTTGAATGCAAATTACATGTTTATCAATGAAAAATCTAAATAATATAAAGTAATATTTACTTAGCAATTACTAACTTTGTATTAGTTTACTATGCTTGTTACATTGGTTAATTTATTAGTTCTCATACCAAACCCGTGGGAGTAAGTAAAAACTTAAAAAATCTCCCATTAGAAGATAGAGAAATTGATGCACTGAAAGGCATGGTAATTTGCTTTGGATCACTCAGCTAGGATGCTTGGTACCCAGAAATGCAAACTATAAAACCCATATTCTTAACCACTGTGTTGTACAATTGTGATTGAATGTACTTTGTAACTATTCAGCCAAATACATTAAATCTGTATATTTAACATGGAAGTTATCCATGATATATTCTTTATAGAATATAAAAGAACTCTTACTATTTTATTCCCTCCAACAACTGGCAAGTTTTAGGAACTAGAAGGATCTGTTTTTTATTTTTGAGTTGAGTATACCGTAAAAATGGAATCTGATTTTATTCTAAACTTTGTGTTATTTTATTAGGTACATTTTAACAATAAAATTTTCCAAGAGTACTGTATGCTATTGTTAAATCTAAAGCTCAAAAATTATAAACCTCACCAATAATGCTACCATCTAGAAAAAAATACTATATATGTGGGTGAAATGGTGCTTTGAAGAAAGTAACTTTCGGGTAGCTTAACAACATTCCACCTGAGTTCACAATGTAGGAAATGTCAATAGATACATTTTCGTTTTAAATCTATTTAGCAACTATTTGTTCTTATTTATTGCTGCATTCATTCTCATTTCAGTGATAGATTTAAATGCTCTAAAGCTCAACTTCATTAAAGAGTTTACACCAGAAAAATCTCTCCTTTTTTTGGTAAACTAATATTTTATTAGTTCCAACCTATTCTCTTTCTCTCTCTCTCTCAATACTGCTTTCAATTTTGAATTCCCAGATCATTTAGTCTGACAACTCAATTTACCTTTAAGAAAATTGTTGAAATTACATGATTTTGTCCATTGATTTTTGGAAAATGTTTCAGAAGTGATTTATGATATAATGATAAAATGCTTTTTCAAAACATTATAACAAACAATGGAATCTGGGACACAAGAATAAGGAGGAAAATATATAGAAATTTGATGAGAATATAAATAATGAGCATAATCAACATTTAAACTCTTATGAAAGAAGCAACTTATCTCCAGATTCTTGAGTCTAGGCTATTCATCCTTAACCCTGGCTAAAACACCGGGTAATTAAGCAAAACAAAAAAGTCTACAAAAAATAATGAAGGCAAAATTCTTGTAAAATATATTGATGCTAAATACTATCAAAGAACTAAACATTTTATATTAATGTTTAAGTAATATAAATTTGGTTTTAATATTCACAGCTGATAAAATGATAAAATAAAAATAAGATATACACATGTGTGTAAACTAAGTCTGTTCTTGTGAAATATGCTTTAAACCTATGCTGAAATTGTTTTATTCTTTTAGCGGGGGGACAATATATACAAGTAGTACCAGGGTCAGAAGAAAAAAAAAGTAAACAGATTAGGACTAGTATAGAAAAGCTGCAGTTTATATATTAAACCATTCAAATAAAACAACCTGAACACTTGTGATGCAACACATGCTTGACAAAATTTAACATGATCCTATTTAATTCAGATATTGTTCAAAGAAACAAAGCAAAAATAAAATGTTTTATAAAAAGTGGAATCTCCTGTGTAACCTTCCCTGATTAAACCAGGCATTGTATTAAGCACTTTACAGATACTACATATATTAGCTAACCTAGTGCCCATAAGATTGTCAAGAAATAGCTTTAATGATTATCCTCAGTTTGCAAATAAATTAAGGCAAGAGCTTATATTAAGTAAATGAGTGGGGTTTGAACCCAGCAGGTTGACTGCATGTGACCTTGGGTGTGTGGCTTGTCCAAATCCTACCAACTATTGCCTACAGCTATTGAACCAATTAACTTCCCCATGAGCCAAGTATGTGAGTTTATGATATCCATATTTATGTGCACAATCGCTATTTTCAGACATTTTAATCTTTGCCAATTTGGTTATGGTACACTATTGTATTTTTCTAAATACGAATAATATACTTTGGATATTTGTCCTCCCCAAATGTCATGTTGAAATCTCTCCAATGTTGGAGGTGGAGCCCAGTGGCAGGTGTTCAGGTCACGGGGGTGGATCCCTCATGAATGGCTTGGTGCCCTCCCTGCAGTAATGAGTTCACAGGAGATCTGATTGTTAAAAAGACTGGGACTTCCCTCCTCTCTCTTAGCTCGCTCTCTCACCATATGACTAGTTGGCTACTATTCCCTTTCTCCATGACTAAAAGTTTCTTGAGGCCTTTCCACAAGCAGATGCTTGTGATATATTCTGAAGAACCAAAAGACAATACAAATCTCATTTCTTATAAATTACTCACTCTCTGGTATTTCTTTATAGCAATGCAAAACAGACTAACACACCTAGTAAAGTGGAGTATCTTCTCATATGCCTAATATCTATGTAATATTTCTTTAGATTTTTCATTATCACATTTTATTTAGCTGTATCATGGTATAATTTACAAATAACAAAATGCCCAAAATGTGAGTATATAGTTTCAATGAACTATGGGAGATTACTGTCTTGTATAACCTCAATAAAGCCCCTTTTCTATCAATCCTTGCATTCACCAGCCCAGGTAAACATTGATCCGCTTTCTGGTACTACCAACTAGAATCTCATACAAATGAATCCATAAAGTATGTAGTCTATTCTGCCTGGCTTCTTTCACCCAGGATATTTCTTAGTTTCATTTATAATTTTATATCTATCTATCTATCTATATATGTAGTAAACTTTATCCATAGGTAAACAATAGATTAATCTTACATTGAGGAAATAAAACTTAAAAGGCATAAAGGCATTATCAGACAGCTGGCTTTGAAGTAAGATTCATCTAATGCAAACTCTATCTGTATTACCTCTGACCTGTGAGACCTTCATTAAATAATGTAAACTCTGTATGGCTTTTCTTCTCACCTGAAAATTAAGGATGCTGTTAACATCTTTCAGAACTGCTGTGTGGACTTAGTAAAGTGCTGAATGCAAAGTTCTTATTACAAAAGCAGGCACATAGAAACCAATTCATTAATATTCTTTAACTGTTATTTTTAATATTTATATAATTGAACTTTATACCCTTAATTGGAGCTTGAGAAATGATGATGAAAGTCAATAAGGGTGTTAGCGAAGTCAGGATATTTCCCCTTTTATTAAAAGAAACTCTTTATTATGATGGAAATTATGGCATTTAATTTAAACCATCAAAACCACTTGCCTTATTTAGATTTCCCTTAAAAAGAGTAATCATTGTCAAACTTCTAGATTCTTGATTTTTGCAGGGCTTGGAAGTCATCACTCCCCTGTTACAACAAGAAAAAAATCTAAACACACTGAAAAGGAACAACTATTCTTAGATTCATCAGAGAATGGGAGTGTCAGTGCAAACTGATGACCTGAAAAATTGAAAAAGAAGCAGAAATAGAGAATCACACCTTGCCAGGAGCAGAAGCCCAGTGACAGAACCAATACAACCATGAATACCAACACCCTGACTAATGAGTTGCTGGAGGCTCACTATGAACTAACTGGAGAGTTAAAAACTATGGAGGGTGCAGTCCTAGGTAGTTCCCACACGTTCACGAGTTTTACTATCAGGACCCCCATCAGGTTCTCACTGTGAGTATCTGAGAAAAATCTGATCACACTTTTTGTAAGAAGATGGGAAAAGGTAACCATTGTAACATATGCAAAGAAGAAAAGTCATCGTTTTGAAATACATCCAGAGCATGTGTTCTTTTTATTTATTTATTTATTTTAATAAAGGCTAACTCTCAAAGAACTACATTCAGAATGCCATATTTAACCTGGAAAAGATCAATTAGTGAACTTTTATCTCTCCTGTTTTACACAAGGAGAGGGGAAAAAAAAAAAACTAAGAAACTATTATGAAAGTCACAGCACAAGAACTATGACTCACCAGTAATAAATAAATAGCATAGATTATAGAATGTTTTCCTTTCCTGGTATCTTACCACCACATCAACAGAGCTTCATATACTGAGTAACAGTAAATAACAACTTAGAGAGCTGCCAGATACACATTCCATTTAAGGAGTTTCTAGGGGAGCCCAAAGTCAATAGCAGAGACAAAACAAGGACACTAGAAGAAGTGGAAGCCCTTGACACCTACAGCTGACGCACACATTGAACTAGGCCTAAATTCCATTCAAATAAATAAATTAAAAAATCTCACAGTAAAGACCTATGGACTTCAAGTTCCTCTTACCCAAAATGTCATGTCCAGCATTCAAAAAGGTTATGCTAAAAGGCAAGAAAGAAACTGCTATCTAAATAAAGTAAATATAAAATTAGACTTGCATATGGCAAAAATATTGGAGTAATCAGATAGAAATTTAAAATGACTATAATTGGCTGGCCATGGAGCCTCAAGCCTGTAATCCCAGCACTTTGGGAGGCCAAGGTGGGCAGATCATTTGAAGTCAGGAGTTCGAGACCAGCCTGACCAACATGGGGAAACCCCTTCTCTACTAAAAATACAAAAAAAAAAAAACTGGCTGGGCATGATGGTGCGTGCCTGTAATCCCAGCTACTCAGGAGGCTGAAGCACGAGAATCTCTTGAACCCAGGAGAAGGAGGTAGCAGTGAGCCAAGATCATGCCACTGCACCCTAGCCTGGGAGGCACAGTGAGACTCTGTCTCAAAAAAATAAATAAAATAAGATAACTATGATTAATATGCTTAGGTCTGTCATGCAAAAGGTAGATAACATGCAAGAACACATGGTAATCTAATAAGTGGAAGAAAAACACTAATAAAGAATCAAAGCAAATTGAAAAAATAGAAATAATGTATCAAAAATGAAGAATGTTTTTGATCAGCTTACCAGTAGATTGTACACGGACAAGGAAAGAATCAGTAAGCTTGCAGATATGTCAATAGAAACATTGCAAACTGAAATGTAAAAAGGAAAATAACAAGAGTAAACAACAACAACAACGTAATATCCAAGAACTATGGAACAATTATAAAAGATGTAACATGTGTAATGGAACTACCAAAAGAAGGAGAAAAACGGAAAGAAGTAGTAAAGCAATATGAATGAAAATTTCTCTAAATTGATGATAGACTCTATGCCACAGATACAGCAAACTCAGAGAACACCAAGCAGGATAAATACCAAAAAATCCACACCTGAGTACATCATACTCAAAATGCAGATAATTAGAGAGAAAATGTTGAAAGATTTTAAAGGAAATAACAAATTTTACCTACAGAACAAAAGAAGAAGAATTACATCAGAATTTTTCATAAAACATTCAAGCAAGGCAAATGGTGGAATGAAATATTTATAGTGCTAAAGGAAACAAACTACTAGCCTACAATTCCATATCCAACAGTCATTCTTCAGAAGTGAAAGAAAAGTAAGATTTTCTCAGACAAATAAAAACTGAGAATTTGTTACCAATAGACCTGCTTTGCAAAAAAATGGTAGAGAAATTCTTCAGAGAGAAGGAAAATAATATGTGTTATAAACTCAGATTTACATAAAAACAAAAATCATTAGATAAGGCATAAATAAAAGTAAAATAGAACATTTACTTTCTCTTACTCAACAAATTGAATAAATAACTGTTCAAAATAGTAATGGCAGAATATGTGGGGTAATTACAGCTTATGAGTATATAAAATAAATAGTAGCAATGTTATAAGGAAAAGGGTAGAATTGGGGATAGTCTGTTATAAGTTACTTGTATTATCTGTTAAGTGGTATAACGTTATTTGAAAGTGAGCTTAAAATAGTCTTAAATGCATACTTCAAACCTAGGATAGTCAATAAAGGAAAATAAAAAGGAAACACAATTACCTGTTAAGAGACAAGTAGCCTGGACAATATAGTAAGACCCTATCTATAAATAATTCTTTTCTAAACAAAATATTAGCTGGGTACGGTGGCCTGTAGTCCCAGCTACTTGAGAGGTTGAAGTGCAAGAATCACTTGAGGCCAAGAGTTCAAGACAAGCCTAGGGAACATAGTGAGACTATATATATATACACACACACACACTATATATATACACATATATATATACACACTATATATATATATACACTATATATATACACACATATATATGCATATGCACACTATATATATACACATATATACACTATATATATAAAATATTAATTTAAAACAAAAATAAAGACAAAAATGAAATGACACAAATGATATAAGACAAAAATAAAATGATATAAATGATATATAAAGCTCAATTAAATCCAAAGAAGGCAGAAAAAGAGGACAAGATTTAGAAAGTAAGCAAATATTAAGTGCAATCAATTGAAGAGTTACAAATATAGTAGATATTATTCAATTATGTATATATCAATAATCACATTAGAAGTGAATGTTCTAAATACACTAATTAAAATACAGACTGACAGAATGGATAAAAAAAGAGGACCCAACTTTATGTTGTCTATAAGAAATCTATTTTAAATATAAAGATACAAATTAAAAGAACATTTATGGTGAAGGGTACACCATATTAACACAAAAGTAGAAAAAGCTGGAGTAGCTTATTAATTTCAGATACATTGAGTGGCCTCTGTATCTGAAATTTACAGAGAGAATTAGAGAGAATTACCAAGAATTACAAAATATTACAAAGATAATTATCGGGATATAGAGGTGGATTGCATAAAAGAGTTGATTTTCCAAGGTGACATACTAATCATTAATTTGCATTCATCTCAGATGGAGCATCAAAATACATGAAGGAAAAACTGTTATAATTCCAAAGAGGAGTAAATAAACTCATTTTTATAGTTGGAGATTTCACTACCTATTAGTAATTGAAAGATTCAACAGGTAGTAAATGAACAAATACATAGTTTAAATAAATAGTATCGTCAAACAATGATATCTAATTGCTGTATATAAAATACAGCAACAGACAGAATATATATTATGCTCAAACTCAAACAAAACTTCATCAAAACAGATCATATTCTTGGCATAAAACTTACCTACAAATTTAAAAGAACAAAAATCATACAAAGTATGTTCTGGGACTGCAATGAAATTAATCTAGAAATCAATAACAAAAAGATAGGAATTTCCAAAATATGTAGAGATTAAACCACAAATTCTAATACCAAATGTGTCACAGACAAAGTCACAAGAGACATTTAAAAAAGTTGTACTGAATGAAAATTTAAAAAATAATATTTGAAAATGTATGGATAAAATGGGAACAGTACTTAGGGAAACATTTGTGGCATTGAACGCATATTATGGAACATTTAAAAAAATCTAAAATCAATGTTCAATTTAATTCTAACATAAAGATTCTTCTTCAAATGAAACAAATGCTTTTTCCCTAAAAATGCAAGCATCCTTACTTATAATTAGGCAATACAACTATGAAGATTGAGGGATTAAAGAAATTATTATGAATTATGTAAAGAAAATGAAGAGCAACTTGAAAAAATTCAGGTGTTGAAATGCATAGAATGTCTATAAATGCCAAAATTTACTAAGCACCTTCTAAGACATAGGGTTCTGTGTTTATGTCATATCAATAGATATTTGCTGAGTTATTGCTTTGTTCCTGAAAATGTGCTAGCTGCTCTAATACATATGGCTTCTCCTTGCCTTTTTCCTTCTACAGGTTAATATCTCTTGAACCAGTTTTCTTCTCTCTGTTCCTCCTACTACTATCTTATTCAGATCTCCATCCATAATCTCTCACTTCTATAACCTTAGGCCTTCAGGATGATCTACCTGTAATTCATACCTCATTGTGTCTATCTTTAGTGCAGACCTGCTCATGTCATTCTCCTGTATGAATTGCCCAGTGTCACGCTATTTTCTTTAGTTTAGCATCCAGATTTATCATGATGATGTGGTATGCATGTCTTGAGTCTGTTGCTCTTTGTCCTTTGCAGCTCCTTTTGCCTACATAGTGCACCTACGCATATTTGTTTCAGAAGAAATTACCTCTCCCATTTCATAGTGTTCTGTTAGGACTGTCAACAACAGTGTTGCTCTAGAGAATGAGGACATGAACCAAATGAGATCAATCGATCTTTTCCAAGAATTGAATACATAGTAGAGTGCCAAAAAGGACCAAAGTTGGTCAGAACTGAGTCAATGCAATGCAATGACTGTGCCCTAACGAAGATGTCATGAATCTCTGCTACTGAGATCTCTGGGAACCGCTTTGTTTCTACATTTCTTGTGATCTGACCACACAGCTTCTATCTCAATTATGTGGTTTAGCCAGTGTATTAGTCTGTTCCTATGCTGCTAATAAAGACATACCCAAGACTGGGTAATTTATAAAGAAAGGAAATTTAATTGACTCACAGTTCCACATAGCTGAGGAGGCCTCACAATCATGGCAGAGGTTGAAGGGGAAGCAAGACAAGTCTAATATGGTGGCAGGCAAGAGGACATGTGCAGGAGAACTCCCCTTTATAAAACCATCAGATCACATGAGACTTATTAACAATCGTGAGAACAGCATGGGAAAGACCCACCCCATGACTCAATTACCTCCCACTGGGTCCCTCCCACAACACGTAGGAATTATGGGAGCTACAATTCAAGATGAGATATGGATGGAGACACTGCCAAACCATATCAGTCCACCCCTGGACCTTCTCAAATCTCATGTTCTCACATTTAAAAAATAATTATGTCTTCCCAACAGTCCCCCAAAGTCTTAACTCATTTCAACATTAACTCAAGAGTCCACAGTACAAAGTCTCATCTGAGACAAGGCAAGTCCCTTCCGCCTATAAGCCTGTAAAATCAGAAGGAAGTTAGTTATTTCCTAGCTACAATTCGTGTACTGGTATTGGGTAAATATACCCATTCCAAATGAGAGAAATTAGCCAAAACAAAAGGGTACAGGCCCCATGCAAGTCTGAAATCCAGCACGGCAGTCAAATCTTAAAGCTCCAAAATGATCTCATTTGACTCCATATCTCACATCCAGGTCACACTGACGCAAGAGTCGGTTTCCCATAGTCTTGGACAGCTCCACCCACGTGGATTTGCAGGATACAGCCTCCCTCTGGCTCCTTTCACAGGCTGGTATTGAGTGTCTGCGGCTTTTCCAGGTGCATGGTGCAAGCTGTCAGTGGATCAACCATTCTAGGGTCTGGAGGATGGTGGCCCTCTCTTACAGCTCCACTAGGGGGTGCCCCAGTAGGGACTCTGTGTGGCGACTCCAACTTGACATTTCCCTTCCACACTGCCCTAGCAGAGGTTTGCCATGAGGACCTCATCCCTGCAGCAAACTTCTACCTGGACATCCAGGCATTTCAGTACCTCCTCTGAAATCCAGGTGGAGGTTCCCAAACTTCAATTCTTGACCTCTGTGCACCTGCAGGCTCAACACCATGTAGAAGCTGCCAAGGATTGGGGCTTGCACCCTCTGGAGCCATGGCCTGAGCTCTACCTTGGCCCCTTTTAGCGACTGCTAGAGCAGCAGTGATGCAGAGCACCGAGTCACTAGACTGCACACAGCAAGGGGGGCCTGGGCCCAGCCCACAGCCCAACCATATCAGCCAGTTTAAATTATTTTTATTTCTAAAAAGTTATCCATAGTTGAATTTATTTGTTTCCAAGAACATTTATTAATAGATCCCTCTATTGTTCTTCAACTTTATCTCTTACCATTTTTCACTTTGTACCTGAGACTTACTGAATTCTCCCTCCTTCACTAATTTATCATCCTCTCATTTGGCTCTAGACGTTTGTTCCTCATGTCCCCTTATCATGGAACCCCATTGCTTTTATCTGTATTTCTCTAATTACTACACATCCTCTAGAACTCAAATTCATGTTTTCCAGGAAGACTTCCTTCATGCCTCAGACACTCCTACTCTGTGTTCCTATAACCCGATAATTACATTTTATAGTTTTTGCCTATCTACTGTGAAAAAGGAACTTCAGTTGTAGAATCTGTGTCTATCATCTTCATGTTTTATTTATAGTGCCTAGATCACTGCCTCATCTATAAAAACAAATTAGCTAATATTTGTTGAATAACGAATGAATAAATGTAAGAAAAACTCATTTAACTCTATAAGACATTATATAATCATGCTCCAAATTGATATAATCAAGTCCCAGGAAGCTGGTCCTCTGGTTACTAAACAAAATGAGAGGTATTAGTGTTAGGTTGGATAACTGGAAAGGCTGTAAGAAGTACATGGTGCTTGATTTTGTTGATGGCAGGCAGAATTCAAGGAGCTGTAAAAAAAATGAGCGTATTTTGGCCCCAACATAGCAAACTTTGTATTCAAAATGGTTCTTGTGAAATCTAGAGTTTTTTTTTTCTTTTTCAAGACATCACTATGCAGATGTCTTGACAAATAAGTTTTACTTCATCTGTCATTTCTGATTTCACTGAGATAATCAGGCCTCATCCAGTCTTGGCAAGAATGAGTGTGGTGATTGATTTGCAATGCCTGCCTGGGAAAAGAAGTGAGGAAGTGTGAATAACAATGTTAGGAATTTTTAATTCTATGATGGGATAATGTATTAACTTCTAGTAGCTTTTTGAATTAAATTATTTCAGAAATTTCCCAAGAAGATATAGAAAAGTCCAGCTTGACTGATAAATCTATAGAAAACTAACATAAAATTATAAAAACATAAAATTTTTAGCATGCCTCAAACATATCTATTCTCTTTACGGATGTGGAAGACAAGGGCTGGAGAGGGTAAAAGAGCGTGTCCAAGATTGCCACCAATCAATCAACAATAAAATTTACATTTTTTTTCCTATTTTCTATGCAAGAGCTTTCAGCTTACATAATCCAATTCAAACTTTCCTTTTAAATCAAACACTGAATTAATAAATTATTGATTATTTATGATGACTAATTTACTTCAGTCCTTCTCTTTTTAAATTTGTAAAGTATGGTTGATAATTGGATAACATAGTAACTATATACCTGACACATAGTAAGAAACTAGTAAGTGTTCTCTCATATTTCCATTGTGACATCTTAGTTCAAGCATAACGTTTAAGTGACTCAACTTTCACATTACTTGAAAGAATTTTGTGTCACTTTTGAAGCCTTGGTAAAACCAGCTATGTTTACAGGAGTAGGGCCACATGTTATAAAGGGCCACCCCTTTCATTGTGACTTCTCTAACAAAGCCTTTCCATTAATAAAATAATCAGTGGTAAATGGGGATAGCAAATACAGAATCTGGGTTATAGGCCGGGCACTGATCTAATTGTTTTGTTAACATTACCTTATTTAATCACCATTGTAATTCCATGGGGAAAATGTCCCCATTTTATGGATAAGGAAGATGAGATTTGCACCAGTTAACTTACCTGAAGCTATGAAGGTAACAACCGTGTTTAAAAATGCAAAGCCTCCCTGTCTCCAAAGCCAATGCTTTTAATCATCATAACAGACTCTATGAAGTCACTCGCCTTCCTTCTTTTTTTCTTGTGATTTTCATGCAGAAAGTAACAACCTCCACCAACACTACTTGAATCAGTACTGAACGAATGTCAGGTCCTTGGGAAATTCTCCAATCCTGTCTCCTGTCCTGGCCGGGTGTGCTCCTGGTGCACCATTCGGCTAAGTCAATTTGAACTATTTGGGAGACCTTTGTACCTACGTTTCCTTCTGCTTGGAAGATCCTTTCTGTTTTGTCAGCTCTTACTTCCGTGTTGTGGAAAACTGATCTGACCTCCTAGTCCTGAATCAGGTATTGCTCCTTAGCACCGCAAACCCTTTGGCCTCAGGTGTTACTCACTCCACTGCATTGGGGTGAGACCTTTTGTATTTACCTTCAACACATTACATATGATGTGGTATTAAAACTATTGGTTAACTTCTCTCTTTCTTCACAGACGATGAGATGAGTCCAGGAACTCAATGTTACTCATACTTCTAGTACTTGTGTCAAGCACAGCAAATATAACCAAATAGATGATTCAAAAATATCAAATGATTGAATAATTAATGATATAATTATTGAATAATTCTATGTGCAAGATATTTTATTTAATTTTTCCATGCATTACCTCATTCAATTTACCCAATCTGTCTAGAAACTAAATAATAATATTCCTACTCTAAATAGTAGGAAAATAAGGCATAGACAGGATATAGGATTTAATGTTGTTCACACCGAGCGTTAATGTCAGTGGACATTTCAAATTTGTCTCTTTAAAGTAGAATTCACTCCTAAGCACTGCACTTTAGTAGATGTTTTTGTGAATGGGAATAATGCGTACATTAAGACATGTTATTTTAGAACATGGTCTTAGCTTCCACAGCTGCTCTCCTGTTGGAAACAAAATGGCTTAAACAGACCATTTCCTCATTGTTCTAACAATGTGCCCCAGTAGATTCTAAACTGTCACCTTTGTCTTTTTGTTCTCCATACCAGGATACTCACTACTTCTGGACTTTATATTCAAACTTTACCTGTCCATTTGGAGTACACGGAGGAGCATTTTTTCTTGATTTTCAAGCTCATGAGGGTGCATTCACCTCTGAACTCACCAGTGCATTCTGTCCCTTCCATTCACCCCCTTTCTTGTGGATTTAGTAAAATTTTTATTGCTATTAAGAGTACAGTCCTTGGAGTGAATCAAAGCTAGGTTTGTAAGTGACTCAACACCATATTAACTTTGCCTCTAACGTGATGTTGATTTTATGTTTGACACATGTCTCTCTGGTGAACCACTTGACCAGTGAGAGTCTTGAGAGCCAGTGATGGGTGTGAGAAGGGGCAGATAGGACCTGAGACTTTGGGTACCAGGCAAGGCAAATGAGGGCCTGGTTGCCAGTGAAGAGAATAAGGGGAATAAAGAAAGATAAACCTTCAATTTAATGGAGGCACTAAGAATTAGAAATCAACCTCAAATGGGAATTCTAGAGTTTGCAAAAGACATTGGGGTGGCGGAAGTATACCCCTAAGGCAGACATTCAGAGGGAGCCGAGTTTTAGTCCAGGGACCTGACCTAGTTCATGCAGGGAACAATCATCTGAAGTACAATAAGAGGTTAAAATCATACATTCTATTTGAAGTGCCTTTAGAACTCTTTAGACTTGTGGCTATTTCTGCCCTTTTCTGGGTCTGATAAACAGGTTCTTCTTGTGTTGTTGTTGTTTTGTTTTGCTTTTCCTTAGGTTTGTAATTTCTTTGTATTCTCATAGATGAACAGAGGATATTTGGCCCCTCCTTAAAAGCAGGTATCCTTTGCCCCCAAGGATTTTGTATTGAGTGAAGAAGAGCCAAAAGGGACAGTTGGGAAGGGAATATTCACTATTTTTTTCTGCATTATTCTAAGGGGCCCGAAATCCATGCCACCTGGATCATTTAGCAGTCCTGATTAAAGAGCACAGGGCCTGGCAGTCTGTGGAAGTTTGCTCCCTGGTGCTGCCTGGACTGCCTTGGACTTCTAGCAGCCTTATGGTCTCCAGACAATCTGTCATTTCTGCTGTGTCCCAATAACCTTTGGCAACAACAAAAGCAAACAGGTACCTAAAGGCTGAGGGATTCCAAGTTAGACAAATTGTCCTTTATTTAAAAAAATTGTGTCATCCGTACCATAAGAAGTTATTGCGAAGTTTCATTTAGAATCAAGATCACCTATGGGCTTGTAATTTTTCTGCATCAAAGAATGTGTGGTTGCTGTTTTTGCTATGCTTTTTACTCTGTCTTCACCAGGATCTGAGTGTAGAAGGCAACATTTAAATATTTGTGGAGATAACTGCATAATTACGTGTAAGTATATGCTTCTTTCTCTCTCCCTCTCGCTGTATGTATTGAGAGAGAGAGAGAGAGAGAGAGAGAGATAGAGACATACACAAATACACACATACATACATACTTTCATAAATGTGTAGTTATTTCCTCAAGTATAAGAAAGATAAATAGTCAAATATCCAGATATATGAAGAAGGCACTAGGTAAGAAATCCTAACTGTTTAGTTTCCATTGAGATCTGCATAATGTTACAGACTTAGGGGCTCCAAATGCCTGCAAGGTTCAGAAAGATTGTATCAATAAATGAAGCCAGACCTGGCTGCTGGGTTTTGGGGCCCAACAGGGGTGTTGGGGCCCATCAGGGGTGTTGGGAAAGAAACAAGAAGAGCAGAGACATTCATGCCCAATCTGGAAGGGGAAGTAGCCACTATTTTCTTGCAGAATGCAGGTCTAATGTTGCCAGCTTTTCTTTTGATTCCAAAGAAGCCCACAAACCGGTGTGTATACAATTTCTCCTGAGTTAGAAATAATGATTCTATTTTGTTTTTAACAAAAACACACCAGAAGGCTGAAGCTTGCCGATGGGTCTTATTATAGCCTGTGCCTTCATGGCCGAATTGTTCAAGTGACTCTAACTCTTTTCCATTTCTCTTCTACAGTAAGAATCTCTAAAATTTTAAAACTAATTATTTTTAATATGCCTTCAGTTATTACTTTAGTATAGAGATAGATTAAAACAAGCATAATATTAAAAGATATGAGTGTTATACATTTTCTCTCAATTCAGGGTCAATACACATAGAAAATATATTTTAGAGTGATAATTACTCTCTGTGATGGAAGAATAATATTTTTTATTCATTGTCTCTTTAAAGTGTATATAATAGAGTGTTTATGTATTCATCAACTGTGAATCTGGGTTTTCTCTCTTAAAATTCCAGAACCTATTTACTGAGGTTTAACTACCTTCTTCATCTGTTATAAACAAAATTTTCCCTTTTTGGGGGGTTCAGCTAAAGCTACTTGGTAGAAAAAACTGGTATGCCAACTTCTGAAATTCCCCTTACAAAGCTCATTTCATTTTTATGCAATCTCTCTTTTAGGGTGTTGAAATTTATAGTTTTCAGCCTATCTTGGGGAGTGGGAGAATCCTGATACTATTTATTTAAACTTAAAAAAATATGGTTCTCTAATTTTCCAAGCCCAACATCAGCTTAATCTATTTCTCATTCAATTGGCCCTTTCTAATATTCTGGTTGTAGTTTTTCTTTATATATCCATTACAAGTTTACAACAAATTCCAAATTTGTACTTGCAATTTTCTACATTACCATTTCCCCCCAGGCATTAGTCAATCAATAGGAAACAAATAAAACTCACATGTGAATACATACCCAAAGAGAAGATATACTGTTTTGGTTCCTGGAAATGAGATTTCACTTGGTTGACTCACTAAGCTCATGGTTGGGTTTTCCAACTTCTCCTACCATTTAGAGAAATAGGTTTTATTTTCCTTCTTCTAAAAACCACCTGGGATGTACAAATATTTTTGTTCCTACAAAGCAATTCTTATCTATTTTAAAATCAACTCTATCTCTCTGGCTCTCTTTTGAAACAGTTATGATGTTACAGTTGTTGGCAGAGTTGAAAAAACATGAATTTTTAATTCATGTTAAAAAAGCAGCAGAGCACTGTGGCCACTAGCATTTGATTAAGTATAAGGGCTTCTAATAAAACTTAGCATTAAATCCAGTCTTTCAACTATGGTCTAAAACCCCCTCCAGGATATCCCCTGCATATCTATCCAGCATCTCCTCCAATTCTCTATCTCAGCCACAACACTTGAGCTATGTGTACTTTATTTCTCTTCTAGAATTTTAACAAATGTATCCCAGCCACAGGTCCTT
The DNA here is from genome assembly GCF_029289425.2 of Pan paniscus. Lineage (NCBI taxonomy): Eukaryota > Metazoa > Chordata > Mammalia > Primates > Hominidae > Pan > Pan paniscus. The sequence goes on along the minus strand of NC_073253.2, from coordinate 157,102,885 downwards.
TGCTCTTACTTTTCTCTCTGGCTCATGTATATTGTCAGTTGCTGGCTTTCATATCTTAGAACTTGTGTTGATTTCCCACGGAGATCATCCTTGACCACCATAGGTGCTATTTATAAATAGGTTTATATTGTTTGTTGTACTTATCTTAATGATTTAATTACATTTCTATCATTCGTCTAAACCACTGGAATGTAAAGTCTATGAGATCAGGAACCTGTATTGTCTTGTTCACTTTGGCATTTCCAGTGCTTAAGACAGTGTCTGGCGCTTAGAGAAAAATACTCCCTTTCTCTCTCTCATATAAGAAACATGACGACTGATAAAATAATTCTACCTGAGTTTCTTTTATAAAAAATTCCTAACAAGCATAAATAATTCTAAATTCATGAAGTTGTAAGAGTTAGTGAGGTCATGCATATGAAGCACTTACCAGAGTGTCTGGCAGTGCATTAGGTAAATAAGTAATAGCTGCCGTAGTTATTTTCAACATGTTGCCAAAGATATGAATGAAAGACCTCCAGAAAATTTCTGGTCAATGTCTTTAAAACCTATAGGAACATGTAACAAATTCTAAGTAAGAAAACAGAGTTTCTCATTCTTAGATTATGGAGATAGTATTCAGCATTTTTCTTTTTCATCTTTTTTTTTTTTTAGTCTTTTTAGAATTTTATTTTAGATTCAGCTAGGTAAATGTGCTTGTCTGTTGCATGGGCATTACATGTGTAATTGTGGGAGTTGGGCTTCTAGTATATCCATCACTCAAATACTAGATATTGTACCCAGTGCGTAATTTTTCAGCTCTTACACCCTTTCCACCCTTCCCCCTCTGGAGTCCCCATAGTCTATTTTTGTATTGGGCATGTCTCTAACACAGCATATAATCAAAGTAACTGTTATCTGTTACCTTATACCACTAGTTCTCAAATATTTTAGTTTCATGACCCTTTTGCCGTATAATAAATTATTGAGGACCCCAAAGACTTTTGTATATTTTTTGTACCTATCAGTATTTGCTGTTTTAAAATTTGAAAGATAATTTTGGGAGGCCAAGGTGGACGGATCACCTGAGGTCAGGAATTGGAGATTAGCCTGGCCAACATGGTGAAACACCATCACTACTAAAAATACAAAAAGTAGCCAGGTGTGGTGGCACATGCCTGTAATCCCAGCTACTTGGGAGACTGAGGCAGGAGAATTGCTTGAACTCAGGCAGCGGAGGTTGCAGTGAGCCAAGATATCACAACACTGCACTCCATCCAGCCTGGGTAACAAAGTGAAACTCCGTCACCACACACACACACACACACACACACACACACACAAATTAAAAGGTAAACATGCATGTTATTTAAACATAAAATAATTAAACTGATTAAATACCAAAAATAATTTCAATGAAAATTATTTTTACAAAAAAAGAGTGATACTGATTTATATTTTTGCAAACTTCCTTAATGTCCAGCTTAATAGAAGACAGCTAGATGCTTATATCTAATTCTTATTCATTCTGCTGAAATACATTGTTTTGGTTTGAATATATGAATAAAAGCTGGTCTCAAATAAATATGTAGTTGAAAGCAGAGAAATATTTAAATATTCTTTTAAGATAATCATGAATATTATCTGATATTACACAAAAATTTGACAAATGATTGTTTTTTAAAAGGTAGTGTTAATATAGAAGCTGAAATTCTATTTATAAAATTTTCTTACTGTGTTACAATAAAATCCAATAGTCCATCTGGGACATGAATGGATATTCTACCCATACGCATTTAAAAAAAAATATTCACTAGTCATTTAGAAAATGTTGTTTCAATCACTGAGTTATATAAATCTTTACTTGAAAGCTCAAATCCTATTACTGGCAAAAAATACTATTCATTGTTTTCTTCAACGTGATAAGATGACTTCATTCATTTTGAGAAAATGTCTGGCCAATACCCAAATTTGATAGTGCCAATTGTTTTTTAAGTACAGATGGTATTCTGTGAAACAAGGCCCCAGATAAGAATTCATGCAATTGTTTAAGAACTTCTCCTTAAAATAACATAATCATTCAGCTTTCAGCAAAAGTGTTTTATCAATACTTTCCATTTCATCACACAGAATACCAAGGAGTTGTGGATTTAATGGTTGAGATATAATAAAATCAATAGTTTTACTTCTTTACTGCGTATACTTTTAAGTAAAACCGACTTTTTTTGTTTTTGTTTTTGTTTTCCTGTGATGGCTGGGTGGTAAACAACATAATGACTACTGTAATTTTGGGTTTGAGTGTCTTGATCTATTCTAACGTTCAAGACGTTTTACCCACCATGCTATTGTCCCATCAGTGCAAATGTCAATTGAGTGAAACAAAACAAAAGGTCTTAGTATTATTAGAAAAAAATAGACTTGACCGTGTGGATCCCCTATAAAGATCACAAGGATACAAGAGGTCTACGTAGCACATTATATTATTGCCAAACATTTGAACACATATCCAGACAGACAGCTTAATCCTCAATTCATTTTTACTCATTCAAACAAAGCTCGATTTCCCATTGGAATACATAAAATTATAATATGAAAGAAACAAGAATAATCATATCTGAATTCAGCTTACGTTCCAAATAAAATGTCACTTTATTAACTCAGTTGGGCCATATTGAAGAAAGTGAACAAGCAGTTCTTCAACACTATCTACCATATTAACTACCTAAAATTTTGAGGTAATAAAGTATCTTGATTCTGGAATGCTGGATGTGAATGTTTAATATTTTATGGGTAAACCTACATTTATGGCTATACTAAGAGGTAGTCATGCCACCCATCTCTATAAAAGGGAACATTATCTTTTACATAATTCACATGAAAAACAGTGTTCTTGAAACAATTTTTAATCATGTTATGAAACTCCATAAAAATTTCTTGTCTCAATTTCTCAACTTACAAACTAGTGAAACAAGACCCTTCAGGTAAAGGTAAATGTGAGTCAAGATTGAGTCACTGAATTCGTACAAGTTAAAAAAGATATCTAGGTCACTTGCTCATTGCAAAAATGAATGTAAGTTTCAAATATAAGTTCTATTTTATGTCAAAATAAATATTCACCTATATATAAAAAACATTTAAAAATGTTTGAGGTGTATATTCATTGGAGAAAATAGTTTGCTAAAAAAAAGAGTACTTGAGTTGTGAGAGTCTGAACTATTTAGACAATAAACTGTCTCCTGAATATTGCTATGCAAATAGCAATGCTAGGTGGCATCCTCGCTATTGTCTGATTGGAGTGGAAAAACCTGCTTCTTTATGATTTTTTTTTTTGCAGGAGTCATTTACATTTAATACTTATTATCTCTGTATTTTCAGCTGTAAACACACCCTGCCCTAATCAAACAAAAGCAAATAATCTTCAATGAGTACCTCTAACTTAATGTAAAATCATGAGGGAGCCTTGAAGTCTAAAGAATGAGAGACACCTGGAATAGGTTAGGCATAAGAAAACGGAGTTAAAAGCACATCTGTTAGGCAGGTTGCCTTTCTGCCTGATTGCCCCAATAATCTGCTTCTGGATATCTTTTAGAAAGCTGTTGGCTTTAACAAAAAACTTCTACGTCAAAATGGCTTAAATAATAAGGGCATATGTTATCTTACCTAACAAGAAACCCAGGAGTAGTAGAGCCATGCATTTGGTTAATTCAGCAGATCATCTATGTTAAAGTCTTCATTCAGGTTCTTTCCATCACCCCTTTCTACATTTGCATTGTCAATTTTCTCCTGAGGTGAGTTTCTTATCAGGGTCCCAAGACAGCTGCTGCAATTCTAGGAAACGCAGTCTTACACAACCACATCCAGGGAGAAAAGAGCCTGCCTTTTCCTCTGTGCCTCTTCAAGGGAATAAGAAATCTTTTCCATAGCCCAATAGGAAACTTCACCTTCACCTCATGTTCAAAGTTATGTCACAAGCTCATGCCTAATGACTCACTGGCAAAGATAACGGGAGAAGAAAATAAGGTAGGTAAAAGTTACGTGAGACTTAACTGTTTGCACACTCCGTTTCAAATAATCACCAGAAACCATCCCTTTACCCAAAAGAAAAAAAAAAGGCATTTGTTCTGTTTTAGCTGCATTAAAGTATAATTGATATACAAATATTGTACACATTTGGCCAGGCCTGGTGGCTCAGGCCTGTAATCCTAGCACTTTAGGAGGCCAAGGCAGGCATATCGTTTGAGGTCAGGAGTTCGAGACCAGCCTGGCCAACATGGCGAAACCTCGTCTGTACTAAAAATACAAAAATTAGCTGGATGTGGTGGCATGTGCCTGTAATCCCAGCTACTTGGGAGGTGGGGGCAGGATAATCCCTTGAACCCGGGAAGCGGAGGTTGCAGTGAGCCAAGATCGCGCCATTGCACTCCAGCCTTGGGGACAAGAGCAAAACTCCATCTAAAAAAAAAAAAAAATTTGTACACATTTAACATACACATCTTGATGAATTACTTCATATGCATATACCAGTGATAGCATCACCACAACCAAGATACTAAATATATTCATCACCCCCAAAATATTTCCATGCTTCATTTTTGTAAGAACACTTCACATGAGATCTATCCTTTTAAGATATATTACAGTGTACAATATTGTGTTGTTATCTATAGGTACTATGTTGTACAGTAGGTCTCTAGAACGAACGCATTTTGCAAAACAGAAGCTTTTTACCCACTGAGGAGCAGTTCTCCATTTCCATCAACCTTCACCCCAAGTCTCGGGCAACCATCATTCTATTCTTTGCTTCTATGAGTTTGACTGTGTTCAATACCACACATAAGTGGAATAAGGAAGAGAAATTTATTTCTTTTAATTTAGTCTGTCCATCCTACCACCTGCTCTAGTACATTGACCTTACATGAGGAAAATAGCCTAACCGTGTCTATGGATGAGTGTAATATTTATATTCTAACAAGTGTAGTTTAAGTGTATTTTGGTTAAATGTTAAGGTTATTGTTAGAATTGCAACTTTTGTCAGAGTATATAAAAGAATTATAAATGTCTGTACACTTGAAAAGACTGTGTGGTTTAAATAAATAATCTCATAATAGCCTGGCGGGCATTTGAGGACTAGGGCTTTCGAGTAGAAACCCTTCTAAAACCTTTCAATGGGTAGAGGTAGGAATTTAGTAATAGCTGAATGCCACCTGTTAGAATATATTACTTACTGAGACAACATATGTTTTAAGCCAACAAAATAACAGTTCATGATCATTAAATCTAAGTTGGGTTACTCTTTGTGTGGGAAGTATAATTATATGAAATTTATTGATGTTCATGCAATAGAATGATCATCTCAAGCTTCTTCTTCTCCCTAATCCAACACCTACCTACAAAAAACCCTTCACTTGTCTTGGTAACATTGATAGTAATGCATTATTTAGATATAAAAATGTGAATAAGGAATCTTGGAAATAGCATTGGCTAGGGAATCGAGATCACATTTCAGATATCACCTTTGCCATAGACTGTGCAAATTCGGTAATTCACTTCTCTGTGATGTAGTGACCTCATCTATGATGTGAAGTTACTTCCCTGGATGTACTTTTCAAGTTCCATAACCTGAATTTTCATTCAGAAAATAAGTGATTCTGATTCCTAGTATTTAAATGTTTACAAATGATCCATTTGGGTTCTAAACCTTCATCTTTTTTCCTTTCAAGTGAACAGTACTTTTGTGTTTTGGTATTTTTATTCAACACGACTTATGACCTAGTATTTTAGTAGATGCAGGCTTTTTGGATGAAGATTAAATTATGAAGATGAGTAGGATGATGACGATGCTAGGTTGGTCCAAAGATTATATTTTATCCCAGTGAGACAGAGTTTTATAAAGAAAATAGTGCTTTTATTTCTGCTGCATTCTTGTTAAATGTTTAAATTCATGATAAATAATGCTTGCTTATGTTTTCAAACTTGTGAGAATTAATTATTTGGTTCCAAATGTGGAAGAGCTGTTGAATACCATTAAATAGATTATTAAACCATTATGTAGTACAGTGGGAAAATCTTAGAAATGTACCATGTTTTATAGTCACAGACTTTGGTACTTCAAGACTCAGAGCCTGTTGTTTAATAAATAAGATAATTAGTAGATTTCTTAAATTCAAAGTTGTTTTATATTTATTTATTTATTTATTTATTTATTTATTTATTTATTTTGAGATGGAGTCTCCCTCTGTTGCCCAGGCTGGAGTGCAGTGGCAGGATCTTGGCTCACTGCAATCTCCTCCACCCAGGTTCAAGCGATTCTCATGCCTCAGCCTTCCAAGCTGGGATTACAGGTGCCTGCCACCACACCTGGCTAATTTTTGTATTTTAGTAGAGGCGGGGTTTCACCATGTTGGCAAGGCTGGTCTCGAACTCCTGACCTCAGGTGATCCACCCACCTCTGCCTCCCAAAGTGCTGGGATTACAGGCATGAGCCACAATGCCAGACCCAAAGTTTTAACTCTTAATTGCTTATTATAGGAAACTTCCTTGATACAGACATTTAACATAAATATCTGTTGCTATTTAGGTCACGGCCACATTAGAGGAAGCTTAATGACAGATCTATTTCAAAAATTGTTGCTTAGAGCACCTCTTCTTCTAGGGCTAGGAAAATCCATATATGTTCCTATATTTGTTTCTTAGGACTGTTGTATCAAATTATCACAACTTACTGGCTTAAAACAGCAGAAATTTATTTTCTCAATTTTCCGGGGGCCAATGGTCAAAAGTTAAGATGTTGGTCAAAAGTTAAGTCTCCCTCTGAAGGCTTAAAAGTTAAGCCTCCCTCAGTTAAGCCTCCCTCCGAAGGCTCCATGGGGAGGGTCTTTGCTTGTCTCTTCCATCTTCTAGTGGCATCAGGAATCTCCTGTGGCTGCATCACTCCGCTCTTCAGGGCTTTCTCCTCCGTGTGTGTTGTCTCTGGTCTGTGTTATCTCTCTCTTCCTTCTTATAATGACTTTTAAGGGGTTGGCATTTAATTTAGGGCCAGATAATTCAGGATGATCTCATCTCAAAATCCTTAATTACATCTGCAAACATCCTTTTTCCAAATGAGGTCACATTCACAGGTTACGAGGTTAGAACATGGACATATATTTTGAAGAGCTACCATTCAGCCCCCTATAGTTCTGCTCATATGTGTCCCAAAGAACCTTTGGCCTATTATGCTACCTGTGTTTTCTTAAAGGGAGAGGTATTCTGAGAGAGAGAATATATACAAATTATAATCATATTTGTATTCCTAGTGTCTAGAACATTTCCTGACACATAAGCAATTCATAACATGTATCTACTCAATGAATTAATTTCTTGTAGTACCCATAGCCTGAAAGTTACATCTTGGGTTAAATCTCTCTCTCTCTCTCTCTCTCTCTTTCTCTTTCTCTCTCTCTCCCCCCCATCGCCGGTTCTCTCTCTGTCTGTAAACTGCAATAGTTAAGGGTTAAGACAACACAGTAAAAAGCTTAACGCAAAGGAACCAATTCATATTTTTATTTGTTGTTAGAATTTGAGAAATGTGTATTAGTGTATTATAATCCTGAATCTACCTTTAGCTGGGGGCTTATCCATTGTGGCTTCTTATTTTATTTATAAAATAAAAGAATTAATCTAGATAACTTTTTCAATCCACTTAAACTCATAAAAAATGACCTAGTTTCAATTCTAAGTTTCTAAGCCTGGTTTGGCACTTTTTATCTACATAACAACGGGCAAGTTTTATAACCTTTTTAAGTCTCAGTTTTCTCATCCATAAAATGGAGATTGTCATCCCTATGAAGTAGTGATGTAAGAATTAAATAATGTGTGTATATATATATATAGCGTAATCCCTGACACTAAAAAGCAACACATTATCGTGAGCTTCTAATAATGATTGTTATCACTGTCATACAATAGCTTATTTTCTGATAGAAAGTTATATTTAGGATACATGGAGTTCAGAGATATAATTGTACATCAATATTTAACTTCTTTCTGGTCACTAGCTAAAATTTGTTAAGGGGATAAAGTCCCCTTTTTTGGGCCACATATCAAAAGTTTATTTGAATTAATTTTGAAATGTTTAATTGACAAAATATTGTATAGATTTAAGGTATGCAATGTGATGATTTAATATACTTTGTGTAATGATGCATATCAAATTAATTACCACATCACTACCTATGCTGTTTGTTAGATCCCCTGAACTTGTTCATCTTATGATTAAAGATTGTACCCTTTGACCAACATCTGCCCATTTTCCTCACCTCTATCTTACCTTTATATAGTGCCTTCTTCAAGAAAATAGTTTTTGAATCAAAGTACGTTCCTGATTCTTTCATAAGTATTACCTAAGGTTTGATAAAAGAAAAACTTCAGCTGAATTAAATTTAAAGGTGTTTAATTGAGGAATGAACGATTTGTGAATTGGGCAGCCCCCAGAATCACAGCAGATTCACAGAGACTCCAGCACAGCCACGTGGTGGAAGAAGATTTATAGACAAAGGGAAATGAAGTACAGAAATCAGCAGTGACGTACAGAAATAGGTGGATTGGTTACAGGTTGGCATTAGCCTTATTTGAACACAGTTTGAACACCTAACAGTCTATGAATGGTTGAAGTATGGCCATTGGGATTGCCCAAAACTCAGCTATTGTTACAGATACCTATTCCTAAATTAGGTTTTCAATTTTGTCTATTAAGCTAGGTTACAGTTCATCCACAAGGACCCAAATATAGATGAACGGAATCCTTCTCAGGCCATATTTAGCTTGCTTTAACAGTTTGAATTGGAGAACAGTTTTGGTATATTATGTTTTGTTATTTCTATTTTTGCAGGGGCCATAAAGAAAATTGATGAGGACAACTGGCCTCCCAATATGTGGATTCAGTTTCCGTATGTCAATTTACCCACTCCCACTGGTAGTCTGAAGAGATATGGCTACTGGAGAACAGAAAATCACCAGTATTAATAAAAGCAATTTTAAGTGTTTACCTTTTAGTATTTGAATAGCTTTGTTAAAGAGACGTACTCAAGAATACTATGAAGAGACTCTTATTGTACTCCTTACCTGGAGATAATTGTGATGCCAGAAATTCAAATTTATATTCAACAATATGGTTTTTCAACCATCAATATTATAAACATCTAGGCAGTGTCTATTATTTGCGCATTTGCCATCCTCTAAAATGAGATTATTCTAAGCATAAATTATACGTCATCATTCAAGATTATAAACATTTATAATAATCATAATATTCACGGACGTTTCCCTGCTCTCAAATCACTAGAGCTAATAGGCAAAGTAGATACAGCTACAAACAGTGGGAGAAAATATTTCTGGCTGACCTACAAATAGCTGTGCAATAATGTAGAGAGGAAAATATAGTCTCACTTATAGTGTCTGAAATTGAGTTTCCCTCTTTAAAGGACAAAGTAATTTTCAAAAATATTTGAGTATTATTCTGTGTAAAAAAATCTCTGTTTTAACTGGCTTATTGAATTGTATTTCTTTATTGTGTTTGTATTCACTTTTCCATTTGTGGGTGGAATTTATTATAATTACCAGTTTTATACTGAATGAAACAAAAATCTCATAGATTTAATAAAACTTTAAATTCCTTGTCATTAATAATAAAATGTATATGCTTTCTCTAATAAGGCCATACTTTATTGTTTAAAACCTGTTTTTCCCCTTTCTCAAGCACATGGATTGTTAATTTAAATTCTGAAATAAAACCAATTAATCCATAAACATGGACTGTGGATAATGTTGATATTACGTGTAAATTTCTCAGTGTGTGTTTCGTGGACCCAATAGCATCAGCATTAGCTGGGGACTTACGAGGTGGCATGTGCCTGTAGTCCCAGCTACTCAGGAGGCTGAGGCAGGAGAATCGCTTGAACCTGGGAGGTGGAGGTTGGAGTGACCGAGATCGTGCCACTGCACTCCAGCCTGGGCAAAAGAGCGAGACTCTGTCTTAAAAATAATAATAAAAATAAAATAAAATAAAATTTGCAAATGTATCCCACCCCAGGCCTATTGAAACAAAAAGTCTGTTGGTACGGTTTAGCAATATGTCTTTCAACAAGCCCTTCTGGGCAACTCTAATGCATGCTGAAGTTTGAGAACCACTGGTCTGTGGCTTTCCAGGATACTCAGGTGCTGTATTATCTTATTCCCTACAGGGAATACCTTTGTTCAAGTGTGGAAGTATGCACACAGTGTGTAAGGAGGTGGGTTGAATCTTTCTACAAATGTTTTAAATAAGTCACCTGCCTCATATATGTGGACTAGATTATTTAGATATTTGGATCCATACTGACCCTTAACCCTACTTCTGATTTACAGATAAGAAATCCCTACCCTATTTTATTATGTGTTGTGTTTCGCCCATTGGTAATTTTTTTTCTCTCCTTAGACTCAATTTTAACTATTTGTTGCAATCTAAAAATGGAAGCCTTATCTTAATAGTTTATTTAAATTTGCAAGATATACTATAGGACAGGAAGTATGCCTGATTCTTTTACATAAATTTGATATCAGTGATGCCTCAAAACAGTTCTTCACGTTAACTATCATTATTTTTGTAGCTTTAATGCGTTAAAACTTACTTAGTATAAAAGCCACCTACTTAAAATGTACAACTCAAAAATTTTCAGTAAATTAATAAAGTTGTGAAGCCATGAGCACAGTACAATTTTAACACATTTCCATTGTGCCAAAAAGATCCCTCATGCTCAATTCCAACCAGTTCCCACTGCCACCCCCAGTATCAGACACGACAATCTGCTGTCTTTACATTTCAGGACATTTAGTGTAAAAACAATTATACAATATGTGGTCTTTGTGTCTGGCTTCTTTCACTTATTATGTTTTTGAAGTTTATCCATGTAGCTCGTATCAAGCTTTTGTTCCTTCTTTTTTGTTGAATAACATTTTATTTATCCATTAATTAATGTACAGACATTTGGGATATTTTCAGTTTTAGGTTCTTATGAATAATGTATCTATGAATATGTACATACAATTCTGTAAGAATACATAATTTTTAATTTGTTTGAATAGTAGAGCTGTTGAGATATATCGTAAGTTTATGTCTAACTTCATAAGAAACTGCCAAACCATTTTCCAAGGTGGCTGTACATTCTCACCAGCAATGTATATATGTTTCAATTTCTCCACATTGTCTTCAACACTTTCTATAGTCTATAATTTGATTATAGCCATTCTATGGATATAAAGTTATCATGGTGGCTTTAATTTGCATTTTCCTAATGACTAATGGTAATGAGCATTTCATAGGTTCATTAGTCATTTGCTTATGCCTACTTAAATATTTAGCCTATTTTTACTTGGGAGGCAGAGCTTGCAGAGAGTGGAGATCGGGCCACTGCCCTCCAGCCTGGGCGACAGAGCCAGACTCGGTCTCAAAAACAAAAAACAAATAAATATTTAGCCTATTTTTAGAATGGGTTGTTGTTTTTCTCATTATATAGTTCTATAAGTTATTTATACAGTTTGGATAAATGTTCATTATCAGATATAATTTTTACAAATATTTTCTAACAGATTGTGTTATTTTTAATTTTCCAATGTGGTCTTTAGAAGCACTAGAATTTTTAATTTTGATAAAGTGTAATTTAACCATGACCATTCTTTTATAGATTTTGATTTTAGTGTGTCCAAAAACTGTTGGCTAATCCCAAATCATGAAGATTTCCCTTCATGTTTTCTTCTGGAAAGTTTATAGTTTGGGTGCTTATATTTGGATCTATGATTTAATTTGAATTATTTTTGTATATGCTGCCAGGTGACAGTCTATTTGCTTTCTGTGTGTCTAATTCTTTTGTAATCTTCTAGTCTTGTTTTATTATTTCTTGTGGGTTAAGTAGAATTTTTCTAGTGTACTATTTTTAATTCCTTTGATGTTTTCTTGTTTCATTGTTTTGATTTGTTTTGTGTTTAATATTTTAGGTTATATCCTTTTTAAAAGTTATTTTTAATAGAAATAAAATTGTATATACTTATCATGTACAGTATGTTGTTTTTTGAAAGATGTATATATTGTGGATATGTATACAATGGCTAAATCGAGCTAATTAACATAGGTGTTACCTCACATATCACTTTTTGTGGTAAGAATATTTAAAACTCCTCACGGCATTTTTTCAAGAATACAATACACTGTTATTAACTATTGTCACCACATTTTACAACAAATCTCTTCAATTTATTTTTTCTAACTGAAATTTTATATTCACTTGGCCAACATCTCCCCAACCACACCCACCTCCCCAGCTCCTGGTAATCATCATTCCCCCTCTACTTCGATGAGTTCAGCTCTTGTAGGTTTCACATACAAGTGAGATCATGTGGTATTTGTCTTTCTGTGCCTGGCTTATTTCATGTAACACAATGTTCTCCAGGATCATTTATGTTTCCATAAATGAAAAAATTTCCTTTTAAGAAAAAGTAAAATACTATTCTAACATTGTATTTATGTCACATTTTCTTTATAAATTCACTTTTTGGTGTACACCTAGGTTGGTTAACATTATCTTTTAATAAAGGCTCTATTTCTTATCATCAACTGCCATCTCCGTCACCAAAGTGTCTGATAAGTGTCTAGTCGTCCTTCAAATCCTAGCTTGAAGCATGGTAAGGCAGACTTTATTAAGCACTATCACAACAGTTGTAGGGACCACTGCCATGGGGTCTTGCAGTGGGAGTGAGAGGCTGGGATCAACACTAAACATAGCATGGGTCAATGGGGGTTTGCAGCCAAGAAGCTGGATGGGGTCGGAGGATGGAAATTGCTAAAAGGAAGTATTGGGGTAAAGGGGAAGTCTTGCTAAGCCAGCTGGAATGGATTCAGGCCAGGGCGATCAGACCTGGGAGATGGTGGAGGTTTAGAAACCTGATAAGATAAGTCAAGGGTTGGAGTTCTTTACACTTACTTAGCAGTGTTCTTTGTTAATAAACTGATTTAGCAGTGTTCTTTGTTAAACCTAGTTCTTACAAGGAAGTGCACTGATGGGCCTAGAAGAAGGCTCACTAACCTGATGACAATTTAGTCAAGCAAAGAATCTTTGTCAGCCCTCATCCTTGTTCAAGAAAAGAAGATACATTCTTGTTTCCTTTGAAAAATATAAGTCTATGTTGTTGTTGGGTTGTCTTTTGTTTATAAAGAACCAGTTGAGTCATCTGTTGGAACTTGGTAGTAGAGGATACTTTGATGGAAGAAAATAAAATTTAAATTTAAAAAATTGAAAAAAAATTAAAAATTTTTTGCTGAAGGAAACAGTACATCTCAGTGACAAATATCCCAAAGTATTACTGAGAATAAGACTGATTTTGTGGGAAAATTAAGCAATGTGTTCCAGTTTTTAAAACCTGGATCTGAAATCTATGTTGAAAATTCTGTTTCTGGATCTAGTTTGAGGCACTAAGAAGGATAACATCAATTGTGCTAAAATTGAAGCAAGAACAAACATCAAATTTATGGCGAAGCTTGTGTGGAAGAATGGTGAAATCACTGATACATTACAGAAATTTTATGGGGACAATGTCCCAAAGAAATCAGTAGCACTTTACGAATGGATAACTATTTTTTATTATTATTATACTTTAAGTTCTAGGGTACATGTGCACAAGGCGCAGGTTTGTTACATAGGTATACATGTGCCATTTTGGTTTTCTGCACCCATCAATTTCATTTACATTAGGTATTTCTCCTAATGCTATCCCTCCTCCAGCCGCCATCCCCCAACAGGCCACAGTGTGTGATGTTCCCCACCCTGTGCCCAAGTGTTCTCAGTGTTTAGTTCCCACCTATGAGTGAGAACATGCAGTGTTTGGTTTTCTGTCATTGTGATAGTTTGCTGAGAATGATGGTTTCCAGCTTCATCCATGTCCCTGCAAAGGACATGAACTCATCCTATTTTATGGCTGCATATAATTCCATGGTGTATATGTGCCAAATTTTCTTAATCCAGTAATTCATTGATGGACATTTGGGTTGGTTCCAAGTCTTTGCTATTGTGAATAGTGCTGCAGAAAACATACTTGTGCATGTGTCTTTATAGTAGCATGGTCCTTTGGGTATATATCCAATAATGGGATCGCTGGGTCAAATGGTATTTATGGTTCTAGATCCTTGAGGAATCACCACACTGTCTTCCCCAATGGTTGAATTAATTTACACTCCCACCAACATCCTCTTCAGCATCTTTTGTTTCCTGACTTTTTAATTATTGCCATTCTAACAAGCACGAGATGGTATTTCATTTTGGTTTTGATTTGCATTTCTCTGATGACCCGTGATGATGAGCATTTTTTCATTTGTCTGTTGGCTGCACAAATGCAGAAATAAAGATGTTCTTTGAAACCAGTGAGAACAAATACACAACGTACCAGAATCTCTGGAACACATTTAAAGCAGTGCGTAGAGGGAAATTTATAGCACTAAATGCCCACAAGAGAAAGCAGGAAAGATCTAAAATCGACACCCTAACATCACAATTAAAAGAACTAGAGAAGCAAGAGCAAACACATTCAAAAGCTAGCAGAAGGCAAGAAATAAAAAAGATCAGAGCAGAACTGAAGGAGATAGAGACACACAAAAAAAAAACCCTTCAAAAAAATCAATGAATCCAGGAACTGGTTTTTTGAAAAGATCAACAAAAATGATAGACCACTAACAAGACTAAAAAAGAAGAAAAGAGAGAAGAATCAAATAGATGCAATAAAAAATTTTAAAGGGAACATCATCACCATTCCCACAGAAATACAAACTACCTTCAGGGAATACTATAAACACCTCTACGCAAATAAAGTAGAAAATCTAGAAGAAATGGATACATTCCTGGACACATAAACCCTCCCAAGACTAAACCAGGAAGAAGTCGAATCTGTGAATAGACCAATAACCGGTTCTTAAATTGAGGCAATAATTAATATCCTACCAACCAAAAAAAGTCCAGGACCAGATGGATTCAGAGCCGAATTCTACCAGAGGTACAAAGAGGAGCTGGTACCATTCCTTCTGAAACTATTCCAATCAATAGACAAAGAAGGAATCCTCCCTAACTCATTTTATGAGGCCAGCATCATCCTGATACCAAAGCCTGGCAGAGACACAACAGAAAAAGAAAATTTTAGACCAATATCCCTGATGAACATCGATGAGAAAATCCTCAATAAAATAGTGGCAAACTGAATCCAGCAGCACATCAAAAAGCTTATCCACCACGATCAAGTCGGGTTCATCCCTGGAATGCAAGGCTGCTTCAATATACACAAATCAATAAACATAATCCATCACATAAACAGCACCAACGACAAAAGCCACATGATTATCTCAATAGATGCAGAAAAGACCTTCCACAAAATTCAACAGCCTTCATGCTAAAAACTCTCAATAAACTAGGTATCGATGGAATGTATCTCAAAATAATAAGAGATATTTATGACAAACCCACAGCCAATATCATACTGAATGGGCAAAAACTGGAAGCATTCCCTTTGAAAACCAGGACAAGACAAGAATGCTCTCTCTCACTACTCCTATTCAACATAGTGTTGGAAGTTCTGGCCAGGACAATCAGGCAAGAGAAAGAAATAAAGGATATTCATTTAGGAAAAGAGTAAGTCAAATTGTCTCTGTTTGCAGATGACATGATTGTATATTTAGACAACCCCATTGTCTCAGCCCAAAATCTCCTTAAGCTGATAAGCAACTTCAGCAAAGTCTCAGGATACAAAATCAATGTGCAAAAATCACAAGCATTCCTATACACCAATAACAGAAAGAGAACCCAATCATGAGTGAACTCCCATTCACAATTGCTACAAAGAGAATAAAACACCTAGGAATCCAACTTACAAGGGATGTGAAGGACTCTTCAAGGAGAACTACAAACCACTGCTCAACAAAATAAAAGAGGACACAAACAAATGAAAGAATATTCCATGCTCAGAGATAGGAATAATCAATATCATGAAAATGGCCATACTGCCCGAGGTAATTTGTAGATTCAATGCCATCGCCATCAAGCTACCAATGACTTTCTTCACAGAATTGGAAAAAACTACTTTAAAGTTCATATGGAACCAAAAAAGACATAGCCAAGACAATAGCCAAGATAATCCTAAGCAAAAAGTACAAAGCGGGAGGCATCATGCTACCTGACTTCAAACAATAGTATAAGGCTACAGTAACCAAAACAGTATGGTACTGGTACCAAAACAGATATATAGACCACTGGAACAGAACAGAGGCCTCAGAAATAACACCACACATCTACAACCATCTGATCTTTAACAAACCGGACAAAAACAAGCAATAGGGAAAGGATTCCCTATTTAATAAATGGTGCTGGGAAAATTGGCTAGCCATCTGTAGGAAACTGAAACTGGATCCCTTCCTTACACCTTATACAAAAATTAACTCAAGATGGATTAAAGACTTAACATAAGACCTAAAACCATAAAAAGTAAAAGAAAACCTAGGCAATACCATTCAGGACATAGGCATGGGCAAAGACTCCATGACTAAAACACCAAAAGCAATGGCAACAAAACCCAAAATAGATCAATGGGATCTAATTAAACTAAAGAGCTTCTGCACAGCAAAAGAAACTACCATCAGCATGAAGAGGCAACCTACAGAATGGGAGAAAATTTTCACAATCTACCCATCTGACAAAGGGCTAATATCCAGAATCTACAAAGAACTTAAATACATTTACAAGAAAAAAACAAACAAGCCCATCAAAAAGTGGGCAAAGGGTATGAATAGACACTTCATAAATGGATAACTATTTTTAAGAAGGGCCAAGATAATGTTGAAGATGAAGCCCACAGCAGCAAACCATCTACATCAACTTGCAAATATAAAATTTTTAATCTTGTTCATGCTCTAATTGAAGACAACTAATAGCAGAACAAACAGCCAACACCATAGACATTTCAACTGGTTCAGCTTACACAATTTTACTGAAAATCAAAGTTGGGCAAAGTTTCCACTTAATAGGTGCCAAAACTATTATGCGCAGATCAGTTGCAGACAATAGCAAACCTTTCAGTGGAAATTTAAATAAATGTGTCCAAGCCTGAAGCATTTCTTCTAAGAATTGTAACAGAAGATGGAACGGGCTCTACCAACACAATCCTGAAAACAATGCTACCAAGATATCAAAGTGGTCCAATCAAAGCAAAAGCGGACTGGTCAAAGGCAAAGATCATGACAACAGTTTTTTTGCGATACTAAAAACAATGTGCTTGTTGACTTTCTGGAAGGCCAAGGAATGATAACATCTGCTTATATGGGAGTATTCTGAAAAAGTTAGCCAAAGCTTTTACAGAAAAATGCCCAAGAAACCTTCATCAGAGAGTCCTTCTCCACCCCAACAATGCTGCTTGGGCATCTCATCAAACTAGGGCAATTTTGCAAGAGTTTTGACTGGAAATCATTACAGTCCTGATTTGTCTCTTTCTGACATTTTTTGTTTTCTGATCTTAACAATTTTTAAAAGACACTCATTTTCTTCACTTAATGTAAAAAATACTTCATTTACATGGTTATATTCCCAGGACCCTCAGTTATTTAGGAATGGACTGAACGGCTGGTATCATTGCTTACAGAAGTGTCTTGAATTGATGGAGCTGGTATTGAAAAAATAAAGTTTATATTCCTAAAGCAAAACAAAAGCTAGCTTGGCTAACATGTTCATTTAAAGACTTCCCTCATACCACTCCCCAGGTAAGTCTCCTACACTTGCACATTTTTCAGTAATTATATGTAATATAGGAAGTATTGTAATTTTAGATTCATTCTGAATCTCTATGAACTTATGAGCTTTCCAAGATTATATTGTCATCTTCATTTCTGCAAGCTCAGTATCTATTCCAGTAGCTAAAGGGATCTTAGAGGTTTCAAATGTTTGGTTTGTGGCTTAATGGCTAACAACTCACAAAACTGGCATTAGATCAGAAGTCCACTCACTCATAGTCCAGGTCCAGGATGGTTTCAATTCCTCTTCTACTTCAAGTTTCAACTTGAACAACATTAGTTTCTACAAATCCAATTTGCTAGCCTTATGAAAAGTGGCAAGGCACTTCTTTTACATACTGGTTAGCATCCTCTACTTTATCATAATACTTATTTTATTATCTTTGTCTGATTGTTTTCCTAACCATTATTTTTGTAAGGAAAATGGCGATATTTAAGTCTTCATCCCCATCATCAAGTACAGTATTTAGTACAGGGAAAAGACTCAGCCAATGTTAGTAGAATTTAGTTTAATTAAATTAAATCAACATTTGAAGTTAAACTATTTTGCTGGATTGTGGGTATAATATAGTCAAGTTAGATGTTTATTATTGTTGGTCATAAGAGCTGGATAGATTTCAGAAAAATCCAACAGAAGGTTATAACTAACTGGTACAATGAATTTCAAACAGATGGTCAGCAATAATGCCAAGCCCTTTCTTATTGTGATTTCTTTGATAATTATGTGGTGAGCCTTGACATGAATTTGGTTTGATAGACAAAATATTCATCATTCACCACATTCTTTTTTATGAGAACCCAGAAATCAACAAATATGATGGTTCAGCTAGTTTACATTGACAGTTTTATTTGAATAAATAATTTAGTTGGAAGACTTTTTTTTTTTTTTTTTTTTGAGGTAGAGTCTCGCTGTGTCGCCAAGGCTGGAGTGCAATGGCGTGATCTCGGCTCACTGCAAGCTCCACCTCCCGAGTTCAGGCCATTCCCCTGCCTCAGCCTCCCGAGTAGCTGGGACTACAGGCACCCGCCACCACACCCAGCTAATTTTTTGTATTTTTAGTAGAGACCTGGTTTCACCGTGTTAGCCAGGATGGTCTGGATCTCCTGACCTCGTGATCTGCCCACCTCGGCCTCCCAAAGTGCTGGGATTAAAGGCGTGAGCCACCGCACCCAGCCGTCGGAGGATTTTTAATTGTGAGTTTTTATAAAGTTGTGAGTCATTACTAGGGAATATGTAGGTTTTATTTGTTGAAGGTACAATTTACGTTGTTCTGGCAAGACCATCATCTAAAGCAGAAATTTTGTCTCATGTGGTCTGGTGTGTAGAATCCAATTATGGTTTTATGTCTATCATTGAAATGATTTTTCTATTGTCTTGCATGTGATTATAAATTTTTTTGCCTTGATGTGACTGATTACAGAAACCTTAAGGAGTTTAAGTTAAAATGAAAAGTATTAACAATGTAACAACTTTGGCTACATACTGAGAGTCACCAGGATAGCTTATAAAACTACAGTGCTCAGATGCAACCTCAAAACAATTAAATCAGAGTCTCAGGATTGAATGAAAAATGAGTTTCCTATGCTATCAATACATATGAACAAATTCCATTATCATTTCAGCATTTTCACTCTCTTATGTTTATATTTCATAAATTTCAAAGTGCTACTAGTAATACCAGAAATCTGGTGTTTAATTCATTTTTATATTAGAAATAATTTTTTGAAAATCATAGTTTAGGATCATACTATTGACATTTTTTAGTATCTTTCTAGTGGCTAGCAGATTCCTGCTAGCACTTGGTACTTTCAGGTGCTTCTAATGTAAAAATGCATTAAAACAGAGCAATGAAAAGTCCTTTCAAAACATGAAAAGAGAGTCAAGTATTCCATTTTATTATTGAATAATGTTAGCTTTATTATTGAGTAGAATACAGTATGACATAAAATTAAGAGCTTTTGCTAAACTCTGTAAAGCAACACATGCATCTGCCATAAACAACCTTGATTCATGTTAGGTTTTATTGCCACTTCACTGCACTAAAGTGCAATAAACATTCAGTGTCATCTTTTAAAAAAGTTTCCTGGGAGTAAACAGGAACTGTCCCCTATAAGAGTGTATCTTTATTTTCAAGGAAGACTTAACTAGTACTACATGGTTTAGCAAAGCACTGTAGAAAAGCTACATATAATAATTTGTTTTTGATAAACTTTGCAATCATTTATACAGTAGAATACTATCCACATATACTAACAAACTGAGAAATGATAGAAATGCAGTCATTGCGTAGCAGGAAGCAGACTAATAAGAAATATTCACATCTAAGGAGCAAAATACAGACCAAAAGTTAGCCATGAGAAGTCTGGAAGGTAAAATGCTGTCAATAAACACATTAGTATAACGCCGAAAAATAACAAGATAAACAGCAACACAGAAGTTAGAGCCATAATTTATTTTATTTTCTATACATAATATCTACACATGATATTGGTGGATGAAATGTCTTTGATTCAGCCTTCATTGGCCTAGCTTGTGAAATTTAGGCAGGACCAAATCAAACAATGAAGCACATTTAAAAAGAAAAGTGTGTTTAGGAAAACACAATGTATTTTCCTGTATCATTGGATAGCAGCTTTTTGAGAAAAACATTGCTCAAGACTTGGGTTTGGATCCCAACTGTCTTATTTGGCAATAATGCTAACAGATTTATGCTGTAGTATTCTAAGTGTGTTTAGACCATGACTTGTGGATTCTGAACACTAAATTTAAATATCTGTTAAACTCTATCAGACAAAAGGAGACTTCAAAAATACCTTCTGCATAAATATTTATCTCTAAAACATCTGGGCAGTAATGAAACAGACTAGAATTTTTATAAGGAAGTATTAATGGACCTCTTTTATTTAAAGCCCTTACATAGTATACCTACAAATATATTGCTACAGTATAAATGAAATGTAATAATATTACTCAATAAAAGCTATTTTCTGTACATTCTTTTATGTATTTTATATTTAATGCTACATATGGTACAACACTTATTGAAATAGTTGGTATTAGCAAATATAGCAATAATATACAGTTCATTTTCTAGCTCCAACTAATGCTTCCCACTTTCTTTCTATATTATAATAGCCTAAAATAGGGAAATGTGTGGAATGACTTGAACAGAGAGCAACTGATCACTGTATACTAGACAACAGTTTGGAAATTATAAGTTTTGTCTACATAAGTGGACTTCACACCCATATGTTTTAAGTTCCATGTGGTCCATACTTGCTGTTCTGTTCTTAAATGCAGGTTCTAAATGTATTTCCATAGCATTTAACAACATTCTAACAGCCAAGTGCAGTGATTCTTACACAATATTTTAAGAACACAATTTTAAAAAAGTAAAAAAGTACAATCTCATGCTGTATATTTACATATATCGTTTATATATTCTATTTTTGTTTGCTAGTCATAAATTTCAATCTAAAGCTTTTAATGTAGTTATATAAAAGAATACATTCAACAATTCCAGAGCTTGCAAAATATTTTTGCCCCTCTAAAAACATCTTCATAATGAGAATTGAGTGTTGGGCTCATGTGCTATCTGAAAATAGGGTGAAAAAGGGAATATTTTTAAACTATTTTGGTTTAGTTTCTATGGAGTATACATGTCTGTTAAAATTATTCTTCCTTGAGTCTAGTGGTAAAAGCTCAGATGAAAGTGAAGTAAACTATTTAAAGCATTTATCTTCATTGGACTAAATATGCTCTACAATGAGCAACTGCACCTTTACCTATGAAAGTTCCATGAATTTTAAAATAGCATTTTATGACAAAATAATGCATTAGGCTTTTTTTTTCAAAGAGAAAGAATGGGGATCTTCAGCTTTGGAAACAAAATGTTAAAGCTATACATCAGTTTAAAAAGCAAAACAAAAACATAAGCACACCATAGTTTGTGTAATAAAGACATAGATTTTTTAAATTTTTTCTTCATGAAACATTTATAATTTATCCTTTGAAACACCTTCACATAAAAATATTTTTGACATATACAGTATCTTTTTTAGAATATTTGGAAATATATATCTACAAATGACCTAGGGGTTTTAGTTAAGTGTTATTTTTTTTTCTACTTTTTCTTGTATCTTTGAACCGTCTTCCCCCTCTTTTCTCTCTCATTCTGTCTCCTTCTGACATGACTTTGCTCTTTCACTTGCTCTGTCAGAATCCTGTCTCCAAGCTGCATAGTCTGCTTTGCTCCAGACTGCCAGACAGGGGTCTCTTGTTCTTAAATGAATTATGAAAATAAGGAAACTTTCAAATTCTTTAAGACAGAGGCAATAAAGCAGATGGGAATTACTGCGTTGAGAACATAAATAAATTCCCAGTGCAGAGGACTGAACAACAGAATGTGAGTAAAAGATCTATTGATGTGGTGTGGGGGCTTTTAGCTGAGGCTCTCTGTTTAAATACGTAGCCCAGTAGACTAAGTTAAAGATTCCAAATAGCAGCGGGAAGGCTATTCTTGACAGTCGGTCAATTTTGCTGACACTGTTAAAGGTTTTCTTGGGTTCTGGTGGTTTTGTTTCGGGCTTGACCTCTTTAGGTTCTATGGTTGCACTTTTAGCAATGGTGGCTAAGCCTGGGTCGCCCCTGGCCAAATTAGGGGTGTAGCTGGTGGCTGTTGGAGCGTACGTGTTGTTTTTCTTAATAAGAGGATCCTTTATTTTCTTTGGCTGTAGAAAGAAAGAGCAATGCATTTTGTTTAGTAAACAGTGAGAAGCAAAATTATAAGTTGCTGAGCAAGGTGGCCCTTATTTTGCAGCCTAAATCTGTGCCTTATTTAAGAATTTAAAAACATAATTTATGCCTGTCTTATTATAATAAATTAAAAATGCAGGCAGTATTTAATAGCCTTTTGCCATCAAGAAGTGCAACACCTTAGATTTTATTAAATATGGTAAATGTTACCACTACAGAGGATTTTCTTATCTAATGCATTTGTGTAACTATGGGATAAACACAGTTAAACCAATTTATTTACTACAGAACTTCTTAACCCATTTAATATGCTGTGACCAGGAAATACAGTATGCAGCAATATTCAAGTGGGCATCAACAAAGAACTAAATTTTCAGGGAGTATCTTAAGAAATTAATATTCTATAGAATAAAGTTTCAGAAAAGCTTATGTCAAGTGACTCCTTCTAGATTATTTCTAAACATCTTAAAATCTCTTTGTCTCTGTCTTTGCTCTTCATCACAGCATCCCAAAGCTTACTTGCATTTTGTCACGCTTGTTCTTCAAACCCCACAAACACAGCTATCCTCCCAAGCTGTGACATAAAATCCATACTGTGTAATAGGTTCTAACTGAGGGAAGCAGCAGTATTCTTAACTTGAACATTTTCTACCATGAGGCATTTCTTGGTAATTTCTGTGTGTTATGATCCCTAAAGCATATGTCTATTTTGGAAAGAGAAAATGTGCCTGCCCTTGACTTTGCAGAGAACTAGGGATGGTTCATGTGGCAAACTTAATTTAATTGAGGCATTATGGTTATACATTTATGACCAAATGATTAGGCTCAGAAAACAACCAAAAGAATATAACTTTCAAGTTACAAAATTATAACGCACTTGGTAAATAAAGGATTTGACTAAGTTTATTTGCTCCTAATATCAGGTTCATTAAAACTGTTCTCAAATCAATAGAAACCACAGGAAAGCCTATTTGACTAGAAATATTTGCCTTCCTGTCTCTCCTTTATCTCCTCCACTTTGTACATCTATTCACCTAAATGACCTCTCCCTTTATCAATAACTAAATTATCATGGCACTTAATTGTTTACGACATAAGAAAAAAAGAATCCTTATTATTCTGCATACTCCATCCAATACCACAGGCCAAAACATCTCATTTCATAGGTTTAAAGAGACATAATATTGATGTACTACAGTGACTATTAAAGCATTTACCTTTTCTGGAACCACACTTTTGCCATCCCATGCATAACCTCTCTTAGTGAAATAGTTTACTGTGGCAAACTCAATCAGAGCTGAGAACACAAAGGCATAGCACACGGCAATAAACCAATCCATAGCTGTTGCATAAGCCACTTTAGGGAGGGAGTTTCTGGCACTGATGCTCAATGTTGTCATGGTGAGCACAGTTGTTACTCCTGTAAAGAAAAAAAAACATACGTGATGCCAGTTCATACTGTGAAATTTCATCATGATAAGACAGCCTACTTGAACAAAAGGAAATCAACAGTATCATGACAGAATGTGGTTTCTAGACCATCTTATTTTGGTTTAGAATTGATGAATCTTAATTTAACCCCAGTGTAGTCTGTGATTCATGGAATGGCAGCATTGAGGGGGATATCTTGTAGGAATAAATTGCTCTGCTATTGAGGTGCTCTTCAGAAGATAGTAAGCTCCTTTAAATTGGCGCTTTGAACATGGGTGTCCTGGGTAAAACAAGAAATAACATTCCTCACTGTATCTAGTTCTTGATATAGAAATCACAGATCTTCACTTGCCTGTGATCCACAGGTAACTTCTGGATACTCAGCTCTGTTTAATATTCTATGTACCCCAAATATATAAACCAGAAAGTGAATGACTTTTTGATAATTTATAGATAATTGAACTATTCAGGGAAAATTGCCACTTTATTGACTCATGGTTTTACACTATCTTTCCTGATTCAAAAATAGCTACACTTTTAAAGAAATTCCTAAATTTGACATATATAGATAGATAGAAACATGTGTGTCTCATATACATATAGACACACACTCACATATATATATACACATATATATAATAATATATTTTATGTAACTTGCTAGAGAATACATAGCTAAGAAGTAGCAGTACCAACATCTGAACACCAGTTTTTCTGATTCAAATGTTAGAATCTTGTTTTCTTTCTGATAAGCCTGCCTCATCTTTCCTACCCTGCAAATCCATCCCTAGTGATTAAAATGCCCTCTATTCAAAAAAAGTTTTCAAGTTAGCACATTTTAGTTTACTTACACAATTATATAAGTTAGTATGAGAAAGATGATACCCTCTAATGTTCATTTACCAAATACTATCAGCCTACTATTTGTAATGCACTATACTCAGTATAAAAGTATAATGCGGTCAGGTTCCCTTTAAGCCATATAAAAATGTTAAAAAAAACAGTCACAGTGACCCATTCAGGGTGGATCAGGCTACATATTGTAGAAATAATTCTGACCTCTTCCAGTGACTAGTCTCAACCCTACCACTTATTAGCTCTATGACCTCTGCTAAGTGATTTAACCTGTAGGAACTCTGTGCCCATATCTGTAAAAGGGATGACTTGTCTTTCATTCTCTCCACTGTCTATACCATTGTTGAAATTCTAGGAGAAGGACATTTTTGCTCACTCACTCAAAAGACTATCATGAGGGTTAAATGCAATGATTTGTAAATTCAGGCTCCTGAATTTACATGTCAGTATTAACTTGAGCAAATATTAGGGTAATTAAAAGTCCAGGGCAACCGAGTTTCAAATCCCTGTTCTATAACTGCTGAATGACCTTGAGAAAATTGACTTAAAATCACGAGCTTCTGGGGTTTATAAAATTTTTTTCTTGTAAGTTGATTTAATAAGTTTAACTCAGAAGGCTATTATGAATATTAAGTAAGGTAATGCAATGAAGTGTTTAGCTCTTAGCCTGATAATAAGGGCAAAACTAATGACTATTATAATTGACAACTTTAGTCCTTTTTGATAAATCCCTACTACAATAAATTCAATTTTTTAAAAAAATCTTCGTTTATGTAGTCAGTTCTCAGAAGTAATGTGGTAATGGGTATTTTTAAACCAAGTGTGTCCATAAATTAAGAGCAGTTGAGAAGATTAACATGAAGATACAATTTGTGCCATAGGAAAATACAATTCCTGTTATAGGAAAAGAGAAAAGAACACAGATTTGTTGAACAGCTTTTAAGTTACAAGTACTGAACCTGACAATGTACATTTTTTTATTTGCTTCAATTTTTAAAAAACAGCATTACTTTACTTTCCTTGTACTTTCATTTAACAGACAACCGAAGCTCCATAAGAGGAAGTAAATTTGCCAATGCCATGCAGCTGGTAGGTGGCGAGACTGAATCTCAAACTTGGATGTATTTGACAGCAAAATCAAGTGACCACACTGCCTCCAAATGAGACACAGCATGGAAAACCAAGAATATGGTCTTCTAAGGCATAAGATAGACTGCAACCTTCTTTCATTCTGGATGTCTTTTAATAAATGGTTATAAAGTACAACTTTGTTTGGTTGGTTCTTTTGTTTTTTTCTTTTTGAATCTACATGATCCTTTTAGGCTTCTCACAGAGCTCAGAAAAAAAATGTGCTGAATTCAAACTAAAAAGCATAGAAACATGTGTACAAAATAAATGTTAAAAGGTTAAAAGTCTAGAAAATTGTATTTGTGATTCTAGTGAACTTAAAATATTAGAAACATAAAACTTGAAACACAAAAATACTTGTCACAACTAAGTTTACAGACATATAGTTATGTTTATCAAAGGCCATGAGTCTGTTGAGATATAAGATTGCTGAAAAAGTTAAGAGCAATGTTTTTTGACATACACCATCTGAAATGCTGTAAATGATTTTCAAATCAAAAGATTAGAATTCGTTGGTGTGGGAAGGGGAAAATCACCTTTTAAAAGAACCTTTTCCAATATAGTGTTGTACTCATACTACAAAAAATAAATAAAACATAAATATGTCCTGTGTTTATTTATTTTATTATTATTATTATTATTATTATTATTATTTTGAGAAGGAGTCTCGCTCTGTTGCTCCAGGCTGGAGTGCAGTGGCACGATCTTGGCTCACTGCTAGCTGCACCTCCAGGGTTCAAGCCATTCTCCTGCCTCAGCCTCCCGAGTAGCTGGGACTACAGGCACCCACCACTACGCCCGGCTAATTTTTTGTATTTTTAGTAGAGACGGGGTTTCACCATGTTGGCCAGGATGGTCTCGATCTCCTGACCTCGTGATCCACCCGCCTCGGCCTCCCAAAGTGCTGGGATTACAGACGTGGGCCCCGTGCCCGGCCTGTCCTGTGTTTTTTGTTTGTTTTTTTTGTTGTTGTTGTTTGTTTGTTTTAATTTCCTAATGAGAAAAAGGCATACTCATACAGATATAAGCATCTTAACAAGACTTAGTCTTTAGTGAGTTCATTGCTAGTTAATATCGACACGTGGTAATGGGAAAGAATGAGTATGCAATGAACTGCTCTTTTGTTCTGCAGCTGCAATTATTCTGAATATTAATTTAGCTATATGCTTAGGCTATTGTCAGAGCAATGATTTGGTGTTTGCCAATCTAGAAGCATATTGCCAAGTTCAGAAGAAAATACACGTTTCTGGTACTTATAGCAGAGTCTTGCTTTTTTTCTGAGATAACTGATTTTTCATACACTACATATTATTGAAAAATGATACCATAGGAATCTCTTCAGGTGAATAATCCTCAGTTTAGACTATAAGCTTCTTAAGGCTTTTATCCTTTAGCACAGCTCTTAAAAACAGCAGGTGCCTAGTTGATATTTGTGGAATGAACCTTGATAATTGCACCTCTCACCAATAAATATGTAGTGGTGATTTCCAAATGAAGTTAACCACAATACTCCCATTTCAATTATTTTCATTGCAGCAGGATAGCTCAGAGGTGACGATACAGCATTGTCATTAGGCGAACAGACTCCAGAGCTAAATGCTAGGGTCTTCGTCCTGGCTCCATCTAATAGCTTCTAACTATGGGCAGATTACTTAATCTGTTGTTCCTTAGATTTCACTTTTAAAAATGGAAATAATAATAGTGGATAGAATTTGTTTTATAGTTAAGTAATACAGGCTAATTGTATAGAATAGCGCCTAGTATAAAAGCATTTGATTTTATGATTACTCAATTTTAAGCTTCAGAATGCAATTTTCATAACGAGAGTGGTGATTTGTGTTCAGTTCACTACTGCATTCTGTGTCTAGAAGATATTGTATTGGAATCTTTCATTTTTATCAGCCTGAAAAATACAGTTGAAATAGTATACGGGGATATAGGCAGGAAATACCTTTTTATATCAAATGCACCCTCTAAAATAATACATGAGGAAATAAATTTTCCTATTAGTAAAAGGTTGTTTACCCTTTAAACAATACTCAATTAGATTTCTTAACTTGAAGCATGTAGGTCATTAAAAATATTGTAATAGAAAAAATGAATGCATGTAACTCTACAGAAGTGCACACATCAGGTAAAATGACTTATTCCTGTAGTGATATGGTGGTCATTAATTGGCTCTCCCTACTTAAAGAAGCTCTGCTTTTTATAAATGTAAATAAGTAGTTCTGCTGATATTTTCTAAGCTTCTCAAACAACTCAGTGATTCATGTTATATATTCTAAATATATTATTTAAATATTAAGTTTTTATTTATGAGTTTTTAATATTATGCATTTTATGCCTGCTTCACTTCATTTTTATCTAAAAATATCAAATCAAATATTCATTAATGCCATCTATTCACAAATACTAAAACAGCTTGCTAGTTAAATAGTTTTAAAAAATATATACCATAATGAGAGTGGCAATTCCTTGAAACTTTCTGTTGTATGAACTTAATATTTGAGTGTATAATTTTTTTTATTTCTCTTTGCAGTGTCACAGATATGATATAACTTGTCTTCCACACCCTTCCTTGCGTATGTATCTTGATTGGGACTTACCAAAGACAGTTCTTGCTGGTACAGACTCTCTGTTGAGCCAGAAGGAGACTTGTGAGAGAATCACTGTCATTATGCATGGCAGGTATGTTTGAATAACAAAGTAGCCAATCTTTCTCTTCAAGTGGAAATGAGTGGTCATAACAACATATTCTCCTGAGAAGTAAAACAGAGAAGAAAGATGAGCAATTTGACTTTGGAAAAAGGTAATCTCTGAGATTTACTATGAGTACCAAAGGTCTGGGAATTAGACACATCCTTTCTCCATGTGACATCCAGTTCTTGGAGGAAAAAGTTTTTATCCAGAAAATAAAAGAGACATACTTAACACACAGTAAAATGACTCTGAGGATGAGACTGAGGTGCCAGAGTCTTTAAAGATATTCTTACCTCTTAATTCAAATACATCACATATTGGAGGAACAAATCTGGGTTTAGATTTAAGGATTGGCTCCAATCCTTAAATTGACTGAGAAGGCAATATGCTAAACCCTGTGACATAGACCAATGGGTCAGAAACAGATCAGATCTCTAGTGTGTCCATTACAGAGCATATCCACAATACCTACTGAAGAAGCTTTGGCGTGTACATCAGGACAGTTTAATTTTAGCTCCAAAACTGCATTAAATATCTCTTTGACATCAGATGAGTAATTTAGCATGGCCTGATCTACAAAACAAAATCTAGAATCTTTTGTTTCTCAAAATTTATTTTCCAGGATCACCTGGGAAACTTTTGAAGAATGCAGTTCTTCAAATCCCAACTAGATTTACAAACCATTCTTTGAAAGGTCAGGAAAATCTGTATTAATAACCAGATTTTGAGTTTATCCCAATTCCTAGATTGATCTGGGAAACAGTGGTCTAGTTAGGTGCTCTCCAAGGTCCTTAAACACTTCAAATTCTGACTTCAGTTAGAGGTATAAAGCAGTAGACACACAACCCAAATTGCAGGAGAGCCTTATTGTTTCTCTTTTTGCCTTATACTTTCTCAGTTAAAAATCTTAGGATTGTTTAGCCTTATTCACTCAAAATATAGGGTTAATATAGGCTCTAGTCACATCCTAACTCCAATTTTTCCTAAATTTTGATGTAGAGTGATCTTTCACATGTGCGATTCTGCCACTCTTTTTTTTTTAACTTAAAATATCTTAATGGAGACTGATTAGCAGCATTAGGCTTTCTCAACCTCAGCACTATTGACATTTTTGAACAGATAATCATTTATTGAAGGTGGCTGTCCTATATATTGCAGAATGTTTAGCAGCATTCCTGGACTCTACTTACTAGAGGCCAGTAGCAAACAGCTGCCCCTCTCTTGTGTGACAATATAAACTGACTCAAGCTCTACAAAGTAACAAGCAAACTTCCTAATCTGTATTTAAGAGTATGCATAGCATAGTTCTAATATGCACTGAATTCTCTTGTCTCTTCGAACATTTCAACATCTCAATATATTGGCCTACAAAACTCTACCTATCTTCTGCAGTTGAATATTTTGCTCATCTATATGTTGGTTCCAGCCCAAGTACCAGGTCCACAGTGGAATAGAAATTATTGTCCTATGGAAGAAAATGTATTAATATTTGGAAGCAAATGAATTTGACTTCAAAACCCAGATCTGCTATTTTCTTGCTGTGTAGCTTTTGGTAAGTCACTTAAACTCTCTTACCCTTAGTTTTCTTGTCTACAAAATAGTCAGAAGCACAATATGGGGATAATAAAGAAGAATGGCTCTAATTAAGATGATACTATGTAACCACATTATAATGTTAAAATAAATTTTAGTTTGTTTCTCCATTTTCTTCACACTTCTCCTCAATCAGAATTGGTAGAAGTGTTGGTAGAATAACACATCCTGCTTTCTGTAGCAGGAAATTATCTATGCACTTATGCCTGCTTTCATTATTAACTGTTATTGATAATAGCACCTGCCCTTTACTAAACACTTACTGTGTTCAACTTTATATCTCTTGTTTATATTTATAATATATCATACTTTGCATTTTAGTTATTTAACTACATACATATATTCCTCCCACCAAACTGAAAGTTAATTAAAAGAAGAATAGTTATTTGGTTATGTAGCATGACCGGCCATATCCTCAGTATTTAATACCTTCATATAGTGAAAATGGATGCACTGAGGCTTACGGTCACTCAATCAAAACAAAATTCATAAGAATCTTTCTTTTAAAGGACAAATGGAATGTTACCAGATTAATTTCTTATTATTTTCTGTGTGTTCCTCTAGTGATATCTTTAAGGTCATTTGAAAAGAAGGAAGTGATCCAAATTTAAGAAAAATGTAGAAAAACAATTTTCCCAAAACACTACTAAAATATAGTCTCATGTGGACATACCCATGCTACACTTCACCATCTCAGGGGCATGCATTATTATTCCTAAGAATTCATTCAACTGCAGCCTGCAAAATGTCACCAGTTCAAAGAAAAAAAATTCATCTGTATATAATGTCAGAAAAATGAATGTCTGTATACATTCCATTATCTTTTGTTGTTCTCAACATGACATTTTTGCAAAGATCCTGAAAAGAATATAATGTTTGGAGATCTGAAGAGCTATTATTTGACATTATTTTTGTTTTATAAACAACTTTTTCCCTAACAGATTTTCCCTAACAGAAGAAATTCCAATGTTTTGAAACCTTTTCCTAAATTAAATACAATTTTAAGAGTGTTGGCACAAAACTTTCAAATAAGGAAGAAAAGGGCAGCAACATCAGAATCATGTTGTAATAGCTTTAAAATGAAAGAAAAACACAACAAAAACAAAAAACCCAGTCACCTAAATTGGATTGAAATAATACGTCTAGACATCAAGTGCTTATGCACAAAGCATGTCAAATTATTTTCCCCTCCTTCAACAGTCTAGGGGAATTGTAATTCAAATATTCTTGCAGTTTATTTAACCCTGAAGGAAGCTTGCAAATTAGATGTGACAATATTTCTGATATATTGCAATACAAAAGTAAGGAGAGTGGAAGAAAAGAAACTAATATAATTTTTCAAAACAGCATTAAAGATTTGTTTAGACCTGGCTTTCAATCTTTGCCTTCTCAAATATTAGTTACTTGGAGGTAAATACCTTGCATAGGTTCATTTGGCTACAGTTTCCCTATTTGTCCAATTAATATAATAGTTTTTAATTTAACTGTCTCCTAGGAGGATGTGAGGATAAAATTACATAATCTGAGTGAAAGCACTTTTTAAAAACTCTATTTCTATGGACATTTACAGTGTGAAGATTAAAAACACAGACATGCATTCTCTCTCTAACTCAGAGATCAACCACTTGGTCATTCAACAAAATTGTATTGAACATTGATTCCATGTGAAGCTGTCATTTTCCTTCCGAGTATTCTAAACTTGGTGTTTTCTATGGATACTAATATTGCAAAAGGAATTTTCTATCAAAAATGTTATTGAGAAAGTGGTGGTTATGTTTTTTAATTGCTTCAGAGATTCTAAATAGAGATAAGGGAACACTGATTATAGTTCTAGATCATTTAGCCTCTCTGGGACCATGTCCTCATTTGAAATATAAATGGTTTGACCAAATGACCACAGAAGTCTTTTTTTTTTCCCCAGGACTTATATTCTATAGTTATAATTATTTCTCTGGAGACCATGTACTAGGCTTCATAAATGGAAGCCCCTAGGCTCTTTGGATGAATGATGATCACCAATGTTACTCCATAGTCAAAGAAGACAGTTGCTTTTCTTATTATCTTGACCCTTCTGGGTCATCACTACATCAACTCATGCAAAGATGACTCTGTGTCCAAAAAAGAGAATCCTACAACGTTTATTAGTCATCTCTTTTAAGGATTAACAATAGTCATTCAGAAGAAACTTTCTTTTTCACCAAACTTATCAAATTTTCTTATAATCAAATTTATTTAGGTAAATATGGAGAACTTGCAGTCATCACTGTGTGTTTTTAAAACATTGCATGGCATTACATTATTAATGTTTTCTGGACACTGATATTATTATGCTTCATGATCAATTTCATTATTTTGTTTTTCTTTATAAGTTATATTTCATGTCCTTAAGCCACTGTAGTAATTTTTGCATGGGCTCTCCTTGAAGACTTACTTAGAAAGCATAATGTGGTGAGGGTGGGAAGAGACAAGGGGTTATGCCACCCTTGACACATCAAGTAGAAATGACCCCTCTTCCTCCTTTATGCCATCATGTAGTTCCCTTACACTAGCTTTACTATTAGTATTATTTTTATTATTATTATTTTGAGACAGGGTCTCACTCTGTCACCCAGGTTGGAGTGCAGTGGTGTAGTCTCGACTCAGTGAAGCTTCTACCTCCCCGGGTTCAGGTGATCCTCCCACCTTAGCCTCCCAAGTGGCTGGGACTACAAACATGCAACACCATGGCCAGCTAATTTTTTAATTTTTTGTAGAGATGGGGTTTCTCCACGTTTCCCAGGCTGGTTTGGAACACCTGGGCTCAAGTGATCTGATCTGCTTGTCTCAGCCTCCCAAAGTGCTGAGATTACAGGCATGACTCACTGCACCCAGGCCTACTCTTATTATTAATAGTAATATCGGACACTTACTGCATACATTTTACAAACCAGATACTCTTCTAGGCAGTTTACATGCATTTTCTTATTTCCATCTCACAATAGCTCATGAAAAAGATACATACAAAAAAAACCCATAAAAATTAAAACACTTGTCTAAAGTCACACAGTAAATAAGTTGCAAAACCATCATTGAAATCTTTATAGTATAACTTCAGGGTTCATACTCTTAACAACTATGCTTCCACATCTTATGTGTCTCTGATGCCTGTTATTGGTATGACATGTAGTTGAGAGTACATACCCTGCAGGTCGACAACCCAGGTTCAAATCCCAGTTCTGCCACTTCCCAGCTGTATGACCTTGGAATAATGTTTAAACTTCTCTGGGCCCCCATATATCCCATCTATAAAATGGGGATAATAATATTACCTCAATTCTAGGATTTTTGTGAGTATTAGATGTGAAGAATAGAACAGTACCAATGCATGTTAGCTATTTATCTCACTCAACTAAGAACTTCTGAAGGGCAGGGGTTTTGTGCCTTTCATCTCTCTTCTTCAAGCCCAGTCACAGTGTCAGACACAGTAAATGAACAAGTGATTTAAGGATTACATGGATAAATGAATGAATAATAAAGACATATTGGATTTGAAAACTAACTGGATCATCTTTCCCGTTTGCCTATTTCTCTGCCATATACTCTGTCCAGTAGTATTTTTCTGCCAGGTGAGTAAGTGCACTTAAAACTAAGGCTGTAACTAAATATTCTTTTCCTAAATTTAATGGTAGTATCCAAGGAAGGAATTGTACATCTAACGTATTTGTACTGAACTAGAAATTCAAATATTGTGCTAGGATTTCCATCTTCTTGCCTCTTACGTTAATGAAGTGATTTAGAAAATATTTTGACTCAAAGAGGTCAGTAGGATTGTGTGTTTATGTTTTCCCATGTGTTGGTGGCAGGTAAGTAGGACAGCACTTTCTAAACTACCAAGGGGATTGAATGATTCTCTCTCCAGGGAGAATTTTAAAGTAGAAGAAGATGCCTTTTATCTAGTCATTCTCAATGTGTGTGTTCTCTCTCACCATTATTCTCTAGTCTTCTGACAGAAACAGGGAGGTAATGGTACCCAAGGTCATTTATTTTGATGTTTTCAGGGCTCCACAAAGAGACGTAAAATACAGCATTGCAGACCTTACACAAAGGTCTCTGTTTCTTTCTACTGAAATCTATCAAGGTGGATTCTTGGTGAGCTAAAGTGGTCCCAGAGGAAGTATAATTCAGTGTTACTGTGGAGTTGAAACATACATCAAACTGAGCTTCCATTTGAGAATTTGCTCATTATTCTTCTTACCCCCTAATATTCATTATGTGGTGACAGGAAAAAGCTTTTATTTTATGTAGGTGAACTTACTGCTCTAGCACAGAATGATTACTTCTGGTGGACCCAGCCCATGAGGTCTACCCTCATAGGTGTCAATGGGTTGGGCCACTGTCTCTCATTCTACTAAATGACTGCGTATTTTTTCTGAGTATCCAGAATGTAGACAGGTTGAATCCCTTGAAAGCCAAAGGTGAGGAAGGCCTCCATTGTTTTGACTAAGCCTCTAATTTTGAACACATGGGATCTCAGGCATAAGAGGGTTATAGTAACATGACTAAGGTTGTTAAAGCTAAAATTAGAGTAGGAATATTCCCTCCTCTAAGCAACCTTTGAGACTTCATACATATATGCCTGCATACTACTGCATTTGATTTGTTTCCCAACATTCTCCAACTTCCTTTCTAACAAAAATAGATGAAGAGTTCCTTGAGGAAAAGTTATGTGTGCATTATTTGGTCTGCCTGGAGCCTAGAAAGTGATTATTTATCCCCCAATATATTCAGACTAACAAAATGAAAAATCAATTCCTGCAACAATCCTTCCTAGATCATCTTAAGCTGGATTTACTTTTTATTCATTAATTCAGAATATTTGTTCAATGCCTCCTATGTATCAACTACTACAGAAAATAATAGGGATAGAGAAGACAGATGTGGTCTCTTCCATCACAAAAAAATGTTAATCACAGCACTTAAACTACCTATTTTGATAATTACAGTTTATGTGTTCAATTTCTTTTAGACTTCAAGTTCCATGACAGCAAGATCTGAGCTTGTCTATCATTTAATCTGTAGTGACTGCCATTATATCCAGCTTATAATGACATTCAAGTTTTAAAAAGTAAACACAGCTTACTTTCATATCTTTTCCAACATAATATGTTGTAAGAAGGAAAAATCTTGAGCATTTTTCATGTTCTGGGATATTTCAGGACCATAGTAACAGCTCTTACTTACCGTTTGAGTACCTATTATATAACAGTCTGCAATATTTTATATTATTTCATCTTTAATACAAAATACAGGACTATCATTACTTAGGCAATACTAGAGTTTCCAACTGAACAAATGACTTGCCCAAAGTCACAAAGCTTCTAAGCGACAAGGTCAGAACTTGAGTTCACATCTCCCTCACTACAAAGCCTATGACCTTTCCACTATGCCACTTGGATTTGAAATAAGAAAAAAAGAGAAACAGTTTCCATTTAAAAAATAAAATAAAACACATAAACATTTAAGCTTCTGGGCTAGCAATGGGGGCTCCTAAGCAAGCAAGAGACAGATCCTGTTAGTCAGAACTTATCTAATAATCATAGCAAGAGAGGTTGACCTATTATTGGAATGTATTATGCTTGTGAGGGTCCCAATATAAAGCATGAAATCAGAAGAAGTTTTTTTAGCACCACTCCTCTTATTTATTACTAAATCATATTTCCTTAGAAATAAAAAATAAGAGTGAATAAAGTCAACTTAAATTTTGAAAGACATAATTTTGAAAAAATAATTCTTGACCCTTGTTAAAGCTTTCAGTAAATAATGGGCTTTGTGGGGCATGTATTTTTCTAATTGTTTGAGTCCAGTTTTTATTTATAATTATCTGGTCTGATGATCACATTTCAGATAGTACAAAATGGATACTTGAATAACAAAACTTTTATCTTATTGTTCGAAACAGCTTTAAAGATGTGGGTCCAGCTTTTCCACAGTGTCAGGTCTAGTTCTGAGTATAGAATTAGTAAATCAGTTACTACACTAAAAAGGATGGCATGCTACCTACTTTTAATTCCTACATGGAGTGATCAATGATGTGGTTATGACTCTGTTGGCTTTAGCTGCGGAAGATGCTTGGTTAGAGATACAAACGAATTTGTAGAAGGAATTGGCTTTTTGATGTTCTGTGTGTAATAATCACTGCTACAAATTTAGCAAAATTCATTAACTAATGGTAATATGTGGAGCCTAGACTATATAAATAGTTATTTATGAAAAGCTTTTGATGTGTCAGGAATTGTGATAAGTACTCTTTAAGAATTTAATGTATTTCTTCCAACCACCCTGCAAGGGGACTACAAACAACTGACAAGGTTGGGGAATAAGGATTTAACCCAGATGTTCATCTCTAAGAGTTCACATAGCTACCTGTTGTGCTACAGTAATTACATATAGCCAGTTTCTCAATTTGCAAACAGACAAACAGAAACAGAGGCCAAGAGGCATTAAATGACATGTCCAAGGTCACAGGTCTACTGAGTTTACATTAGTTCCCAGCTCAACTGATGCCCAATTTAGTGAAATGTTCTCTCTCCTAGACTTGTGTTACTGAATGATTTATTGAGTTCTCACAAAATATTGTTCTGCTTCTTCCTCCATAACTGAAGTAACAAAATCGTACTTACCTGTACTTGACTGGACAATTCCAGAGTCTACTGTTTGTCCAAGAAGGTCATACTGGTTTAGACGTGATCCATCTTCTGCTACAACCACTGAACGTGCTGGCTCTCTGGTCCATTCATAAACAACTTCTGCTCTTGTATAAGCATCTAAAAGGAAACAGTAGAAAATGATCCATATATTTTACCACTTTAATTCTCTTATTTAGTCGGTACCTTTTATCAGCTTCATATTTTCTATATCATGGTTCCAGAGGGCAGGCTAGGAAAGATGAGCTCATATCCCTTAATTTACAAAAACTAAGACACTTTTTCTGATTTTTTTTAAATCATTTATTCACTCTTCCAACAAATGGTTATAAGGATCTACAAAGGACAAAATACTGTGCTGGGGATACAGTAGTGAACATAAGAACAAATGTTCATTATCTTATGGAATATGCATTGTAGCAGTGGGGACAAAAACATATAAGCAAATACGTATGTAATTTCAAGTAGAGATAAGTGTGATAGAGTCATACACAACCGAGTAAAAAGATAGAGAATGAAGGGATGGAGACTTATCCTAAGTAAGGTAAGGGGCTCAGACACAGTCGTCTCTGAGGAAGTAACATTTATACAAATACATGGCAGATACATGTGAAAATCTTGGGGAAGAGTTTGTCCAACAGACAAACTAACAAGTGTCTTCTTCTGCTTCTCCTTCTCCTTCTCCTTCTCCTCCTCCTCCTCCCCCTCCCCCTGCCCCTCCTTCTCCTCTCCTTCTCCTTCTTCTTCTTCTTTTTTTTTCTTTTTTTGATGCAGTTTCACTCTTGTCACCCAGGCTGGAGTGCAGTGGCACCATCTCAACCCACTGCAATTTCCGCCTCCCGGGTTCAAGTAATCCTCCTGTGTCTCAGCCTCCCAAGTGTTTTCTTCTATTGCAGGCAAAAGCTTGACTAGTTTGAGGAAGACCAGTTTGACTAGAGTGAAGCATATGAGAGATGAAATGAGGTTAGAGGCAGTAGCTTTGGTCCTAATTATTGTTAAGCCAGGAAAAGGTCATGTTAAATGCGAAGGTCTTGATAAATGTAAAAATCACTGGAAATTTTGCTGCATGTCCATTAGCAAGTCTGAGTTTACTCTCCTCTTTTCTACTGATTATCATTCTTATAGATATTTTCCATGATGATGAGTTACATTCTATCACTCTTCTCAATCATTTTTATTTGCCATGTCACTTTGAACTTGGCCGTCTCCTAATAAGAGGTTAGGTCATAATTCTGATGGATAATTTACACAGTTTAGAGGGAGAGATTGTATAGAGTGAGAGAGAAAGAGAAGGAAAAGGAATTCCATACCTTTTCTGATTTCTAGTCCTATAACACCCACTTCACATAGGTTGGAATGATAGTACATACTCTCTTCTATTTAGATGCAGAATGAGGTTAAACATTAAAGAAAATATCACATTAGAAAAAGCAAGCTGTTTCCAGTGTTTTTGAGGGGGAGGCATCATAGTAAATGTTGGCCTATGACAAGAGCTTGACTCATTGACCAACAGTCAACTTCTCTATTAGGCACAGGGCCCGAGGCCCTCAATACTTTTAGGAGGCCACAAAAATATTTTAATTTCTTTTGAAATCCAAAGATAAAGTGAATATAATATAATCTGGATTATATTCATCTTTGTAGCAACCTGGTCATGAAATAATTTTAATTTTCTTCTTGGAGGAATGGCCTCCAAAGGCAAAAGTGCCTAGGGCTCATAAAAGTCATAATGCACCTCTGTTTGACCCAATCCCCACTTAAATAACCAGGCTTTTGTGTTCTGTCCAATACACATTTTCCCCAGATAAGATATAGTGAGGTGTAAAACTATAGTTGCTTTTTTACATGAAAATAAGGTTGCCTGAAAAAAGATGTGAGCCATGCCTTTCAGTCCCTAAAACAAAGCTTCTAATGTGATTACTTTTCACTGAGGTGAGTGATGCAGAAAAATGTAGCCAGTGTTCCCTGATTTTATAAGGGTAGCCTGCCAGTTCCAATATCACTTCTGCATCAATTTATAATCAGATGGTTTTTAAAAAGAAAATTTTCCATAAGTTTAAGAGAATGAACTAAAACTTAATTTAGTGGTTCATGGGACATGTAAAAGTACGAAATGGATAATTTTGAATTTATCTTTGTTTTTCCTTTTTAATTGTGGTTATCCTCATGGTCTTAAAAATGAAAGCATTTCACCATTGTGTATAGCAGGAGTACTGTGTCTATTAGGAGGGATGTAAAATGTGATTTACAAATCTCTTAGAAGAAGGCAGAGCACACTAGTTTGAGAAGGACCCTATCGCTTACAATTTGTAGATAACCGCATTTACTAATTTTTTTAATATGATAAATTATTGTTTTTTAATGGAAGCATCTTACCTAAGAAGACATAATGAGTTTATGGTAACATGGAGTGATTGAATGTTCAATTTGCAAATGCCTCAAAAGTCATAGAGTTTAATTGCATTTTACGGATGGTAAACTGAGGGAAAAAAATAAAATGACTTGTTTAAGCAGACATTACTAATAACTGGGAAAACCAAGATAAAGACTTAGGATGCCGTTCATTTGACTTTACTGTGTTTTGTAAGTGTTTTTCTAGGCAAAACTGTATATTAGATAGGTTTGCATAAGCCAAGCAAAGATATTTGGTGGTCGTGCAATTAGTGATGAAACGAAGTCTAGATCTTGTGTCATTTCACAACAAACTAAGATTCTTGCTTTTATATTGCACTGCTGTTAGCAAAAGTGTCTGCACCCTATCTTTTTATCCTTTGTCATGTGTTGTTACGGAGCTGCTAATATAGTTGTAGAGGGGGAAAAATGTGTTACCATTGACTTTTCATTTTATATAATTTTGGTGTCTCATTTCTTGCAATTTCATAGAAGCACCATTGCATATGAAAATGTGTAGGCCATCTACTACAAACATGACATCATTGTGAAGGTGCAGATGACTCATTATCCATGTCTCTCCATGAGAATCTTCCAAAATGAAGGGTAGATTCACATGATGCAAGTTGGTATTTTAAGATGGAGAATACAGATATACTTAAGGCCTTAGCAAAGATGATATATCCTATTGTTTCCTTAAATTTTAGTAACCAGAAAATAGTTCCTATGAAAATGTACTTGACCAGAGACATCAGCATAAGAAAAGTGAGATTAAAAAGAGTCTTCAGCTACTTAGCCAAAAATTTTAAGTTACAATTTCAAATAAATTATAATGCCCCCAAAAAAGTTTTAGAAATAAGACCACAAGGTGGCTGGGCATGGT
The DNA here is from genome assembly GCF_029289425.2 of Pan paniscus. Lineage (NCBI taxonomy): Eukaryota > Metazoa > Chordata > Mammalia > Primates > Hominidae > Pan > Pan paniscus. Next base: position 157,062,659 of record NC_073253.2, on the reverse strand, counting down.
GGCTTATTTCTGCAGTCACAGGATTTTTTAAGGCCAACATGGGCAGATCTATAGAGCCCAGGGGTTTGAGACCAGTGTGGGCAAAATGGCAAAATTCTGTCTCTACAAAAATTTATTTGAAAATTAGCCAGGTGTGATGGCATGTGCCTGTAGTCCCAGCTACTCAGGAGGCTGAGGTACGAGGACCACTTGAGCCCAAAAGGTTGAGCCAGCAGTGAGCCCTGATTGTGCCACTGCACTCCAGCCTGGGCAACAGAGAGAGACCCTGTCTCAAAAACATTAATTAATAAAATAAAAAAGACAAGAAGGTTTTGGTTGGTGTTATGAAAGAACTCTGTGGTGGTAAAACACTGGGAACATATATTACTTAGTATCAGGAGAGTTGCTAATTGACACTATCATTTCACTTTTATGAGTCTCTGTGTTTCCATTTGTATGAGCCACATGAACAAAATGATTTCTAAAGTTGTACATTGTTCAGAATTCATTCAAATTTTGACTCATTCCTCTCAGTGTGTTTGCAATGCATTGTTTTTTGATAATTAGCCAACAGACAATCATATATTAAGGCCTTAATAGATTCAGCTTTTGCCTAGGTCTTTATGTCAGAATCTGCAACCCAAGTCTCTTCTTTTGGAAGCAAAGCCTTATTTGGTATATTTCTCAAAAGCAGTGAAACGATCACAGTTGTATCACGCACATTGCCCTCGGGTTAGCTGACTTTATAAACAGAGCTTTATCCATAACTAGTAGAAAGTTTAAGTTAGCCTTAACAATCAGAATCTAATAGAGAACGGTAAGAAAGACTGCTTCTCAACTTTAGATTTTATCACCATATGGATAAGGTTGCTTCAGAATATTCATAAACATTTATTACAGACTGTTCCACTAAATTATTGAAAACTCCTCTTGTCTATTCTTTTCTCTGATATTTCGGCAAGATGATTACTTCAAAAAGTGAGTCAAAATATTTTTAGCCCACTCTTGCCTCAGTTTCTTCACCTTTGAAATATGCTAAGTAGGCCAGGTCAGAGAAATGACTGGACAACAAATGGACCGCCCCTGCCTCTTCTTGTGCCAATGCCAGGCAGTGGTAATTAGCCATGGTGTTCTTTTCCGCTAAGCATGACCGTCAAAGCCTGCACTTCAATGTCTAGTCTGCTCTGTTTCATTCCCCACAGGTCTTACACTCTCTTTTCTGAAGCTTAAACAGTGAAGGGGCATTTAAAGCCTGAGTCTTGTAACCTTTATCCATTCAATAAATATTTACTGAGAACCTACAGTGTATTTGCCTTTGTGCTAGGAAAAGCTGAACAAAGTATGTCCTTCTCTCACGACGTTACAGTCTCCAGGCAATAAAAAAGTTAACCAATAAGTAAAATGAATCATCATTGCTGTGATAAATGGTATAAAATAAATGTGCATTGTGATCAACAAGACTGGTGAGACTGTAAGCAAATTTCGATAAGGTCATCAGGGAAGGCCCTGGGAGATGACATTTATGCTGACATGTGGAGAGATAGAAGTCAGCCATGCTAAGAACCAAGGGAAGAGTAATCCAAGCAAAGAAAAGAGCATATGGCTCTGAGGTGGAAAACAGCTTACTTATTTTTCTTTAGCTTCAATTTTCTTATATGACACACTGTTTTCTACTCACTATACATTTACCTCTTCTTAAAATACCTCTAATATTCTTCAGGTTGACTATGTGTCCAATTAAAAATATTGACTTCCAGCCTTCTTTGCAAATATCATTGGCAATGTGAGACATTTGATTAATGAGATGTAAGTAGATTTCCACTAGGATTTTAGGGAAAGCTTTTATCTTTTTCATATAGGCACTACTCCTTTCATTTTTACCAACTATTACCTTCTATCACAAACAGAATTGCATTGACTGGAGTTACAGCAGCCATCTTGTGATGAGAAAGAATATCTAAAGACAACTTAAGACAGTGGCCTTGTTAGGATGCTGAACCAATCAGAAATCTATCAGCACTCACTTTCACACATCTTATATAAAATGATAAACTCTCCTTTTTTCAGCTATTCTCACTGCTGAAAGCATTACTGATTAATTTTTAAAAATATGCAGTTCATTTTCCAAATTAGGATTTTTTAAGATAAAAGGGGGAATTATTAGTATTTATACCAGGCTGGGCACTGTGGCTTATGCCTGTAATCCCAAAAATTAGGGAGGCCAAGGTGGAAGGTTTACTTGAGACCAGGAGTATGAGACAGACTGGGCAATATAGCTAGACCCTGTCTATACCACAACCATACAAAAAAGTTACAAATCAGCCAGGCGTGGTGGCACATGTAGGTAGTCCTGGGTACTCAAAAGCCTAAAGCAGAACAATTGCCTGAGCCCAGGGGGTCAAGCCTGCAGTGAGCCATGATTGTGCCACTGGACTCCAGCCATGGCAACAGAGCAAGACCTTGTCTCTTAAAAAAAAGTATACCAGTATATTAGGCATAAACCGATACTGTCCCAGGCAAACTATGGCGTATGATCTTCCTAACTGTAAGATTAGGTTGTGATTTAGATGAACTTATAAATATACAAATATTTAATATACTATCTGACATGCAAGTAATATGTAGCACATATTGTCATTATTACAAATGGATCTGTTATTCAGGAGAAAACATAATCGTTCATATTAAGGAATGTATATTAAATTGGGAAAAAAGCAGGGAGAAGGGAGTTATCACCAAATGCCTGTTTAACCTGGAGTTTTTGAAGCAGTTTATCTTCCAGTTTCAGTACAAAATGGGATTTATAAATAAAATTCTCTCTCCAGGACTGATGCTGCTAGGAGCCCGAAGGCCTTTTGCTATTTTCTTTACTTTCTGTCTTCCTACACTACCACTGTTATTTTTCTATGAATCATATCTTCACCAAAATAGTCATTTAGACTGCCTGTCTAGTGAGAACAGAAAATCGGTTAGGTAGTCCAGGAGTTGACTCAGTCCTTGTACATAACTCCCCTGCAGGAAACCAAGAATACATTATTCCCACTCACTCCATGCATGTAAACCAGTTGAAAGCAGAAGGGTAAAGAAAAGACCGGAGAACCTGACTCTCACAGTCATTTTTCTCTTGGCTGCTCCAAGGTGTTTCTGAATATTTTCAAACAGCTGAAACCCAGGAAGTTATTATGAAGGGCATTTATCCAGGATACTTTCAAGAGCACTAATATATATATATATATATATGAATGCCATGAGATACACACACATATCAGCTAATTTTCTAAGACTATGATTAGGGTATTTGTGTTTTTTGCAACATCAGTTTGGTGTAGGCTTCATTATTAAGAAACACTTACTGTCCTTTGCCATTTACCAACACTTTAATCTGGTAAACGAATTTAATTATTTTTAAGATCAAACAAGTGTCAGTAAAGATATAAAATAGACACAATGATCTCCATTAATTGAGAGGAAAATATTATCCATGAGGTAGAAGCATCCATACTTCACTTCTTTTTCTATAAATACAAATTCAGCATAAATAGAATTATTTCAATAACTAGTTTAATCCATGCTTTCTAGTTCAGTAGATAAAGAATAACCTCTCTCGAAGCAACATTAAAAAGTGAAGTCACAGAGCACTACTTATGGAAAGTCCATGTGGTATATTGCTGTTTAAATTTTCTTGATTCCCTTATCTATGCGTTTTTCTCACAGATATAGCTAGAGATCTCTTGCTTAATGACTTACAATCAAGAAAAGTCCATATAAATTTACTCACAACTTCCAAATTTTAGTGGGCAAGCATGGGCATCCATAGGGAAGTCCTCCAAATGCATGGGACATTCAGCTCTCACTGTCAGCCTTAAGGGAAACATAGAATACAAACAAGAGCCATATAGATTAGATACTTCTTGATAAGTACAAGTGGAATGTTATTAACTGTAGCAAATATATTAACAAAGAAGGCATAATTGCAGGGTTATGCTGAGCTGTTAATAATCAAATGATCTAAAAATACATATTTACAATAATGAGTGGATTCTATCCTTTTGTTTGTTTGCTTTAAGAAACAAGGCAACCCCTGATATTGTACAATGGGCAAGCCTTGTTAATATTTTCCAAAACGACCGTTAACTAATCCACTCAGCTATAGCAAATTGTTTGAGAATAACACTAGATGTAAGCAAATAAACACTTGCGTAAATACTACTTTATCCTTGCTTGAGAGGAAGACATGGATAGCATGGAAGAGAAGAGAATTTCTCCTGTTCTAAGTGCATATTTCTCTGCTTCTTTCTCTAAAATAGCACCAAATGCATAAAAGAAGGTAGGAAAAGCTGAAGGGGGATGTGTCCTCAGGCTTTGTGAGATTAAGATTAATACAACATCTCCATATATGATCTCACTACTTGCAAACCATTTGGTTTTATTTACAAACCCACCATCTAATTGAAGCTAGGACTCTGCTGTGCTTCTCTCTAGTCCCTGGGATGTTCTGTGGATGTGAAATCTATTCTTGTTTTGTTTTGTTTTGTTTTGGATTGCTAAGAAAGAAGTTCACTGAAATATATTTGCTTTCAGTTTGTAGAATTATAAGGAAATTGATATTCATGTCCTTCATATGATTTTTAGCAAGCATATTTACCCATATTATTAAGTAGCTCAAGAAACGTAGTAAGATAGATTTATAGCCAATCATTAAATGATTAGAATACCAACTAAAGCAAATATACAAAGTATAAATTTATGATTAAATTGCATTCTTAAATTAAATTATTAAAGAAAGTAAAAACACATTAGCAAAGGAAAATTTTAGGAGATGAAAGATACAGATGAAGAACACTGTATACATCAGAAACCATTAATCAATAAACCACTTAGGATATTCAAGTCTCTCCTCAGAAAATTGCCATCTAAGAGGAATGAGTACTGGATTTAGGCTCAAAGCCAAGTGTATGGTGTTTCATCGGGGGGGGGGAATATTTCAAATTTCAATTATGAATAGGTCCTGCTTAGATAATCTAGAAAGTTCTCAACACATGTGTCCATTGGTCCTCTATTTCTATCTTTTAGATTTTTTTAAGTCCTAATACATTTTAATTAGTTGGCTCAATATCCAAAGTGTCTCTTGAAGAATTTTTTCTTTTCTTTTCTTTTGGATGTTTGCATTTGGAAAGCTAGGCATTCTGGCAGCTTTCTCCAAAGGCAAAATATTACTGTACTTGCATACAATCCATAAATTGAGGATTTTGCCTTTATTACCTTTTTGTACCAAAGAAATAATTGAAAAATCTGAATTACTGTGTATTGACCAAATGTAAAAAACTCGTATCTAACAAGTCATCTGGGAATAAATTACTGCTGCTCTCAAGAATAAGTTCCAGACAATTCTTAATTTCTCATAAATGAGGAATACTTTTAAACATCTCTTTTTTTCTATATAAAATTCAAAATTTTATTTGATTCATGTTTCCTTCATTCAGTCATAAGGTATTCAACACTTAATAGATGCTAGGCTTTACAGCAATCTTAAAGAGAGGGAAATGTTTATAAAACAGAAATGTATACGTAGTCTTTAGTTTGAGCAAAATTAATAGTATCTATATTCTCGTCTAGCTATCAACGCCATTGTGAATTCAAATACTTCTTAAAATACCTATGTCTACATGAATCTGTGTTTTATGAATTTTGTAACTTTCCATATTTTTTGTTTTTTATTACTTCATTTTTAGTAGGAATGTTTTCAGATGTAGATCATTAGACGGCTTCTAGAAATTTAGGTCTTACTGGAATGAGGGAATATATGAGTTTTATAGTAGGGAGAGGAAGTTCCTTATATTGAATCCACCTAGCTACAGAAAATGATTTAAGAATAAAACTAGATGTAAGCAAATAAACATTTGCATAAATAATACTTCATCCTTGACTGAGGGAATTAGAACAGGTTGGAGAGATTTTTAAGATTGTTAAGGTTGAAAAACAAGGAAGCAAATATTCCACCATGGCTCATCAGCCTGATGATTGCCTACAAGTGGAAGGGAATGAAGTACAGAAACATTCATGAATGGCAGTGCAGCCATCCTTACCTCATGGTGTACAGCAAGGTGCCATCCTCTGTGATCCGCAGGAGTTTGTTGGGCATGGTCATGTTGTGGGCCACTGACTTCTTTCCATTGTGGAAAAATGTGTCCGGAGTCCAGATTTTACTTGCCATTAGGTTATTTAACCGGAGGACTGTCATGGGTCCTTTAAATTTTAACCTTTCATCCTTCCAGCTTTGACGGAAAAATACATCTATTGTATATTCCTAGGTAATTTTGGAAAATGACGAAGAGTTCACTGTGCTGTATTTTGCAATGCAAATATCTAACACAGACAGTGCATAATTTTTGCAACTTTGGAAGTATAATGTTAGCTAGGTGATGTTTTTAGAAGTAAACGTGTGATAGCATGTACATGTTGATGTCAGGAGAATCACTGGTTGGTGTAATGATTTTTTAAAAAAAATATCTAAAATGCCTGACATATTTTTTTGGTCAGAAAAATTTTTCCAATTATCTGCTCAGATATGTAAAAGGAAAGTAACACCCCACCTCCACCCTATCACAGCAGCACTAGAAGAAATAGAATATATCACAATTTTAAAACAAACTCATGTTAGAGGGTATTATGCACAGAAAAAAAATGTTTAAATTAGACAATTCCAGCCATAAAGATAAAGCCTAGTGTTTTGGGGGCCCTCTCATTGTCTCTGAAAACCTCATGCCCACACCCAAGTAAATTGTGATTCCAATATGGATGTAAAAATTCCATCTTTTTTTGGCGAAATAAACATTTTTTTCACAGATAATGTATATAGACTTTCAATTATCCTACACATTAAAGAAGATTATGAAAACAAAGAAACTGCTTCTACTGGTAATTTGAATCCTTTTCAAAAGGAAAAAGAACAAAAATAAGAATGCAGAGTGTGTCGGTGTGTGTGAGTATGTGTTTGTGATTGGACATGTGTATAAGCCACATGAGAAATGTTTGAAGCTCATCATCATTCACAGCCAGGGAATCTATTTATTTGAATAAACACAGCATTCCTTATGGCAATACCCAGAGACAAACATCTGCTAATCTGAAAACAAGCAATGTGACTTACCAGCTCCTAAAATTGAAAAGGGTAATATCCATCTTTCTTGCAGTACTTGCCACACTGGCACTAAATTTGGAGCTCAATGGTTTGAAATAGAGATTACCACATTCTCCGTTAATCTAAGTATACTCCAAACCAGAAAGAGAACTAACTTGAAAACATCATACTACATTTTCCTAATCCTTTAAGCCCTTTTACATCACAAGGCAGTTGTGTTTTTTAAATGTTAAACATATCGTCATTAGGAACTACAAAATAAAATGTATGTGCTTAGGAGTTTTGTGTACGAACTTAACTACATGTCTCCTTCCAAGGGCTTAAGCAATACTGGGTGAAGGCTGAATGAAGGTGTGTTCTCTGGCACATGTTTGGCATTACTGAGCCCTTACAGATCAAGTAACTAACAATTATTATTAAATGTATTATAATGCACCAGATATAGTACTAATTGCTTACTGAGATAGAAACAAGGAAGTGTAATCCTGTGACAGACTGTCTTTGTACACAAGACAAGTTACCTCGTTTCCTGGTTAGGATTTTGTGTCTGGAAGTGTCAGATGAAAGGCACTGTGATAAATACATGAAGGGAATTTACTCACCAACAAATATCTCTTAAGCACCTAATAAATTCAGCAAAGGAGGGACTGTTTAGGCTTGGGCACTGTAAGAAAAACTCATGAAGGTGTACGATGGGCATAGAATAGTATTTTCCATGGGAAGGGAGACTGTGGATGATATCAGCAAGTGATACAATGTGCCAATGCCTGTCAGGAAAACTGGGTGGATGGATCTACCTCAGGATGTGCAGGTTTTCCTCTCTGGATGACAGACAAGCTTGTGAGGTAGGGATATAATATATGACGAAATTTTCTGTTACTCAGGACTTAGCCATATAAGCTCTAGTTTCTGTCCAACTGAATGACTTTAGATTGGTCAACAGCAGAAGGAATGAATGGCCACCTGCAAATCAAAGTTCCAAGGATGCTGAAGGTGACCACGTTCCCATGAATCGAGCCTTTGGTTCATTTTATTTGCTTGCTCCAAAGAGGTTTTATGAAAATAAAATAAATGTTAAGTATAAACTAAACTGAAACCAGATGTATTACCAAATCTTTGACAAGATGTATCCCAAAGGCAATAATTTCAAAAAATTATGTCAAGACTTGCCAACATCCTGATGTTCACATGTTTATTGTGTTTGTCACCAGCTTTATTTGTGCTAATGACAGACGATGGAATCCCCAGATTCATTTAGGACATTCTTCCTTCAAATACTGTACCAGTCACACACACACACACACACACACACACACACACACACACACACACACACACACAGAGCAACACTCGCTGAGTAATCTTCATTTCCATTTTCTGCACTGTTAGAAGTTGAAATACAAAATGAAATAAAAGCAGTTGATGAAAATTAGTTTCTGCCTAACCAACAGTGTAAATATTTGGTCTCCCATTTCTGAGAACTCTCCCTGTGTGATTGTTGTGGTAGCAGCAGGTAGTTCCCAGAAGCTAGTCCTATAAGATGACCTTGCCCCATGGGCACAGTTCATTAGACCAAGAGTGGGCTTCCGGATGAAGATTGGCCAGAGCCCCTTCTTTTTCTGTTTTTTCTTTCTTTCTCTTTCTTTCTTTCTTTCTTTCTTTCTTTCTTTCTTTCTTTCTTTCTTTCTTTCTTTTCTTTCTTTCTTTTTTTCTTTTTCCTTTTTTTTTTTTTCTGAAGGAGTTTCACTCTTTGTTGCCCAGGCTGGACTGCAATAACATGGTCATAGCTCACTGCAACCTCCACCTCCTGAGTCAAGCTATTCTCCTGGCTCAGTCTCAGCCTCCCGAGTAGCTGGGATTTACAGGCATGCGCCACCAGGCCTGGCTAATTTTGTATTTTTAGTAGAGATGGGGTTTCGCCATGTTGGTCAGGCTGGTCTTGAACTCCTGACCTCAGGTGATCCGCCCGCCTGGGCCTCCCAAAGTGCTGGGATTATAGGAGTGAGCCACTGTGCCTGGCCAAAGCCCCTTCTTAAGGAAGCTAGAAAACGAGAGAGGCGAGCAGCAGAACTATAGCATAATGACTATGGATGTAAGTTCTGAACCTACCTGCTGAGTGGCCTTAGGTAATTATTTTACTCTTGCTAAGTCCCCAGTTTCTTAATCTATAAAGTGGGATAATTCACCCTGCAATCGTGAGAAGTGAGTTGATACTTGTGAGAATATCTTTTAAGAGTGCCTAGAACATAGGAAGCTGTTAGTAAAAGTTAGAAATTATTATCTGTCTCCCATTTTATTATTTTATCAACACAAATTTATATTAGGTTTTTATGTAGCTGGTCATGAAAATGTGTTTCTCTTTAGAAGGATTGTAGGAAAGGAAATCTAAGGAAAGTAAGAAGGTGGCCGAAACCAAGTTAACTAAAAACAAAATGCAAAAGAGGGGACTCCGTGGAAGAGAGGTTGGACAAAGGTAAACCTCTCCTAAATAATTTGCTCAAGTTTCCAGGCTCCAGCCCCCACCACTCAAGTGAAAAGTATGAGTTGCTTTGTTCAATAGTGTAGGTCCCTGGAGAATGTGAGTCTTAGTCTGAAGATCTGGGACAAAACATCCACTATGTTCCTAAATAAATATTGTATTGAAGTGTTCCTGCCTGTGCCATTTATTACCATCTGTGTGTATTTTGACTTAATACATTTTAAGCACTATGGAAAACAAGGCTCTGTGATTGTACTGCCTGGATATTTCTGTCAGAACCTAGTGCCCTGGGAATGTTCTGTTTGATTGCCAATTAATGGTTTTTAAAATAAAGTTAGAGAATTGTCCTAATTTTGTTTGCTATTCCAGATGAAGTCAGATGCCTTGGGAGCTATGGAGTCTCTAGGGCTAAATAACCTAGGTTCAAGTTGCTACACTTAGCTAGCAGGTCACTTTCCTTCTCCAGGAAATGTAGACAAGAATAATACTTAGCTAAAAGGTTTGCACGAGGATTAGATGAAATATCTAGAAAGCATTTAGCATGGTGCCTAATGTGTTGTAAGAATTCAATAGCATTAAATCTTGTTATGTTATTAATATAGATTAATGTATTAGTTCTCACTTTAAAAACTACAAAATTTTCCCATTTTGAAAAATAGCTTTGTCTTTCTGCCTTCTAATTTTGATTGCTTCTAAATCATGCTGCTTCTTCTTGTACACAATTCTCCTATAATGTAATTTAAATGATTAATCTTCTAAAGCAAGATGGTCAGGTACAATTTCTACCAGCTACTAGCAAACCAGTGGAAGACCTATGGCTAATCTGATTCTTTGACAGAGCAATTGAAACATTGTCTTGTTCAGAGGTTTTAGGCAATAGGGAATATTGTTGGTTGGACACGCTGTTCCTTTTTCCTGATATTTGACCAAATGTAAAATATAAAATGTAGATTATAATCACAGGTTTGAAGGTGTATCAAAAAGCCTATTCTAAGATTTAAAAACTCCAACATTGGTTTATGGAATCACAATTAATCTGAAGCAATAACTCAAAGGCATGCCACCTATTTTTTAAGAAAAGAGAAAAGCTTTTGATCGCCTGTGGCTTCAGTTGGGCATTGTCCTTTAACAACTCCTATTGGACATTGACTCTGTGATGCACCATGCCTGGTGCCAGAGACTGAGATAGAATGGCTATTAAGCAAATTTTACATTATTATAAGTAGTAAGATGAGTATTGCCATCAGTGTGTGATGTTTTTGAATGTTGCATGCCCTCTCTTGATGTTTTCATCAATGAGAAAAAGGAAATTTCTGTATGCTCCCAATTCCCCAATTCTTCTACTGGGGAAAAAAGAAGGAAGGAAGGGGATTTAATCTGATAGGTTAATTTGGAAAAAGATGTCAATTTTACCTATTTCAGTCCTTTTCTCTTGTCTTTTCCATTTGGCTGCTGGCTGCCTATAAGAGTGAAAAATTCCCCTGTGCTCTTCCATGCTGGAGGTTTAACATGCATAATGTATACCCCAGCAAAGGAAAGTCAACACTGCCTATGACTGGGTGGGTTAATCTGGTTGATTCTGGTGCCTAATCTCTGCAAATCTACTTGTCTACAGATATAAGTCACATTCTGTAATATCATCATTATTAGCAATATATATGACATTTTAATTCCCCATGCCTTCTACTCTATTGTCTTATATCTCAAAGTTTCAGAACACAGATAAGAAAGAGGGCATAACTTATTAGGTCCCACAAGACCTCATTTTTTTTAATATTATAGGCTCCTAAACCTATCACCAAGAAAAGAGTAATTTAACATTTACTCTAAAATAACAATGAACTAATACTGTGAAAGATGTGAAACACATGTGCCTTTACATGTTTGGCAACAATTTAAGAAAATAAGATATTTATTTATAAATAAGAGAAATAAGTTTACAAAGCAGTGCTATATATGTGGCCGAAAGCTAAAAGGTATTTTATAGTCAATACATGTGATTAGAATACAAAAACGGAAAGTCAATTTTTTATTGGACTAATAAAAATGATTTCATAAAGCGTTTGGGTCTTGATTTGGGCCTCTGTGGAAGTATTTGATTTAGATGGGTAGAGTAGAAGAAATTTCCATGAGGTCTGCATGGCATGATAAGGAGCTCAGAGGTAAAAATAATAATAGCTATCATTTATTGAGCACTATTGATAGACACTTTATTTGCACATCTCATTTAAAACTTATAAAAATGTTGCAGGAATAGGCAACTATAATAATATATACATTTGAAAGACTTTGAGCCTTAGAAGCTTAAGCAATTTGTTCAAGGTCATGCTGCTGCTGATGGTGAGATTTGGATTCAACCAGCTTGAATCCCAGAGCCAGCCCTGCTAACCCCCACACTGTACTGCCTTGCAGAAAGCAGGACTAAAAAAATAGTTAATATTGGGAACAAGTGACAGAGAGTGGCAAAATCATTTATGGGAATACAGGCAGAACAGTTTTTATTTGACCTTAAACATGACTGGGACCTAATAAGCATTCTTAACTATAAAAGTACCATGAGAGAATAGTGTGGGAAGACTGAGTTCCAACATGAGAGAATCATGAGTCCTCAGAGAGTTGTCAATTTAGTAAAACACATTGTATCACATGTTATTTCAATAAAGTGGTCTACAGACTGACCATAATTACAAAATAAATCGTAAGATGCATACATTCACAAGTATGATTGACTTTAATATTATATTTCTTGCATATTAGTAATGGCTAAAATTTGTTAAGTGGCATTATTAATCCCACCTTATACATGAAGAAACTGATCCGGAGAGATATTAAGTAACTTCCCTAAGGATATACCCTTCTATGTGAAGTAGCTGGCATTATAAACCAGGCCATCTGGTTCAGAAATCTGCATTCTTAGTTACCACTCTGTTACCTCTTATATACTCCACATATTTTTCTTTGTCCAGTTGGCATATTTCAAAACTTGTCTTAAAATCTAAAATATCTGATTATCCTCTTGGCCAGAATTTCCCAATGTTCACTTCACAGAATATTAGTTCTACAGAATATAAACAGGGGTCAAATGACAAAAAAGGTCTTGGGCAAATACAATTGTGAAAACACCAGATAAAATATAGTTTTGTTTGTTTTACCTCAGAACTTGTCAGGGCTTTTACTCTGCAATTCATAGTTTCTGTAAGTTTTATTCTGACCCTCTGTGAGCTATTTTGAAATCAAAATACTTTTACAGTAAGCTGGTGCTAACATGAGGCATTTCAAAAATAGTATTCAATTAATGTATCTTTGAAATATTCATAATGGTATGTTTCCATGACCACTTTATGATGTTTTGCTTATATAGAACCTTGGCTGTTATTAGTTCAGGAATATTATATAATTTCTGTAGAGCTCTATAACTACCATCAGACAGAAGAGAAATTCATGTTAATTTATTTGAACTAGAAAAAAAGAGCAGGTATAGATTCATTGTATTTCCACTCTGGATAATACTTTAATGAATGCTTTTTGCAATGAAGCAGAATGTTTCCTAGTGGTGTGTTTTAAGTATTTTTGTCTAATTCTGGCCAACTTTTACACTCATTTCCTTTTAGTTTTTAGTAGCCAAAAATAATTTAGAAATCATAATGTTTATGGCCATTCTATAACAGTTCTGGTTGCCTGAAAACAGCATCCTTGAATCAACATGGCCTGCTAACTAAAATGAAACATAACTCATACTGTATGGCTTGCGGGGTATTAACCAAGGCAAACCAATCATTTAAAATATTTTTTAAAAAAGATGACTGCAGTGGTTGAAAATCATGGAAATAGGTCTGATCTGGAATGCAAATGAGTATTTTTCTATTTTATAAATATTATATTACATATTACATATTACACACAGAAAGACACAAAAGTATAGCCAAGACTTTTCAGGTTGCTCCCTAAAAACTTAGTTTATATTTTTCTTTGAAAAGTTAAATTTTAAAAATTCTTCAAGAAAAGCAAAGATAAAGTGTCCACTTACCATATCATGGTCTGAAACGGGTCCGAAACTGGTGACGAAGATATCAGTCTTCACTTCGGTTACACGCTCTGTTGAAGCAGGAAATTGGGCTAGTGAGTGTCTACCAACCGTCCTTATTAGATCTCACCACCACATACTGACACCCAAATGGGAAATTGATTGTCTTTGATTAGCTATTTCTAAAATTGGTCCACTGTGTAGTCCTGATAATTTACTGCTTACACATAAAATTTCACAGTTAATATTTTCTATGGAGAATGAAGCCTAAATATGCCACTTTGGGAGGCAGACTTTATGGAAAACTCAGCTGCTGCCTAATGAATTCTTCAAGAGTGGACATACTTGCCTAAATGATACTCAACTGCTTCACATTGTAATGAAAACACATTAGCATGTTGGTATAGCTTAAGCTTAAGTATTTTTACATGGCTAGACAGATCCTCCAGGTATTTAGGCTCCTCTTGGGAAATATATAGTGTACTTTAGCAAGCGTTATTAACTCTTTAAGAACTCAAGAGTATGTTTTATAAATGTTTGCTTTCTTGCACTAAATCATAACTGAGTTATCCAATTATTCCCTGGGGAAAATATGACATCCTATATAAGTCTCTTCAATTTTCAGGATGAGAAGAACATATTATGGCACAGAAAAAGTTCACTTAATATATTCTGTTTCACATTCCATGTGATTTTATTCTATTGTTCTCTGATAGCACATATATCAACCAATAAAGCATATTAATTATAGTGCTATGACAACTGAACACAGACATTTCCAGAGAAATACTGCCATTCTCCAAGAAATAGAAAAACAATGTTTTCAGAAAAGGAACAATTTGTTGAGGGGTGAAAACGAAAAATATGACTTTATAATTTTCGTCTCTAGCCCTGAAAAATGCAGTCCAGTATCTCTAACAGTTCATTTACTTTTTTATTTTTTTTAATTTATTTTTATTTTATTTTATTTACTTTTTAAATTATTTTTAATTTATATTTTTCCCGGGGAATAATTTGGATAACTCAGTTATGATTTAGTGCAAGAAAACAAACATTTATAAAACGTACTCTTGAGTCCTTAAAGAGTTAATAAGTCTTGCTAAAGTACACTATATATTTCCCAAGAGTATCTTAAACACCTGGAGGATCTTTCTAGCCATGTACAAATATTTATATGCCAGGGTATTTGTATCTCTGGCATATAACATAAAAAAGGTGATTCACCTTTTATAAATTCCTTTGAATTTATAAAATGATGATTTCCTTTAGAAATCAAGAGCTGGCCCTTTTCCCTTAGCACTTTACTTGTGAAGAGTTAAGACTGTCAGTATAAATTTATCCCTAGAAGGTCATGTTATACCCTACACATAATGTGTAAGTCAGCTAAAAAAATAATTTTGAATCAGAGATGTTCCCTTCAATAACAATACAATATTTTTGGAGGGATAGCATTGGGAGATACACCTAATGCTAGATGATGAGTTAGTGGGTGCAGCGCACCAGCGTGGCACATGTATACATATGTAACTAACCTGCACAATGTGCACATGTACCCTAAAACTTAAAATATAATAATAAAAGAAAAAAATTAATTTACTTCAAACTGCTTAAATGAGCCCCTTGATGTAGGAATTATCTGCAGTTTACCCTTTTAAAAGTTCAAAATGAGAACATAGCTTATGACAATGAAAATAAACCCCTCCTTATACTTTCCTCTCTAATATATCTCCTTTGCCACATACCCAAGAAATTCTTTCATTTGATTTGTCATCAGCTCTTGGCAAGTGTCCAGTGGCGGGGCAGCAAGGGGGGAAGTTTATGTGGCTGAAAAACTCTGCTAATTTTCTAACACTGTTGAAAACATTAACATCCTAAGGTCTCTGCGAAATCATGTCTTAAATAAATATGGTCAACCTTGTTTACCCATGTTTCCCCAAATTATTTGGGGCTGCTACTCTAAGATATTTCAAAAGCTGTAGGGTACGCTTGAGGCGTATATAACAATATAATACATTGTGTTGTTAGAAAGAAAAAGCTTCAAAATATAAGTTTAAAAAACTCAGAAAGACATGAAAACAAGTAAAATTTCCTTTCCTGGAATGCCACCATCCACATAAATCCACTCATATGGTTTGGATATTTGTCCCCACCCAAATCTCATGTGGACCTTTAATTCTCAATTTTGGAGCTGGGGCCTGGTGGGAAGTGTTTGGATTTTGGGGGTGGATCCCCATGAATGGCTTGGGCCATCTCCTTGGTGATAATTGAGCTCTCTATCTCTGAGTTCACCTGAGATCTGGTCATTTAAAAGTGTGTGGCTCTCTCTCTCACTTCTGCTTTTGCCATGTGATACATCTGCTCCCCTTTCACCTTCCACCATGATTGGAACTTCCTGAGGCCCTCATCAAAAGCCAAGCAGATGCCAGTGTCATGCTTTTACAGCCTGCAGAATACTGAGCCAATAAATCCTGTTTTCTTTATAAATTACCCGTCTCAGTTATTTCTCTATAGCAATTCAAGAATAGTCTAACACATCCACTTTCTATTCAAATATAAACTTAATCATTTTCCTCAAACCACATCCTCACTTTTACATATACACACTGTATATGTGTATATATATATATATATATATATATACACACACAAACACTATATTACATCCCCTAACTCCCAGACAACAAGTCATCTGTTTTTCCTGGGAATTTTCTACAATATTGATATCTTGCTGGTAAGTTTTGAAATAACATATGTTTTGAAGCGATAATTCAAAAAGATGAGATTAGTACTGGAGGCAAAAATAAGAAAAGCAGAGTAGTAAAATAAGTAGTAAGCACAATAGATTAAGCATCTAAACACTCAGATTTAAACTGATTTTTCTTGAGAACAAGCTATGTGATTTTAGGTGCAATACTTTAATCTCTCTGAGTCTCTATTCTTACATTTTGGATGAAGAAATAATACCTGCTCAAATGACTACATAGCATTGGAGTGATGTTCAAATAACACTGTGGTGCCAAAACACTTTGAGAGGCATCTATTGAGTACATTAATTTAGTAATAAAAGTTTATTAAACATTTTCTATGTGCCACTTAGGCACTCTTCTAGGTAACAGTAATACAATGATGAGTAAAACTGTAAATGCTTCTGTTCCTCTGTAGCAAACCACATACTTATTTTAGGAAAAACATATTTTAGGTCGATTAGGGGATGGATAGAGATGTGAGTACCTACAGAGTTATGCAAAAACACATATATACACATTCTGCTAATTAAATTCAGATTATAAATGCTCTGAAAAAATGTCATTTGAAGAGATAAAACTTGAAATGAGACTTTAAAGATGGGAAAAATTTAGTAAGATCCAGGGAAATACATTAAGGAGAGGAAAAAAAGAAAAGAAGGAGGCAAAGGATCTGAGGTGAAAATAAATGTGTTAAATGTGTTATGTTTAAGAAACAGAAAGTGCAGTATATCTGGATCCTGGTGATGCTGAAGATCATGGCACAAGATGACAATCTAGAGGTAGGTGGGACCATATCTGAAGAGCCCTGTGCATTTCAGCTAGCAGTTGACCTTTATTTTGATGCAATAGGAAGCCTTTGGGTAATGAAATGAAATGATGTAACTTGCAGTCTAAGAAGATAGCTGATGCTGTGTGAATAGTGAAATGCAAGAGTGACTGTAATAAAAAAAATGGAGGAGGGAATGAATAAGAAAGAATTGTAGGTGGTATTTTGTTAGTAATGCTATCACAACCATTTATTTAATATGGTATTGGCCATATTTTCCCTGGAAATCCTGTCTGCTGAGGAACTCAGAGTAATACAGTTCCATGGGTTCATAACTGATGATGGAGGTCTATTGCCTTATTTAAGCTGTTTTGTGTCTATTGATTCACAGAGGTAGGCACCACATGGAGACTAAATGGACTAATATTAGTCATTATAATAAAATGTATCTGAAAACCCTACTTTAAAATGGTCCTGTTTGGAAACTGAAAATATCCTGGGCTCCTACATAAACATCAATGTATACTCCTGGATAAAGCAATGTTCCAGCTCCCTGCTGACCTGATTGATTGGAGCAACATTTTTGTCCCCTGTCCTTCATCTCCATTCAATTAATACCTCAGAAAAACTGGAAACTATCCCCTAGATGATATGTAGAGCTACTTAATTTTGGCTGTATTCAGCTACTAAGTCTAGATATGGGGGTAGACACCCAAGTTTCAAGGCGTTTGACCAGTCCCTGATTCTTCAGTGTTTTGGGATTCCAAGAACTCAGATGATACAAGCATGTCCTAGGAAGAAAGGTTGATATTATTTCAGGAGCTATTTATCTTATTTCCACTGATAAATTACCTCCATATGCTGTAATATGAGCAGTTTCTATGGACATAGGGCCAATCTTTAGAAAAAAATGTATATTTTGCTGTTGGAGCAATGGGTTTCTTTTGGTCCGTAGAAGTCTTTTTAAAATTTTTATAATTTTTAATTGTTGTGAGAACATAGTAGGTGTATGCATTTACGGAATACCTGAGATGTTTGGATACAAGCATGCAGTGAGTAATCAGTATAAGTCTTGATCAAAACTGTACAAACTGTGATAACTCTCAGGCACCCTATTTCACATTCACAGGGTAGCATTTTAGTTATACAAGAATAATACTATTAACAATCTTATGGAAATATGCCAATACTTAGGGCCTTGCTTTCTCTTAAGTTTTCCAAAAATGGCATTCTGTGACGTATACCAAATGAGATTCTCATCTCAGGAACACTACATTATTTTTCAAGTACAGAATTCTGATCCTGCCAGAAAAAAAAAGCAATGATCTATAGAAAACATTTTGTTAAAATCCCACATTGCATCTGGAATCAACACGGGAAATTGAAACTATATAAAAAGGTCAAGAGTAGCTGCACAAAAAATGGCTGTTTACTAATACTGTGCATCTTATAACTTGGACATAGTTGCAGTGGTTACTTTTTTGTAAATGTTTCATTTTTAATTTTTTGTGGATACCTAATAGGTGTATATATCTATGTGGTACATGAGATGTTTTGATACAAGCATGCAATGCATCACAATCACATCATAGAAAACAGGGTATCCATCACCTCAAGCATTTATTCTTCATGTTAAAAACAATCAAATTATACTCTTTTAGTTATTTTAAAATGTCCAGTTACATTGCTATTGATTATAGTCACCCTGTTGTGCTATTAAATACTAGGTCTTAGTCATTTTTCCTACTTTTTTGTACTTTCTTTTGTACCCATTAACCATCCCCACCTCCCTCCCCCCATTACCCTACCCTGCCTGATAACCATCCTTCTACTCTCTGTCTCCATGGGTTTAATTTCTCTGATTTTTCATTTCCACTAATAAGTGAGAACATGTGACATGGATGCAACTGGAGGTGATTATGCTGAGTGAAATAAGGTGGGCACAGAAAGACAAACATGGCAGTAGTTTCATTTTATCTCAGGAAAATATTGACACTGATCAGGTAGATGGTTTATATACCACAGAAAAGATGAAAGTAGCAAGTTGTCTAAACACGCTAGAACATTCCTTTGGGTAGCTCGGTTAAATTCATCAGACAATGTGGCTTCATGAGCTGATGGTAGACCTCGGAGAGTAAATGTTAAAACGTATTCTCTGTTCATTTTAACAATTCTTCTTGGGGTTTTGGTAACTACCTTCTCTCTATAATTTGTTGAATTATGAAATGTCTAGGTACAGTATTTCTGTGGAAAGGTATTGCATTTTGCCAAAGTCTGAGCATCTGCTCCATACCTTGCATTAAAAGCCACAGAGAAAACGACAGCAAATTCAAAAGGAAGGTTTCCAGAGTAGAATTTCAAAACGTAATACTAAAGGCTATTCTCTGGTAAAGTAAACACAACGAAAACAACAACAAGAGATTGGATAAACCTAACCATCTTTTAATTTTATTTGGAAATTGTCAGTAATTTAGATTATTTTATCTAATGCTATCACTTTGTGACAGAAATTATTTTGTCCTATTTTTTGAAATTTTGTTTTCTTAATATAAATACAAAATAGATATTTTGACATTAGTTGAACATGAACAAAATGTTTCTCTCTGATCTCAATGTTACAAGGGATATTAAAAAAACAAAAGATCACATGAATATCAGGTATCTTATCATCCCGGGACAGCTCAAAGTTGAATTTTAAAAGAATTAAACTGTGCTGCTTTCCCTATCCTCGAGTCACCTAAATTTTACAAAGTTGCACAAAAAATACTTTGATCTTTTTAGAGCACTCTTAGTTTTCCATTTTTTCTTACTTTTACATAAAGAAATGGAACCCAAGACCCAAGCCAATTCCCTAAGAAGCCAACAGCATCTTGCCAACTGCAGGGAATTTCCAACCCAGCTGCCTTGCATTGGGAGTTGGGAATTCTTACATCTTAAAGCTGAGATCTCTTGCAACAACTAGGCTAAAGGTTAGTCTTAAAGGTTTTATATTGGCATAAATAATTCGAGATTAGGAAAAAATATGATGGTAAGGAGAAAGTCTGCTTTGAGGCATAAATGATTTGTAAAATAATATGTTACTGTTAAAATACATTCAGAGACAGCTCCAGTTACTAACGCTCTTCTAATTGACGCTGTCAAAGAAACTCTATAAATGAAAACAAAACAAAACCCCCAAAACAAAAAAAATCCAAATCTACAACATTTACAGAAAAAAGAAAATGTTAACTAAATATCTGTTAAATGTGTAGCAGGGATAAAGGTAGGCCATTCTCTACCTACAATCTTACTTCTCTATCATCTGCCTCTCCACTCTTCTCTCAGGGTTTGTCGTTTTAGGAATACACAATCATCTCTGTTTCCTTTGCTGTCTTTATCTATGTGGTTTGAGGACAAAACTTTTGAGGGGCATTTATCATCCAAGTTAGTATACGCTGATATTAAGTTGAAGACTGATTCAGATATTATAACAATATTTCCAGGAACTACCATTAACAGGGAGAGAGAGGATGAAATGGTCTTTCTTCTGAAATTCAAAATGTCACTCAAGACCTCATTCCTTCAGCTATAGCATGTTTGTGTTCTAGTTAAAGAAGTATCTGCCCTAATTTGTTTTCCAAGAAGTGAAATGAATGTGTTTATAGAATAATACATCTTTGTAAGTTAGATGTGTGAAAATGAGCATATGTACAGAAGAACAAAAAACCCTTAGCTTGGTGGCATCACCTCTTAGTGATAAACTGTACATCATTGTGGCTCACCTGGGATTTTGGCTTATTGTAAATAAAGTGTAGCCTGTATATATGGTGGGGCAAAAGGGAGGAGAAACATATCACTGGAAGAGTATTAAGTATCCATAAAAGCCTGATTATCTTCCTTCAAAATTCAGCTTCAAATCTCTGTTTATGGATTATTTTTGTCTTATGCCCAAAGTGCAGGGGAAGCCAATATGAAAGTGACTGAAATTTCACGCAGATGGGTGCAGTACAGCAGGAGCATTATTTAATTTTTTAGGAAGCTGGAGAACATCCAGGCTTCCTTCGTATATTATAATACGGGCAAAGAGGAGAAAACTTGGGAAAATGAATTTCCTGGGAAAATTTTGGTTTCGTCCTGATTTAAAACTAAAAGAGCCATATAAACTGATCAAGGGACACTTGAGTCTCCCCAGTCTCATGAGATTAATTCCTCTCATTTTTCATTTCCTCTGTGTTGCTCCCTTCGCTTCCTCAATTCCTCTCCCTCCCCTCTGTTCTCTCTTTATTTTCTATCCTCTTTTGCTTTCCTTTTTTTTAACTTTTTTCTTTCACATCTTCCCATTTTTTCTGACTTTTATCCTTTCTGCCTTATTTTATTCTTCTACACTGACCATGCTTTAGGTGAGAGTTCTTTCAAATACATTGCTCAGCTTCTAGTTGTAAGAAAGTAGCAGCCCCCCACACCTTGCCACCAAATAAAGCGATTATGGACAAGAATGAATTCAGTAATTACTGATAATTTTTATTTGTATTTTCTGGATACTGATTATTTTAACCCAAGTCTATTTAAAAGTGTCTTCATTGACATTGCACTTAAATTATGAACATAGCTATCTTATTTTTCTCTTTACAATCCCAAATAGACCATATTAAATTTTTAGAATTCCATGTATTCTAATCCTTTGTAGCTCTCCTACCTTTAAAAATCCCTTCCTGGAGATACCTCTTTATTAGTCATCCTTTTATTTGCAGTTGTGCATGGTTGCTCTTATCCCTGAAAAGGCAGTCTTTTAAAATAGTTTTACAGTATTTGCAAACTGATTCCTATCATCTAGATTAACCAAGTTATATATTTTGTTTTCTAATTATTGAATCCAAGGTACATATAAACTAAGAACAGTGCTATACCTTCTGATGCAGTGTGTGTTTCTAAAAAACAGGTCATGATGGATTTGCAAATACAGGAGTTTCTTGTATTAGTCTCAAGTCTCAGCTTATCACATTTTTCTATTTCCTGAGGACATTCAGAAGCAAAAATCCCCGTTTTTTGCATAATGTTGTTACTTTTATATAAAAAAAGACTTTTGTCATAATAAAGAAGACAGTGGGCACCTTTATGTTGCAAGAGGAAATCATCCTAGCTGTGATCATAAAATTACTAAGGGAAAACTTTTACTCCCTTAGAAGCTAATGATAATCTCACGTATTTCCTTTACATAGTCTTTTCATCTGGAGGCAAATGGCTCCTATAAAAAAAAGTAAAAAGGGAGTGTCTGTTTTGCAATTGGGATCTACTGGGATGCATGTCATACTTAAAGTACCAAAAATTCATGGTAGATGAATAAAATTAAGTACTTCAAAATCTGCAAAAATAAAAAAAAAAAAGCCACAATAATGTCAACTTAATAGCAGCCAGCTATCATGGTATTATCACATTTCTCTAAGTCTATGGCTGGTTATGTTTTTCAAGATGTCTTAAAACTGTACTTAGTATTTTAAACTATAGTTCTCTAATGACAGATACCTTCTCAAAATGTACTTTAAAATGTTGATGACTCTGTAGATATAAGTAATAAACATGTGCCATTTTATTCCTTAAGGATTAAAAAAATTCCAAAAAAAGAATATTTAAAAAAAAGTTTAATCAGTATCAAAGTTTTTTCATAAATCTCAAATCCATCACATTTAAGTGTACTAAATTCCAATAGGATGTTTAGAATAAAAATAGAGAAAATATTTGAGCTACTTTTTTGTTTGTTTTAATTTCTATCATGCCCTCAAAAGTCATTGTTACCAGGAATCAGAAATATCAGAAAAACCATCTTTAGTAAAGATAAAAGCACATCCACTGTTAATTTTCTCAAGTCCTGGAATTATTGTAGCATATTAGGCTCATTTCACTAAAAGGAAGATAGCTTGTCTATACTTGGACAACTACTATTTCTGCTCTTTAAATACATATCTATTTTTGTTATTTTCTGGGATTAACTGGATGATAAAAGTAGATTCTACAAAAATAGCAGTGTGGCAGTATGAATTAATGTAGTTATTTCTGTAAGCAAATCTACCAGTATCACCAGTATTGAAAATTAGCTTTTCAATGTACTCTCAGTCTAATCTTTATATCTCCAAGGTCTATGGCTCTCCAGGGTCTAGGAGTGCATATGAGAATTAGTTAAAATAATTTCACCTAAAATTTATTTGATGAATGGGTTAAAGTATACGTTTATTAAAGAGTTGTTCTATGCAATTAAAAGGAAATGAATTAAAAGGAAATGAACAGTCACAGCTTGCTACGTGTACTCTGAACAATAATATAACCACATGGCTAATATTTTAACAGTTTGTGTGTAAAATTATTTAATAAATTGAAGATGACGCACAAATCTGTCAAATAATACTCATATTTACATGCCAAAATATTAAATAGAATTTTCTAAACTAGGATGAAGAGAAATTTTTTAAATATGTTGTAAAATTCTGCTGACTTTTTAGGGAATGAGATCATAGGGTAGGGAGGAGATTAGGTAAAGTAATCAGGTACATTACAACCAGTATTTTCAAAAGTCTTGCTATGTAAAATTTATATCACTAGCCTGGCTATTTCTTCTTTTCATACATTCCTCATCTAGCTAGTTTTGTAATTTATCGCAAATTTTATAAATAAAAAAAATTTGAAGCCAATTGAGATGTTTAAATATACACAAGCAGTATTTTAACATATCATATACAAAATTAGGCTCCCCATTTTGTGACCACTCTATTTTGACTTAAAGAATTTTTTCTAAAAACTTCAATATAAACTTGGTGAAGTCTAAACCTGGGGAAATTTGTATAGTATGTCCTAAAATGAATGTTTGAAATTGATTAGAAAGGACACCTGGTAAGACCTTTGACATATATTTGGGTTGTGTCTTTGCCAAGGCAGTTTCCCTTAAACCTCTGAGACACTAATGACATTTGGCAGCTTCAAAATAGACCCATAATACACATCCATGTCATTATACTGTGAAAAATATTTATTTAAAAGTAACTGTAAATCCATGCAACCATTTAGTTGAAAAATCATTGTTTGAATTTGTAAGCTTTTTATTCTTTGCTTATCTGTGCTGTCTAAATGAAGAAAAAGTGGCTTTCTTAATATTGCCATTTAATCACTATTTAAATATTGCTATTAAATAGCTACTACAAATGCTTTAGGAAAGGTTCAGTATCAGCTATAGTTGGGAATCATGGATTCTAACCTTGGTTTTCTGTGTGACTTTGAAAGAAAATTTATTTCCTTGCTTCACTTGTTTTACTCTGAGATCAATATTTTGATTTGGCTTCATCAGTCTTTGTTTAACCAAATAAGATAGCTTGATTATCTTATTCAAGTGTTATTCAAATGTGTGCAATTCCTAGAACTATTTACTCTTATTGTTATATATATTATGTTATTAAGTGCTGTCTTCTTCCTAAGCAGAAATGTATCAATATAACCGAGTAATTGATATACCAAGTAAAATAAAATTGTATTACAGAAAATTAGGGTATAAGTTCAAATGCACAGTTAAACCACAACACTACCATCTATCTCATTCCCCTATTATCCTAGAGGTGGTGGCAATTTAACACATAATAGTGGATCAATATGAAATATTCCAAAATAAATGTTTGAACCAATAGAATCAAAGATATCCTGTTGGAATTAAATGCAGACATAGCAGTACCAGGTGAGATAGCTGCAGTCATTGTGCTGGAAGATAGAATATTATCCCAGTTTTTACCTATATGATAAAATCGTTACACAGAAAGTACTGTGCTTATCATATAAATGTAGCATCTGCTTCGTGTCATTATTAGAAGTTTGTGTCTGCCTTTTACTACGTATGGATATGAAACTACAGAGTAACTTGAATTAACATAGAGTGATGTATTAAAAATAGATTTGTCATTAAATTACATGTCACCATTTTTATTATTTGACCATTTAGAGGTAAATTAAGGCTGTGATAGTAAAGATCTCATATTATTCTCTAAAACAAAAATACAATAATGCAATCTACCTCCCAATCCTGGTCTCAGGCGATTGTCATAACCATCTAGGAGTCTGTCCAAAATCCTGGTGAAGACAGTGGTATTGTCTTTAAGTTCATCTTGTAATGATGGCTGTCCATAGCTGAAAAAAAACATAAAGAGAAGCAATAGCTAAATTATACATTTCTACTAAAACCTCTTTCCAAATAAATCCTTTCTCAGTTTTTCTACTTTGGTTTCTACTGAACCTTAACTTGAAAATTATTTTTTCACAAGGTAAAAAAGAATGTTATTTTTAAACTCTGGGCATTTAATTATATTTTTAATTTTCAGTTTTTAAATGTGAAAGGAAAATTGTAAGAAATGACTTCTGTCTGTTTACTTTTTGAATTCTCATCATGTTTATTACATTGCAATGCACGTCTTCTCTGAGCAAGCAAGAATGCTAATGCACATAAAAAAAAATAGAGAAAACAAACCTAGGAAAGTTCTTTCCAAATTAAAAAGAGTTACCAAAACAACTGATTTTCTTTTTTATTTAACATGCAGCAAAAGCCTAAGTTTTTACCTACCAACATCCTTTCCTTCATTCACTTCATATAGGTCTGTGTTTTGGTGGGATTTTCTTGATGTTCTTTTAAGAGATTTAGGTAAAACATTTCTTAGGACAATTATATTTTTACGTCAGTGTGCAAATTTCCATTCCTCTTAAGATTCATGACCCAATGATTAAAATTTGTCTGTTCAAACATCTAATTAATTTTTATTATTTCTAGTCTCAGATGTAAAAAGATCCTTTAGAAAGATCAAGTTCAATAATCTTAATTTGTGGTTGACTAAGCTGCAGCACAGTTTTAGTGTTTTGTTTAAGAAGGCACACCTATTTGTGAGCAAACCTTGACCTAGAACCTAGCTTTCTTCAAATTCTAGTCTGAAACTTTATTTTCTTCTTCTATATTGGGATAATTATTTATATTTAAACGTTGCTAGTTGGAGATGTAGCTTGTATCCCTTACCATTATTAGTCTTTGTGTTTCGACCACATAGTGACCTCAGTTCAAAAATTGTGTATTTCCTACATCAATCACATTGCTATCTATGCTCCTTGAATCATATTTTATGTGATGATTAGCATGACAACTCCAAAATCCTTTGAGAGAATTGTTTTCTATCTTAGGATGGATCACATTTACTGATATATTTCAATCATAGTTCTGACCTTGAGTACAAAAGCAAAATGAATATAGGGTGTAAACTAAGAAACTGCCACAAATATATCACTTTTGTATTTTCTACTTAATATGCTTTGGGCTTCATTCCTGTGTGTTGATGTTACTGATAAATATAAGAAAAATAGTAACATTTGAAACCAGAATTCACTTATTTGACAGCAGCAAGATATATGATCAAAAAATCATTTCAAAAACAAACACTGTTTTGCAGGTAATTAATTTCGTATCGGCAAAATGCAATGGCTATTATTCTGATAAAGTTTTAATTTGA
This sequence comes from Pan paniscus, assembly GCF_029289425.2. NCBI lineage: Eukaryota > Metazoa > Chordata > Mammalia > Primates > Hominidae > Pan > Pan paniscus. The sequence goes on along the minus strand of NC_073253.2, from coordinate 157,036,023 downwards.
TAAAGTTACTAAAACTAAAGGCTATCCATAATATTGGATATATGTAATGTGTCTCTTTGAAACAATTTTTCATTCTCCTAATTTCAACATTGATGCCATGCAGATTGAGGGCTTACTCTCTTTTGGCAAAATTAAACATCCTGCTGTTTTTTTAAATCAAATTTTCAACAAGCTAAGTGTCTTCCAGTATGTCTCATTGGCAGAAGACAACAGTAAGGCAAAAATAGTTTTGTGAATGCAATTATTTATAAAAACTCATTGTCACAAAATCAACTGCCATCCCTGCATCTTTCAAGGATGCTGGAAGGTCATCTTGATAAAGATGGAAAATAAATGCTAGAACACCCTAAGTTGTGAGGAGGCCCTGATCGGGAACTCTGAGGAAGAAAGCAATACAATAAGAAGAAATAAAGATGAAATGGGGTAACATGACTAAATAAACTTAAATTATTAAAACAATTCTTACAATATAGAGTGTTTATTACCTTTATCTACACCCTCTAAGTTTTTACAGCTTATATGAAATTCAGAAAATGCTTTTCTTCCTGGTTTTATCTTACAAATGTTTTCACCAATTGTTTGCATTGGAATGCAGATGCCCAAAGAGACCACTGCCTTTTCCCCAAGACCAGTTCTGCTTTCCCAGCTGGAATGGAAATCTTTATTTTACGTGATTTTTTAATGACATTTCATCTTTACTTCTAACTTACTATGTCAAGTTTTAATTGCCAGAAAAAAACCCTACGAATAAGATGCTTATTCATTTTGTATTAAACACTCATCCCAATGTAGTGTTTCCTAAACTGAATATATATTTTGAAGAGAAATGCCAGTTACAGTACCTGATTTTGATTCCATATGAACCACTATATAATAAAACACTGTGCACTAACTCCATCTACAGGTCATTGCAATAGTAACACTTCATATAATTTTTCAAAAGCAGTAAAGACATTTAACTTCTCTCATTAAGGATATCTGATAATAATGCCTGTCTGTCAGTGTTTACCATACACAATAGCAAAAAACAACAACAGAAAACTTCTGAATTAAAATAAATCTTCCTAAATTCATATGTCTTTCCAGACTATTCCATCTCCCTATCTTAACTCTTAAGAGTCCCCTTGCCATTACATTTTGAATAAACTCATGTTTTTATTATATGTCTGACCTTCTTATGGGTCACAGGAATAGGCTACACAAGAAATACAAAAGCAGATAAAGAAAAATCTGTAATACTTAGTCATGTAAATAGTTTCTATTATATTAATTTCACATGCTTGATTGGATCATTAGAACATATTTTGACTATGATTAAGCTTTATAAACAATTAGTAATTGTTTTTTTAATAGGGAAATTTGATTTTACCAAAGTTCTTAAATATTTGTCTCATATAGTCCACTTTTATTAGTTATATAGATAACGATTTCAAAACATGATATGCATATGCATTTAGAGAGACATGATTTTCAAATAACAGATATTATTTAAAACTTTCCATTTCTATAAACACAAAAGTTACTCTATGATCTTTACAATAGGCTAGAAATTTTCTTGTTGTAAAATCAGGTTACACAGTATGCAACCACTAATTGGGGTAACTTTTTCTATGAATTAGGAAACCGCACGTTTTGTTCAGTTCCAACTGAACAGTGAGAAGTTCAATCTAAGACTTAAATGTTGAATTAATACATGTCTTAACAATGGCTTGTTAATTGTATTCTAACTAACGTGCAAACATAATGATTTGTTTCATACTGCTCCTCTTTATTCTTAGCTGGAAATTATTGCAGTTAAGTTTTCTGAATTCCCTTAGTCATAAATTCATTTGAGGACAATTTTCTTCCCCCGATAAAATAAATGAAAAGTTACAGAAATTTTCATGCAGATTTTTAAAAAAGTGTCCCCACCTTCTTCCAGTCAGTGTGCTCAGAAGGAGGATCCAGGCCCAAAGACAGTCAGACAGACCTGGACTTTTCCTCATCGCGGGCTGGAGCAGCTGAAAAGTAGAATAAGTAGAGATCAATGTCTCTAGCAAGAAACATCAGGTTATAACCACCAGGGCTGACTGAGGCAGTTTAGATGAATGCTTTGAAGTCAGGAAATGACCTCACTGGGATATGACACCTCATTGGAAGCAATGGAAACCTGGACCATCCATTCTCCACTTTCCCTTCCATTTCTCCATTCAGAAATATATCAGTGTCCTTATTCTCCTGTAAAAGAATACAAGCTGAAACGCTTTCAGGTGACAGTATTGCTCAACATAAAAACTGTGAGTTGTTTACCTCTAGGTTTTATATTTAGAATATAGTTTGGTTTATTCTCTTCTTGTTGTTTATCATCTAAAAATTTGGACTTTTATGATTTCAGTTTCCACAGTGAACTGTGCATTAAAATTTTTAAGCTGGTGTCTCTAACAGGAAGAACATATTTAGGGATTGGATGGGATAGGTTAACATGTTGTGATGGCTGAATTCCTCTTTGAATTCTGCAGGTACCTTGATTTCAGAAGCAACTGTATTTATTTCTATTTTAAAACATAGGAAACACACTGTTGAATGCCGGAGTCGTGCTTTTATTCTGTTCCTGTGACTGCTTTGTTAAACATGCTTCCTAATGTTTCTGTGAAGCTAAAGGACACACTTTATAGTCAAGCCATGTGCTGATCTCTCTCACATACAAACCACACACACACACACACACAAATGCACACAAACATGCCCACACATATCTTTCAAGCCCTCTCAAATTCTGCCAGGTTGCTGCTAGAAAATGTTTCATCTCAAACAGATGGAAGCTGGAGTGCTTTGCTTTGCATGAATAAAGGTATCTTTTTACCTCTTAGGTAAAGTGCAATCAATCACCATCTGATTGTTGAATTTAGACTTGGTAGTGGAATGTTGGAGAACTGGAAGAGTACAGAAAGCTTAGAGAATTAAAAATGTATATAGTCTATGTGTGGAGTCAGTTTTCGAAATTCAATGCACTACCTGGATAAGGAGCAGCTATGGTAACATTTAATGTTCTGTAATTAATTCCAGTCATAATATAAGGAATGTTCAAAGTATTTAATCTATATTTCTTTGTAGGGTAAGTGATTAATAGACTGCAATCTTTTAAAGCTTCTTTTTCATTAAACCCTCTATAGTTTAATGTGGTATGCCTTTAAATACATCTACAAAATGCTTTCTGCAGTCTCGGGAAATCATTTAAATCACTAAAAACCATTACAAACAGGCATGTAAGCAATGAAACATAATATGTTTAGAGCGAAATGGTCTAGAGATAAGAACTCTGAGCCTCATCATAGCTTTTCCTTAATTTAGTAATTTAGTGACTGGTTTTGAAACAGATTAGTTGACTATGACAAGAAATCTTGGATAAATATTATGTTAAAATGCTACATCTAAATTGCAAAATTTTAATTTACCCTTTTACTAATCTTCATCGTTTGTTACAAGGGAAAAACAACTTTTCTTAGCCCTATTAATTTTTGTTGATCTTTTTAAAAAGATTGAATATCTGAATGGGTAAACAAAACACAGCAAAACCCTTTGACAAGGCACCATAGCTTTTTGACCTCTTCTGACATTTTTAAAAGAGAAAAACAAACCTATCATGGCACTTCAGTTGTTAAGAAAGTTTCTTGCAAATACAAACATAATAGTTTAAAAGAAAGGCTAAGCTGCAGTCTTACCGCTTTCTACCTTCAACCTCCCCCTCCCCTAGACACACACTCCAAACGTTACCATCCCATGCCATCCATATCAAAGACTAAGTTGAGTTTTCGTGTTCAGAATGGGAGAGACCCCTACACCAGAGGGCATTTCACCAGCGTCCACTGGAAAGGGAAAAACAGGCAATTTTGCAGCCAGGACAAGAGCGTGCCTTCCCTAGGATGATGGAACAGTGAGACAGGTTTTCCGTCCCAGCGTCTTAACTTTAGATGATGGCCCCCGACGCCCCTCCCCAACTCACCCCAGCTCCCCCTTGCAAATAAATAAATAAATAAATAAAAGACCAAAACAACATGCCACCACCCACCCTGCGGAATACATTCAAATATGCCTAAGAAAGAGGAGAGGAAAAGAAGAAAGACAGCGGGGAAAAAAAAAATAATGCTCTTATATTGCTGCGGTTTCACCCTGAAAGAAAAACATTTCGTTGTTTCTACCTGCTGTGGGATCAGGCTCCTGTCCTGCTCGCTCCCTTGCTCGCTCGCTCGCTCTCCTTCTTCTCTCTCTCTCTCTGCCCCCCGTCTCCCCCCCGCCCCCCCCCCCGACTATAACATTCCTGTCTCTCCAGCTAGGAAAAGCCACGTTCAAAGCTCTGTCTGTGTATCGTGGTCCAAAGTCGCACTTACCTAAGGCCGCCTCTGGACACAGGATCTCTTAAGACCGGGGAAAAGTCTGGGAGAGAGAATCGTGGAGAGACTGGAGCCAGCGCGAGTCTGCGAGTCCGAGTCCGGGAGCGCCGGAGCACAGGGGCGTCCTCGCTCTGCCTCTCACTCACTTGGTCTGAGCCATCATGGACTCTGCGTGCTCCTTTGCTGAAGATTTCACACCCAAATTTGCTTCCCAATATCCAATCTGCAGCTATACAACAAAAGATTTCTCTTTACCAAGACAGTAGTAATACGTCCCAGGGCAAACCGGATGTGAAATAGGCGGTGACTTCATGCCAGAGAGATTTTATTTTAGAAAGGAAGGTGGTACCAGCCTCTGGATCTGGAGACCAATCCGCCCATTTTTTATATGCAGCACAATTTAACTTGCACCACTCTGGCCCTAATCCCCTTCTCGCTAGCTGCAGGCTCAAATCCTTCTACAATCTGCTGCAAGCTTCTCTTTTTGAGGGGAGCGGCAATGGGGGAGGGAAGGGTAGAAAGGGTGAGAGACATACGGACTGCACTTAGAGTCTTTTCACACTTGCAATTTATGAACACCCGATTTTAAGGTGAGCCCATTAAAAATACAACTATTTAGTGCAACTATTCTACCTTTGATCAAATATTAAACCACTGCCTGCATATGAATGAACGCAAGCTCTGAAACAGGGAGATGCAGGGTTACACGTGTGGGGAGAGCACTCGTCTCGCCTCTCTCCCTCACACACACACTCCCACACATATGTCTAAGTCCCCGTGTCTTGCAGAGTCACGAATGGTGACGGATGGTAGGAAAGAGTTCTGGCAGGTAGGAAATTGGCTACTGGATTTAGAGTCTTTCACACTTTCTCAGGTTGGGAGCGCTTTCCACCCCACCTTCTTCTGTAGCTTAGAGGACAGCAAGAATACCCTCCGGAACCGGGTTTTTACCTTTGGAGGCAACTGTTTGTCTATGTTATCATGGAGAAAACGCAGGCGCCGTTACCTCTGAATTGTGCTGGGTTCCTGAACGAAGAATATTTAACTAATAAATCACTCCGATCATTTCTAGGTTTGAGAATCATATCTCCATTTCCGGAATCATTCCTTTGCCTCGAGCTCCATCATTCTCGGATTAGGAAAATGGGAGAGGGAGAGGAGGAATTTTTAGAAGTCAGGACGAAATCCGCATCTACTTTTTCCCCCCCTTCTCCGGCATCTTCTGTTACCCTCCCTGGTAGCTCTCCACCCACAAATAATTATACACTAGGAAAGGGGGGTGTGTTTCAACATCAGTCTAACTAAATTTCCAAGGAATCAGGGATGACTTGGTTTCCTCCTCGGATTTTGTGAATGGCTGTTTGTAGCAGAGAGGGGATGGGTGCTGTCTTCCTGGGAGCGCTTACTAAGACCTAAAACACTGGGAGCTGTCCCTTCAGCACTTCCGTCCTGTTATGGCAGGAGGTGCTGAAAAGGTGAGGTGCCCCATGCAATGTTTCTGGTGGATAAGGTCTGAGCTTTGGTAAGCTCACTGGTCATTTTCTCCTAGTGAGTTCCTAGCAGAGAAGACGTTTCAGATGGGGCGGAGCCTGAGCAAGTGAAGAAAAAAATCTGAGTAGCCAGTCCATAACCACTTTGGGGTTTCTGATTCTACAAGTGCCTCTTGACCTTGTGCAGCAATGCAATCAGCTTAATGATTAAAACTTAAATAAGGTGATTGCAATAATAAGGAATATAAAATTGAAGACCACATTAGGGGTTGGGCTTGGTTACCTTCTGAGTTTTGTGGTCAAGGGTCAACTGGGAAGTGATTTTAGAGATAAACTTTTGGAAGAGAGATTTGAAGATTATGTTAAGATAGCCCTGTTTCTGGGCAGTAGTTAATTGCCTGTTATGTTCAGATATAATAAATGCCAATGTATTCTTAAAGATATTCGCTGAAGAAACATCACAGCTTCCCTATGTGTCATTACCCAATTTTTATTTACTTATCCATTGATTAATTAATTTATTGAGTGGTTTTGAGAATAAAACTGAATTTAATGAGATTTATAATTAATAATGAAATCCTGAGTTAACGATTAGAAAACATTATTCTTTTACTTCATCTACAATGCAATTCCACAGTTTTGTCTTGTTTTAATGAAAGTCAACAGTTATAAAAATCTGAATTTTTAGTGTTCTCCTGGCTAAACTGTTGCAGGTCCTTTTATGATCTTCTACAAATTGAAAATAAATTTATATCCTTTATCTAATGAAACACAACCAAATCAATCTACTGATTTTGGTTTTGCAAACAAATTCACTGAAGCTTCATCATGTGAACAATAGTCTCAGAGCAATGCCAATTACATTCTGCTTCAGATTAAAAAATTTTATGTGACTATGAAGCAGGATACAATTGCACAGCATTTTCACACATTTAAAGAAATAAATATTAAATAATTTGGGGGCTATAGTGTGTATATGGAAATGGAAATACCTATACTATGATTCTCTCTTTAAAATGTAATACAAGGTAGATTTTACTAGATGATTCTCTATGCATATCAGCTTGTAATATATATATGCATGTATGTATACATACACACATACATGTAATTTGCTTTAAGACATCTATATTTTTCATAAATTGTGAGTGTTTAAAAATATTGATATTTTAATACTCCAAAACATCAATTGATACTCTAATTATGGGTGTGTTTATTGTGTTCCATCTGATATGTCATTAATATATGCACATACTACCATAAAATATAATAAATTAATGACAAGAAAATACTTACTTTATATTGTTTTTATATTCAATATTTTATATAATTTTTGATATTCTTGTGTTTTGTTTTAGCCAGAATGAACCACTTCAAACTATGTGTGCATATAATGATGTCAGTTTTTTTAATGATAATAACTATGGTGTTTAATATTCTTAGAGTGTTTACTTGGTGCCAAGTAATGTGAAAAGTAATTTTCATAATAATTCAATTTGATTCTCAAAATGAGTCTCTATGAGAGATGGTCTTAATATTTCTGTTATACAAATCATTCAGTAAATTGTAGACTAGAGAGGTCAAAAGACTTGCCTAAGGTCACACAGCTAGTGAATATCCACACTAAAATGCAAATCCAAATGCTCTGACTTCAAAGCCTATTCTCTTAACCACACTCCTACATTACTCTCTTTCCTTACTGTGAGACTGTGAGCTCATAGTAAAATCTTTTTCATTCATTTTATATCCATGCTAGACCACCTTTATATCAGTCACATAAAACTCATCTCTGAATATTTATTATTATTTATTCATGGCAAGAGTTTTATTTTGATGATCCAGTACATCCAACTGCAACATAGAATCAGGCTTACTTTAGTATTTCAGAGATTTAAGCTACTTTTCTTTTGTCTCATGAGGCCGGTGGCCAAGACCCTCCGAGCAGTTACAAAGTCTTGGCAGAAAGAATTTGAGGTCAAATCTAGAACCAGGGATCCTAGGGATGCCTAATCACTCTATCTCCAGTGCTGCAGTCTGGTACATTTCGCTTTTCCTGTCAATTTTAAATGGCAGGAAGCCCTGACCTAATTGATGAAGTGGTGCTGATTCTATTCAACAGAGAAACGTTTTTACTTTCTTTAACTAAATGTGAACCAAATGAGAAAAAAATAGCAAGAGTGTTCTCATTTATTCAGTGTGTCTTTTTATCGTTTACAAAATAATGTAGGGTGAAGGAAAAGAAATAAGTAAAAATAATAAAATATCAAATAAACTTTCGTTGAAACTCAGAAAAAATTGATCTTTTAAAGTGTATTTGAATGGCTCAGATATCTACAATGAAATTGTGTTTTAGCATTATACATTATATATATGAATAGTTATATGGAATATTTCATTACACTCATTTATGTAGTCCCACTTTTCTAATTCCTCTGTATATAATACAGACCACCATGTTTAATTGACTATACTAGCATATCCAGAGGGATGTCTCTTCTTTTATAAGTGATATTGAAATAATAGCTCAGTAGGAGTAAAAGAAAATAAATGTGGTTTAAGTAATAGGTTATTTTTTTTGTACCTTAATCTAGACATCTTTGTCATCTGGGTTATTTAGACAAATTATATTTCCCAGGCTGGAAGTCTCATTTGGTATTTCAGCATACAGAGAAACATGGTAAATATAGCAAAAACAAAATTTATGTATATTTGAGTCATAAGTGTTTGGCACTCTAGTGGAATTTAGAGATTGTTTGCCCCAACCACTTTGACAGGTCACAAAGCTTACGTAACTTTTCACATGATCTTTACAGAAGTAGAACCCAGGTTAGCATGGCACAATAAATGATTATGCACTAATATATACTTGAAGTCACAGATGTTTCAGAACTGTAAGGCCGTGGGCACATTGCTAAACTTTTCTGAAGTTTTCAAATGAAGTAATGATATTTTATAAGCTGGTGGTGGCATTACATAGGAAAACAAGTGTGAATCAGATAGCCCTCTTGTGTGACACCTAATAGACATCTAATGAATGCCAATTTTCCTCTCTCTTTTTTCTTGCCATAAAATTATTCTTTTCTCTGCATTTTAGTGCATTATCTACAGCATGTTTAAATAACTAATAATACTGATAGTACTGTCAACATTTTGCATACTGTTGAAATAAAATTTTCACTTAGACAGGTAGTGGGAAAAGCTAGCTCCTGTGCCATCTTAATCCTAGGCCCATGTTTTTATTTTTAAGATGTTGAGTCGGGGAAATTTTCCTACATGGGCCTTGGGCATAGAGTATTTTACATACACGTTAAACCAGTAACATTTGAAGAGAATATAATACAGGGTATAGCCAACCACAGCAAATGTTCAAACCACAGCTAGTACAGTCAACCACAGGCTTCCCAAAAGATACATTTACATTATTTTTCCATAAGATGCAACAAATACTCATCAGGAATAAAAATATGTATGTGAGAATCAGAGTCTATTTAACAGTAATGTAAGTAGGGCACTATCCAATTTTCCTCTTTTGGCAGTTTTCAGTTTATCAGCAACTCAAATGTAACCCAGATTCACCCATTTTCTTTCAAAGACTTTTCTTTTCACAGATGTCTAACCCATCAATCCAAGAAGGTAAATGCAGATTTATTCAGAGTTAGGAAAAATGATAATAAGCTGATGATTAGAAACAATTATTTATTTTAAAAGTTCAAATAATATATAAATTATTTTTGAAATCCTTGAAGAAGAATTTTTTGACTCTCCAAATAAAATTGGTAACATGATGACTAATGTAAGTCAGGAGGGAGGTAAGAAAATAAATATAATTTATTAAAATGCTGTCACAACTCTCTAGATTAAATACTTTAAAATGCTGTATCCTATATAACTTGATTGATGAAACATGCAATTAAAAAAATTTATAGCTAAAATCAGGCATTCAGGATGTTTATGTGTCTCCTTTGGTAAAATTAAAGTGCATAAATATATGCACACACATAGTCTATGTGTAAACTCCTTTTAAACCATAGGAATGTATGTTTACTTATGTTTTTCATTGTTAAAGTTAACAGAATGAATACATATCCAATCAGTAACAACGACTAAGTGTCTATCTTGCAGAAAGAAACATAGATCTAAGTGAGAGAGTCAACTTAGAGAGATTATATATCAAAAATAATGAAAACCATTAGGCATATTTGTAGCAAGAAACTGCATTCAGCTTATTCATAACCTGCTGGCATGTTAGGATATGTCTAGTTTAAATATTTGAAGAGTTTAATGTGGTATCATTATCCTGCTGGACAGCTGCATTTACATATTTGTTTAAAATCATAAAACACAAAAAAATGACATCAACATTAAAGCAGCATTTAAAAAATCATTCATCATGCCCTGAATGGCCATAGGATTTGTGGAAAGGATATGAAATGGAAGGATTTACTAGAATAAAGATCAAGAATTAAGACACTAATAAACCATCTGTTCAATAGCTCCCAATTCTTGATGTTTATAATAATTGTGTTGTGTGGAATGAAATGAAAACAAATTTGTGGATATAGATGCACTTTTATTATGGCTGTACATAAATATCTCCAGACATAACTAGTGCCCTTGTGTTAAATGTAGAAAATGGATGTAATTATATTTTTACTATAATTTACAACTACACAAAAGCATCTCTCTTAACCAAACTCATTTCCAATTTTGCTTAGAATAACATTCACCAAGATTTCTCTGCAGAGAAAATTTCATAGCCTCTCCCTTCTCTCTCTCTATGTCTACATATAGAGAGATATAGATATGTAAATATAGATATAGATATCTATTTTTCCATAGCTGTATAAACACTCTACTAGTTATCAATATCCATATCTCTATATCAATATTGATATCTATACTTCTAAATTGATACTGATATCTTTACCTGTCTCCTATCTCTCTCTCTCTTTTTTGACCTAAATAAACTTTGACAGAGAGAGAGAGACAGAGAGACAGAGAGTGTCCGCTTGGGTAGGGAGAGATCGAGAGTTTTAAAAATGAGTAATATTCACGTTTGAGTAATTATATATCAATGATAAGCTCATACAAATCTCAGAAATGTGGACTGACCCGTATGAAAACTTGGGATTTGGCCCAGAAAGCATGCTCTGGATGAATAAATAGATGTTCAAGACCAGCCTGGCCAACATGGTGAAAACCCGTCTCTACTAAAAATACAAAAATTAGCTAGGTGTGGTGGCATATGCTGGTAATCCCAGGTACTCAGGAGTCTGAAGAAGGAGAATCACTTGAACCTGGGAGGTGGAGGTTGCAGTGAGCCGAGATTGCGTCACTTCACTCCAGCCTGGGTGACAGAGCAAGAAATATTGTCTCAAAAAAAAAAAAAAAAAGAAAAGAATAAATAAATAAATAAATAAATAAATAAATAAGAATTGAGTGAGTTTTTCTGCTTGTGATTAACCACATTCAATATTGGAATTTCAACATAAAGTTGGCCACCTTTAAATTTTATTTAAGGGAAAAGAAAAAATAACTCCCAAATAACAGTCCCTTCCTCATAAAAAAAAGTTATTATTTAGTAGCTATAATATACCTGACACTCTACTAGTTTTGTTGTTGTTGTTGTCGTTGCTCGTATCTCACATAATATTCGTAATTGCGTTCTTATAAAGGTGCTGTTTACAGATAGGGAACCTGTGTTCAGTAAGATTAGTAGACTTTCCTAAAGACACATGGCTTATAAGTCAGAATCTGGCTTTGAATGTAGAAATAGATTTTGTGGCTTCCAAAAGTTACTGATTATAAGGCAGTGAAGGTAAATACCTCCACATAGCCTGGGAGTATAACTGTAATGAGAGACTGTTGATACTGTTTCTGATCACAAATATCTGCAGCAATGAAGTGTAGTTATTATGAATTATTAAAAATTAAATATTCAGGCCAGGTGCGGTGGCTCACACCTGTAATCCCAGCACTTTGGCTGGCTTAGGTGGGTGGATCACTTGAGGTCAGGAGTTCAAGACCAGCCTGGCCAACATGGCGAAAATCCACCTCTACTAAAAATATAAAAATTAGCCAAGCGTGGTGGTACATGCCTGTAATCTCAGCTACTCAGAAGGCCGAGCCAGGAGAATTACTTGAACCTGGGAGGCGGAGGTTGTAGTGAGCCAAGATCCCGCCATTGCACTCCATCCTGGGCCACAAAAGGGAAACTTCATCTCAAAAAAAAAGAAAAAATATATACATATATTTTTTAGGAAAGCTGCCTAATGTAGTATTAAAAAAAGAAATTTGGAAGCACAACTGTCCTTTTTTTCTAGGGAGATTATTTACGGATGTTAAGTTGGGCCACTTCTTTGAACTTTAGTATCTTTATTTGTAATAGAGATTTAATACTTTCATTTTACATGGAATATTCATGAAATAATACCTGTAAAGTAGTTAGCAAATTAAAATATTCTCAACAATTGATATGTATGGTTATTGTTAACACAAGCATTACAGTGTAACAGTCGATGATAACAAGTAACTTTTTCTAGTATAATTCTTAGCTTTTTGAATAATAAAATTAAGATTTTTGCCTATGGCAACCAATTCATTTGAGGCTTTGCAGTTGAACCACCACACTCAAACTCAGCCAAAATTTATCAAATACCAGACTAACCATTTGGGTTTTTTTCATCATATGGTTGGGGCCTGAAGCAAGGAAGAATTGGCATTTGCAAGGAAAGTGAATTCATTATTTTAGAGAAACTCAACTCAGCAGGCGGTAGGACCAAAGACAAAATGCTTAAGGCCCAAGCTATTGTTAAACTCAACCTTAGCACCACAACAGTAAGAAAAATATTCTTTCTCCATCCAACTTCTGCTAAAGTATTTTTACTAACAAGACAATAAGGTTTAGAGAAAGGAAGAAAGAGAGAAAGAAAGGAAAGACAGAAAGAAAGGAAAGACAGAAAGAAAGGAAAGACAAAAGAAAGAAAGGAAGAAAGAAAGAAAGAAAGAGAGAAAGAAAGAAAGAAAGAAAGAAAGAAAGAAGGAAAGAGAAAGAAAGAAGGAAGGGAAGAAGGAAGGGAGGAAGGGAAGGAAAGAAGTACGGAAGGAAGGAAAGAAAGGAAGGAAGGAAGGAAAGAGAGAGAAAGAGAGTGAGAAGGAAAGAAAGAAGGAAAGAAAGAAAGAAAGCAGGCAGGCAGGCAGGCACGAAGGAAGGAAAGAAGGAAGGAACGAAGGAAGGAAAGAAAGAAAGAAAGAAAGAAGAAAGAAAGAAGGGAGGGAGGGAGGGAGGAAGGGAAGGTTTTAAAATTCAAATCAAATAAAATGGAATGCAAAACAAATTGAATGAAAAACAATGAATGAGAAATTAAAGGAAACTAACCTATGCTTGCCATGTTTTACATGTTTATTAACAACTGGAGTAGGTATTGCTGAAGCAAAAAACCATTTACAAAACATCAGAAAGGAATACCGAAAAAGAAGCCATGTAGTTTGGAATCAGCAAATTCTGAAATGAAAACCAAGTTTTACTAGACAAAGAAAGAATCAGAGATTGCTATCACAGAGGCTCATTTTTATACCATATTTTTGTTTTATTTATTTTTTAGAATATTCTAGCAAGCAAATTCACTCTATTATGAATCAAGTGAATCATATCAATGTTCTTAAATTCAAATTAAACACAAAAATCAACTATGATTGTATTGAAAACAAAACAAAACAAAACATTTTGTTTTGTTTTATAATTTCTATATAAACCAATTTGGGTTAAAAGTTTGTACTTTTTCTAAACTATCAAAGTGAAATAAAGTCAAAACTTGGAAACAGTGACTGAGAATTAGGAACTGGAATGATGTTCTGTTCTTATCCTTCATTATTAGCTCTGTGAACTATGCTAAAATATTATAGTTACTCTTTGTATGACCTTGGGAGACTAGATACCTCTAGGAAAACTAGCTATTTCACAGATTGAACAGTCCTAAGTCAGTCTGACAGCCATATGTTTAAATTATGATTTCATTGCCTGGAGAAAATTTTGTCAGGCTCCCAAACAAGTCAGCGAATTCAGTAGAATTGCCCTGTGGCTTTGGAGGAACATGGTTGGGGAAGGTTAGTCAAGGTTCAGAAAGCTTTTGTCAAAGTCTTAAAGAGGGCTCAAATACAAGCCCTGTTTTCAGATAGAAGGGAATCTGCTTCCCATATATATGCTCATGGAAGGCCCCATTAATTCCAAAAACAAACAAACAAACATTACAAGATGGGGCTATTTCTTATGTTTCCTAAAATCAATGTGTAATTTACTCTGAAAAGTATATAAAAACAAAAGAAAATTAAAAAAAACAAAAAACAAAAGATGAACTAATATCTCCCTTGATAAGAGCTTGTGAAGTACCAGGAAAATGTAGAGGGAAAAAGAAGAACATTTTAGTACAAGATTTTTATAAACTTTGCAGTAATTCCTCTACAACAGCAATGCATGAGTACAGGTAGAGAATGTGGTTGTAAAATTTGAAATTGTAGTCACAAATTCTGTTCTCATTCTTTCCTTTTGAAAGCTTATTTTCACTCTAAGGTTGCTCTTCTATTAAAGTATATTAATGCAGACATAAAAAATAAATATAGTTCTCAAAGTTCAGCATGTCAGATGTCAAGGAAAACTAAAATTTTACATAACAGTTTAATAAACATGACTCCTAGAAAATATAAGTAGTTATTTCTTTATCACATTTTTATTTGAAGAAGCAGTAACTGTCGTTTGTACTCATCATTGTTTTTATCTGGTTTCCAAATCTAAATCCAAATTTGAGATTTCCTCATTTAGCGGCACACTATATTAAAAGGACATGCCTGTTCAGGCAAACTTTCTCCTGCCCATTTGAGGAATTCATACCTACACATGTGTACACTAACTTGCAGTTTCCAAAACTTATTGTATACATAATCTTTAAAAATACACTGAATAAACCAATCAGATTATTTTTAGAACTAGTTAAATCAATCCAGAAGTTCTCTGAAGGAGTTAATGTGAGCAAAACCATCAAATCAAGGCTTAGAGATTTTACCAGATATAAAAATATACATGAAGCTATAGTAAATAAAACTCAATAATTCTGGCACAGAAAGACTTGCACAGCTATAATCACAATGAAGAATCCAGGAAAGGACCCATGGATAATCAAGAAATTGTATATGGAAAGGAAGCTTTCCAAAGCAGTGTAATTTATTATTTAATACATGGAAAAGGATTACAGACATTATAATAAAATAAAACAAAAACACAAGTAAACAAAAACATTAAAATTAAATTCACACCCCCAAATAGAAATAAAAATGATTTACTGGTGAAAGAAGGAACCTACAAATATCCTATGCATTAATGAATTCAATTAAAAAAAATCAGACAATGCACATAAAAATGAGAACACAGGACAAAACCATAGGTCAACAAGGAAATTTCACCAGTGGCCAAGAAACATGAGAGAAGATATTCAGCAGCAATTGTGATCATAGAAACTCAAACTAAAACAGTCACAGTTATCAGACTAATGAAAACTTTTTTAAAAAATGATGCTATTCAGTATTTATTTGAGTTGTTGGTAGTAAAAATGGCAATCTGTTAGTGGCTATCAAATTATCAATATACTGTATACAAATTTTAAATCAGTATCCTAGTTCTAGAAATCCATTCTACAGATATTTGAATGCAAGTGTGGCAGGGTATAAGCATATGGAAGTTTAATGTAGGATTAATGCAAATGCTTTTAAAATCAGAGCCATATTAAATGTCTGAGAATAGGAAAATAGTTTAATAAATTTTGGTATGTTCCCATCATGAAATTAAATGAGCATTTAAAAAATGAGGTGTATATTTATCCATTGATGCAAAAAGACATTTTCACGGTTAGCTGATTCAATGAGCGAAGATCTAAATAGTATTATTCGTATTTTACAAAATATATATAATATACAAGATAAAGTATAGGTCTAAAATGAATATGCAATGATATGCATTTCATATACGTAAAACTATTGACATGAATTATCTCTTTTTATTTTATCCGTTACATTTGGTATGATTTTTTGTGAGCATATATATATATATCTTTTGTAAAAACTTTTCAGGAAATAATAACAAAAGAAAAAGAAAATAATGACATTTAGATTCCTAGATATAGAAGACATAAATCAATGCCACCCAGAGTTCGCTTAAAATCACAAAGTCTGAACTCTAGGTTTACAAAGACAGGTTTGTTATAATTATCACCGAAGAAGAGTTGGGTTCTCAAAATTGTTGCGATTTCATTCACTTCTAGAAGTTGAGAAGTAAGTGGAAGCATAGTGCTAGAAGCTCATACTCACTTTCTTTGTCTTCCTAATTATATAGCCATCCAAGAGTAACACTTCTCTTCGGTAATAAGATAGTTCAGAATCTTAAACATTTTTCCAAATAACATGCTTAGAGGCCTACTGTAAATTCAACAACAAATGATTGGAAATTGAAACTGTCAGTCAACTAAAGAGATATGTTTGAGTAAGAAAAACTGTCTAATGCACATTATAAATACCAAATCACTTTTGCAATGTTACCTACATGTAGATTTACGTCCTCCTCCTCCTCCTCCTTCCTCCTCCTCCTCCTCCTCCTCTTCTTCTTCTTCTTCTTCTTCTTCTTCTTCTTCTTCTTCTTCTTCTTCTTCTTCCTTCTTCTTTGTCTTCATCTTCATCTTTGTCTTCATCTTCTGCTGCTTCTGCTTCTGTTGTTGTTGTTGTTTCAGGGAGAAATCATTTTGTGTTTCTACACACCCTAGGGAACATATGTTTGAGCATGTTAGTAGCATATTTATGGAAACCAGAGTACTTTGTTTACTTTGCTGTCTCTACACTTTGGAACTCTTCACTAGTTTTGTAATTCTCATAGACTCATTGTTAAATGAAACCCTCTTATCCCCTGTGTTGAAGGATGTTTACATTTGGCTCTATACTTTTGCACAACAGTTATGTAAGTAATCATCTCCAAAATTCCATCAAGGATGCTCTTTCTCTCATGTGCAAATATTTTGTCCCACATAGCCTCAGCAAGGAGAGTAACTTTTAAACTGGAGAATAAATTTAAATGTCTCAAGTTCCTTTGTTTTCACCCCTACATAATGTACCACATCCATTCAGTGTTTCTGGAGACATAAATGGGTAACTTCATGGTCAAGAAAAAAGTATCTCTTCTTTATATCATTCTAAAAGAAATACAATAATTTTTCCATATATGAATATACATTTTGGACATCCATTGATATATTCTATGAGTTGAGAGCATAGGTTTCTGTCTAATGAACAAAAAATCAGGTTAAGTCATCAATAATATTTTTTCAAGATTTTGTTGAAATGCTTCTAAGTTTAGAACTTTGATCATTACATTTTACTATTGAGTCCCGGTGGATAAAGTTAGCATATCTTGTTTCTCACTCAGCTTAAATATATTTGCCTTTCAGAAGAGTAGGTAGTGAAGATTAACTTGATTGTCCTGTAGTATGGTACAGTAAAGTGGGCAATTTTTCTACATCTCTTGAGATCAAATGAGGGTAGAGGGTGGAGATAGGTGCTAAATTTCCAGGCTTGGGTGGGCAGAAAGATGGCAGAGAGATTTTCATTCAACACAAACACAATGAAAGAAACATCCGGGTGGAGTTATAACAGGCCAGTTTCAGGCAAACGTGGCTCAACTAAGTACTGAGCTGAGACAAGTTACTTAACCATCTAATATCTGATTTTTCACCTGAAGATCAGATATAATAGCCATCTCAAATGTTTCCTTATGAGGTCTAAATTATATAACTTAGCTAAAGTACTTAGCACAGTTTCTAGCACATGATAAATATTCAATAAAACGTTTTAGACCTTAACTGATAATGTATATTCTTATTAAATTATAACTAAAAACCTCTCTGAGACTCAGTTTCTAAATTTATAGATTGAAGTTAATACTTTGTATTTATCTTAAGGTTAGAAACCAGTAATTCAAGGAAAGCATCACTGTAGGTACCGTTACTGGAGATGCAGTTAGAATGCACGATTACTCCTAGGCTACATGAATCTCTGTGTATGTAAAAATAATGTTGCAGTTTGTGAATTCTGTGTAACTCTCTTTCTCTATTTCTTCTTTCAATACTAATGATTAGGTCTATTATTGCAGAAATTAAGCAAGAACATTTTTCCCTATGTATCAGTTCATACCTTCTTTATGGATAAAGTAAAAAGTTTTTACTGAACAATTTCAAATACTTGATAGCTCAAGTACTGGTGCTTAGATATCTAGTGAAATACAACTTCCCTTCTTGAGTCCTGACTCTAACTGTAAATTGTGACTGCATTCCAAACTAAGAGAAGCACATTTCTAGCTCCAGAGTATTGAAGCCATGCTGATTAGGAGCATTTTGATTAATACAAACACCAATAATAATTATTCACATGAGAGGATTTTTCTGACTGCAATCATGCTTTAATTTCTCCTGCTGGGTTTCATATTTGTAAATGCTTCAAAGATTAACCAGTCTTCCATTCTCATTGGGAAGTATTACTTGATTATCTCCTGTCTGCTTTACTTAGGATATCTGCCTGAAAAACACTGACAGCACTTAAACTACTTATGAGGCTGTAATCACTAGGATGGGGTGGGGCTGGGAATACGTTTTTGGAGACAGAGAATCTGGGTTTTCTTATTTAGTAATACAAGACTCTTAGTTCCATGAAGACCAGGAGTATTCAGAGAAAACAAATGGTTTTTAAAAGTCATACATAAGATTTAATCTTGAAGTGCAAAATAGACTTCTGGACTGAAGTGTAAGCATTAGAGGGACTTATTGGGAGATAATTCACTGTGTGTATCTTGCATTTCTGCACATTCTCTGAACACAGATTTTGATTGCCTTTATTCCAGATTATCTTTTCAAGTATTTCTCTGTAATAAACAGCCTCGGAAGATAGAGGTAGTGTCTCTCTCCTGAAGAAACAGCAGATTTGCTCATAGCCATGGAAGACAGAGATAGTGTTCCTCTCTGCAAGGGGCAGGTACACTTACTTCTCATAGTGAAAGAGGTGGGTTTCCTAAATTGAGGATCTATCTACTGTAATTCACCCAATTTCATCTGTAGATGTCACTTGGCCCTCTTCACGTTGCCCTGTGGGAATTGGGGTAAAGGGCACTGATGCAAACACGATGTCATGCTGTTTGCTGTCCCATGAATAATAAAGCACTTTGTCTCTGACTCAGAAGTCTTACATCTTCTTCCAGCAGTTATGAAACTGCAGGAAGAGAAAGTGTTAGCTTGCAAGTAGGGTAAAGCATTAGACATTGCATAGCTCCTGATACAATGCAGACAGATAAAGTGATAAGAAGATAAAATAACTCAATAAGGGAAAACTAAAAAGTAGCCTGAGATTTCCTTTCTTCCTGTTTAATAAAGACACACTTAGCCTTAACTCATTTATTCATATAGTAAGCACCCTCTATGTGACAGATATTATTCTACTTACCAGGAATACAGTTCTGACTATGACTGACAATTTCCTTCTTCTCTTGGTACTGAGCAGAAACAGGAACAAATATGTGAATGTGTGTGTGTGTGTGTTTGTATAAATTCCAGATGGTTATATATACTATGAAGCTAAATAAGAAGGACAGTGAAATAAACTAACACTTCTTTAATTATAATAGTCAGGAAAAGTCTTTATGAAGTGATAACATTTGGTATAAGGTCTTCAATGTAGAATTTTTGGGAGAGGACATGTCAGATGACAAGGAAAAGGAGAGGGAGTGAAAAGGAGTGAGAGGGAGGGGAAAAGAAGAAAGAGGGGAAGAGGAAAGGAAAGAGAGCAAAAGACAAAACAGCAATAGAAGAGACCCTAGGATTTAATACATTTGATTTTCTTTTCCAGAAAGAGAAAGAAAAGCAGTATGGCTGGGACATAATGGATGAGAAAAAATGGATATTTAATGAATTTAGCCTTTTGTGCTGGCACAAAATCATACTGGAAATTATAGACCACAGTAAGGTAATCAAATAGGGTAGCTGCTTTCTCTTTAACTTTATGAATTCTTTCACTTTCCTCATTATTTTTAAAAGTCTTAAAGTTTATTGATGCCATGAGTATTCTGAAAGTAAGGAATACATTTGCACTGGAAAATGCAGGTGTATGGATTTCTAGAACAGAATGAGAAAAAAATACCTTTACTTAGAAACTTCTGAAATAGAACTAAGTATTATTACAACTAATTACACTGTTTCTATTACTACTAAAACATAGATACTTCTGATGCTACTAAAATAAAATATAAATATAAGGAAAAAGAGAAGGACGAGGCAGAAGACAAGAAGAAAAACAAACAAACAAAAAAACCCAACAAATTATTGAGAGACTCATCTTCCAAGAACTAAGCTCACTGCTTTACATATTTTTTCTAAACTTCAAAAGTGCTCAATAAAATGCTGCGGTGCTCCTTTCAGAGACAGAAATGAATGCTCACAGAAGTGAAGTCCTTTGTTTGGGATTTCCCAGCTAGCCAATGCCTGGGCCAGGAGTTGAACCTTGGAACTACCCAGCTCCTGAGCCAGGATATTTGTGCAATATGCAGCCCATATTGTAATGAAGCATCTTTATGCCGCAGATGTTCCTTCACTTATGAAGCATACGGCTTTGTCATCAGTTGATAGAGAGTTGCAGTATTTCAAAGATTGTTAAGTTCAGTCATGGGACAAAATGATTGGTGGTTTTTATCTGCATTGTTTGAAAAGTGTCGCTCTACACATTGGCTGAAATACAGCACATAACATTTCTTTTCTCTTTTTTTCTTTTAGTGGGTGTCATCAGACAACAGATGTATCATGTCTGCACAATACGATGAGTAGAAGTGCCTAAATCAATCATGTAGCATGAGGATATAGCTGATCCATGCTGCATTCCAGGTGCTTCTAGACTTTGGTCTTTTGGAAGGAAAAGGATGAGTTTCTGGAAAATATCTCTAAAGAAAAAAGGATTATTATTATTATCCCAAAGGAAATGTTTCATAAATGCACATAATCAAAGGGAACACATAAAATTATCTGAAAAAGTAGGCTTTGATCTAATAGAATATCAAATATACAGTGATCTGAAATTTACTTCTTGGGTAATTGGAAACCAATTTGTTGTTGGTTTGTCAACCAACATGTTGACATGTTGTTACACTGGGAAAATATATCTAAAAGAGATTGACTAAACCAGTGTTTTCATAACTGTGTTATAAAGAATGCATGTTTCTAGAGATAGTAGCATTTTATGAAAATAAGTTCTCATAGTTTGAAAAACCTCTAGCAAAATTTATTTATTTATTATAAGAATTGATATTCTTTCTTAGTAACAGAACCCCATTTAGTTAGTTGGGGAAGGATTATAATCTTATGCTATGTGCCTGTATTTCTCAGCCTTTACTTCACTGGGGAAGCCAGTGAAATGTAGGTCTAATTTTGGAGTGTACTATGAGAAAAGTCCTGTAAAGGGTTCTAAATGAACTTGGAGGAGCATCCCTTTTGCCACTTCCCTGTTTTATTTTTCTGCTTGGAAATTGTGTGTAATGATGGAACTCCAACAGCCCAGTTTTGTGACATTGGGTTGTTTTCAGGATAAAATCCACAAATTAGCATAACAAAACTTATAAATGAAACTTCATTTTACTTTGTGATACTACTATATGAGCCCTGGTGTACTGACATCTTCATTAGATGTTTGGTAGGAAAGTAAAATGACAATGGTTTAAGCCATTGTAGCCAGGTCTCTGCTATTTAACAGAAAATGGACATAATTCCTGATACATTTGCATATTCCACATTTTTCTTAAAGGTTTTGCAGGTACATTTGATGATTAAAAATCCTGAAAAGTGTTGTCATAAATAATATCTACATAAATAAAATAACTACTAAGAAGTTGCCATGTGCTAGAGATTGCCCTAGATACTGAGGATGTGGGAAGATGAAGAGTGATTGATTCTATGTCATGGAAGGCTTTTCAGAAGATGCTAAATTAAGTTTTGAGGGGTGAATAGAAGTTTCTTAGAGGGAAAAATGGAAATATAATACAGATTGAAAGTGTAATAAAGGAAAAGAGATATAAATATCATGTTTCCCAAGAACTTCAGCATGCTTGATACAGCTGGAAAACAGGAGTGAATTTGTCTCAAGGGTGGATATGTTGTCCTGGAACAGAGTTACATATGTAGAGAGGTAAACAAAGGCCAAATTTTGAAAGGCTTTTTATAGCAATCTAAGGAATACAGGCACTGTACACTAGGCAACATGGAATTATTAAGCAGTTGTAGGCAAAGATAAACAGGATTGTATTTGTGTTCTTGAATGACCTCCTGGCATCAATATGGAGGATGGATAAGGGAGCTTGTTTGTGGGATTCAATAAACAAATATAAGAAAGCCCAAACTACTACAGCAGTCACTTCTCTGACTTATTAATAAAAAGCCACTGGTGTTTATTCATGCAACAGTGCCCATTCCATGAACATAACCAACATCAAAGGAAATTAAGAACATTCACTGTTAAACCAAAAGAAAGCCCATATTTGAGGAAATAATTTCCATGAATTAAAAATTTTAAAATATCCTCCCGTTTTCCAATTTTATTTAAGAACAACCCTTTTATAAGTGCACAAAGTTGCAGACACCTCTTTGATTTAATCAGATCTTCCCACTAACAGCAGCTTCCACATTGAAGACAGTTTTTGTTTCTCTGCCACTTTGCAGACGTTTTAGTACCTCAGGATAAGAGCATAGTCTATTCTTGTTTTTTTTTGTTTGTTTGTTTGTTTGTTTGGTGTTTTTTTTGTTTGTTTGTTTTTGTTTTTTTTGTTTTTGAGATGAAGTCTCACTCTGTCACCCAGGCTGGAGTGCAGTGGTGCGATCTTGGCTCACTGCAACATCTGTCTCCCAGGTTCAAGTGATTCTCCTGCTTCAGCCTCCGGAGTAGCTGGGACTACAGGCTCACGCCACCACGCCTGGCTCATTTTTGTATTTTTAGTAGAGACAGGGTTTCACCATGTTGGCCAGGATGGCCTCGATCTCATGACCTCATGATCCACCCACCTCGGCCTCCCAAAGTGCTGGGATTACAGGAGTGAGCCACCGCACCCAGCCAAGAGCATAGTCTATTCTACGTAGTCAAGGAAGTTTGCGTTTTCCCAGGGCTCCCCTTTTCTAGCATTTAGAAGCTGGTTAGAGACAGCACACAGTGACATTTATCACTATGCCCACTTGGGCATTGTGACTGAAGCCAAGATCACTTTCATCAAAGTAGTACCATTTACACTAAAGTGCCAGTGGTTATGCATCAGTGAAAATCTGTATAGCCCTGATTTCAAGGGAAGTAATCATTTTTTCGGAAACAGTAACAGCCTTAGGATCCTTTAGCATGTCTAATTTTTTTAAATAGTCCGTATCCCTCTTCATTAGCTCCTGGCCCAACTTCCTACCACACTAAATTCTGAGGAGGTTGTGAGCTTTTGAACAATCCCCCATCTTCACTGTGGAACGTTTACTTTGTGATCTTTTAGGAAGGGCTGTAAAATACTTCTGAGTGTGGTTCCAAGCTGAGGAATTAGATTTTATCAGGGTCTTCTTGTTGGGATGGTTGGAGGTAAACTGTCTTTCTCATTGTAATAGTGGTTGTTGCTATCATTTATATCCTAGCCACAATTCTCATCACCTCTATTCTGCCAAGTAAATTTCTGAGAGAAATCAGTCAGCGTAGAAGGAATTAGTATTCAGGTGCACCCATGTGGTTTTGACCACCATCTATATATTTTTTTAAAGACTCTTGTCTCTGAAATTATTTCTCTAGGAATATTGTTTTCTTTCAAGCCCATAAAATGCATCATTTCATGCTAAATAGTATATCCAGGAACCACCACTCACAAGAATTTTTGGCAGAAAGTATCATCGTTTTCATCTGACCATGGCGGACACTGAGTAAACAGACTGGAGGGAAAAGCTGAGTGACGGTTTTGCTTACCTAGTGAGCTTAATAAATACGTATGTTAATTAGAAAATAACAAATGGATATTTTAGAAATATATTACTCTAAAATAGGCTGCTTATAGAAAATATATTTTTTTCTTATTTTTATTTGTACTTCAACTTGCTTCCAAAGAGAATTTGTAGTGGCTAGTGGTGCATATTACTACTATCATTATTCTATTAAAAGTTTTGCTTGTCTCTTAGACAGCAAATTCAATAGAAAAGAACACTACCGAATATAAATCTAATGTTACTCCAATTAAATTCAACTTGTTATTTTCAAAAGAGCAACAGGATCAGTAAGAAGAAAAGCAGAAATAGATAGCTTGTTTTTTAGGAAGGTGGGTCAGGAAGCTCAGTCTTTGTTTTGCACATATGGAGATAAAAACACTGGAAAAAAAATCATGGAACTGAATCATTAAAACATTACAAAACAAAACTTTTTGAGAATTAGAGGCATTCTCTCATATCTAGGAAACATACTGACTACTGGTTTATAAAAGTAATGCAAATCATAAAAGTCCCACAGATTCTGAAATAAGTCAGTGTATGGAATGATGATTCTTAGAGAGCATTTAATGTAATGCCTGTGCTTCACAGGTGAGGAAACAAAAACCCCAGAGAAGTTAAGTAACTTTTTCAGTGTCACACAGTAATAGAGGCTAAGTAGGGCTTTCTGAACCCTACTTCAAAATTTACTAGTTGATGTACTCTAAGGCAACTTATTCTAGGAGAAAGATCTGTTTTAGGATTCCATTTTTCTCCCTTCTGCAAAGTCAGTAGGTGACCATGTGAACCAGGACACATTTACTTTCTGATTTTTTTTTTGTAGAAAGCAAAATTATGATTTTTTAAAAATTTGTTTAGTTATTGTTTATTATTTCAATAGGTTTTTGGGGAACAAGTGGTGTTTGGTTACATGAATAAGTTCTTTAGTGGTGATTTCTGAGATTTTTGTGCACTCATCACTCAAGCAGTATACATGATACCCAATGTGTAGGCTTTTATCTCTGGCCATGATTTTGAAAAGAGTTCTAACAAAAAAACAGCAAAAGAAACATTTGAACCAGTGTCCAAGATCAAAGACTAAAAAGTCCTCTGTTAGTAACTAAATGTAACATAATGCAAACCAGAATTTTAAAACCAGATAGAACAATTTAGGTAGTTACTTCTCTTAAGGAAGAGAGACATGAGAACACATTCTTCTTTTCAAGTAGTAAAAAAGGCCTTTATCGTATTCTGCTAAGGCTTTACTGGTTAAAAGATTAACGAATTTCTTTAGGTTTCTAGAAATACTTAGTAACCCAGTTTCATAAGATCCCATTATATCACAGTAGGGTATGTGTTTCAGAACTCTTGGATATAAAAGTTTAGCTTAGCAAAAAAGAAGAGCCAAACTACTGGAGGGAAAGTATTGACTTTTAAGAAAAAGAAGTTTCATCTTTAGTGATTAAATTAATCAAATGGATATTTTTCACTTTCCTTCCATAAAACACATTTTTAGAGACCATTCAAACATAAGTTGCTCTCAGAATCATACTAATTGGCTCTCTGGTAATTTAAGAGATGACTTGTTGATGAAGAAGATACTGATACGCTCACAAGCGAATATAAGTAGGAGCAGTCCTACTCATATTTTTAAAAGATATAAATAAGAAGAAGCACTTTAGAACAGAAGCTTGAGAAAGGTTCCTTAAAGAGATAGTAATGCTAATATATATTGTCACTTGTCTTCAGGGTAAAAATGAGGGAAACATCTAGAATTGAACCCCTGTAAATGGCGTAAGAATCTTAAACTATCAGACCCTAGGATGAAGCTGCATGACCCACCTAGCTCCCTAGTTATGGTTTGCCCCAAATATAAGGTTTCTGTAATTGCTCATATTCTATTAATCTGTGTGGAAAAGAAAGGCCATTTTCTACTGCTGTGCTGCAAAAGAAATTTTTAAAATTTATAGAGCATAGAAGCAGCAACATTTCTGGAATCCATGAGCCTGAAAGTCTCAGCTGGTTGCCTCGTCTGTCTACTTTTTTTTTTTTTTTTTTTGCCATAGGACCTCAATTTATTTGGATATTGGCCCTCAAATGGCTCAGAACGGAAAATGGAGGGTGACAATCATGATCAGTCTCATACCCTTTGGTACCCGGGGATTAGGAATGAATGTATGGCCCAATACTGAAGAGAGACATGCAGGAAAATCTATCTATGTGGCTTTACCCACAGGAAACATGCAATAGTAGGAACACCCTTCTTTTTCACTTACAATGGGCATATGCCAATATGGTACCAAGAAACTGATGAACACATCTTGCAAACATAAGTAACAGCTACCAATATCCTAAGGAGAAAAGAGGACAAAAGTACTGAGCATCTGGGTCCATGATAATATTGCTGATTTGCTATATGAACTCTAAAATCAAGCTGAAGCTTGGGTCTAATTTTCTGTAGGTATCTTGAATATCTTTAAATCTCTGTGCAGGCAAAGGCACTTACTGCTTTTGATTCTGATCATTTTTTTTCAAGGATGTTTGTATAGCAAAAGAGTTTGAAAGATACAGACAGTGTCTCATTCTGGAACCAACGGCGGCTTTGCTTACTGTTTTCAGTGTGGTAAAGATAATGTTCACCTAAAAAAAAAAAAAAAAAAAAAAAAAAAAAAAAAAAAACTTTAGGCAAGATTACCGTCCATTCAAGAAGACTTGTTTTCTAAGTTTCGAGTTTCTCTCCTGTAATGCAGCCAACTTCATTCATGTAAGGGCATTGTCTGAACCAGTGTCCAGTTAAAATCAACACAAAAGCTGATCTAGCAGAGTAAAATCTTAGCGTCTTCACCGTTACTGGCACTGGGTTTCCTGTTGTATGAGGTAATAAATTTCCTCAGACCCTCTTTGAATGGCATGTTCTATTATTTATGGATAAAAATATTTTATCTGAATATCATCACAATACTATTTATTTTTTGAAGAAAAGAGAAGATAATCTCTAGATACATGTTTCATGTTAGAGTTAGCAGCATTATGCAGTGAAATTGTAAGAGTTGGACACTTCTGAGACTTTAGGAAACTATTTGATACATTTGTCTCAATGTTCTCTTGTTGAATGGGGGCAGTAAATCTGCCCTAAGTAGGGACTATACCTTGCATATAATATATATGGTCACTAAGTATTTTATTTTTTAAAAAATCATAAAATTTTATATGATTGCTCTCAAAATAGCAGCTTACAAGTGCTTATATAACTAATATTTATATCACAACATTTTAACTCTAACACCAGGTGTTACAATTGACAGATTTCTTGAATACTACAATAAACACGTTTTAAATTTAATTAATATTCTGAGGCTAGACCTGCAAAGAGATAAAGTCTTAAGCACAGCTGTAGAATTATTTATTTAGATGACTCAAATAATGTGACCCAAAAATAAAAAAGAAAGAGCTAGAATTTTTCCTTCTTCTTTTTTTCTTTATTTTTTTAGTTGGTATTCTAAGAAGGCACAGTATGGGCTATGTTTAATGAATCTTTTGCGAAGTAATCATCAATGAACAAAAAACTTTTAAAACATGTTTCCCAGTTTTTGTTAATCTTTACCATGTGGAGGAGAACACATGGAAACTAGAATGTGAGGTGGTGACAGAGAGGAAGATTGGAGAGCTACATGAGGTGTGGGCTGGCAGGATTGATGGTGACCAGGGATGCAGGGAATTTAGGGAGGATTAGAGATCCATACAGATAAGCTGACCAGAAGCTTGGTGACCAACAGTGGGAGTGCTGGGAGGAGATCGGCAAAGACAGAAAGGAGGCCTTCACAGCTACAGTTTGGTTATACTGAGCAAGTAAGTAACTGCATTTAGAATAAAATGGAACCTTTCAAAGCCAAAGAAGTTATTAATAGACAAAGAAAATATAATAATGAAAACAAGCATGAGGTTTTGGATTGAAATTGGAGGTTTCACTATGGGCTTATGATTTTATAATGTACATATTCAACAAATATTTATAGTTGTATATGCATTCGCATACATTTATATACAAGATCTGTCCATTGAAAGGGCCTAGAAGCAATGACACCCCTATAACAATGAGCATGGCAAGGGCCATAATCTTAGCTTCTATGCTGTCCTCACTAAAAGGAGCCAGAGCTTCTTGGAGAAATGACTGATTCCAGGACAAGGGCAGGAAAAGCATGATTGCAACATTCTGTTGCACCTGACATTATGGCAATGTTCGATGAATGTTGGGGACATGTCAAAACTATATAGAAGCTAGTTTGAATGGGATGATTTTGGTATTAAAATAGCCAATGGCAAAAATGTATTGCAACCCTAACGGATAAAATAGAAGCTCATGATTTTATACTGTCATCATAAATGAGTTAATTATTAGAATCATTATATATTTAGTCTATTATATATAAAAATAAGCAAATGTATAGATGCAATTTTTATTTACAATGGGATGCCACTGAATTTTAAAGGAATAATAGGAATAAGAGAATTGCTACTTGGCAGCCATCAGAGATAATGTTTGGTTAAAGCAGGTACTGTCAGTGGATATGAAAGCCATTTAGTGGTGGTTCACTGAGGAATAAATTTATGGCATGATTGTGAAATACTGCCCTACAATATACTAATAATTCAAATGGAAAAATGGTGATTGTAAGGTGTAAGAACTTAGTAGACCCTGTGTCTCCAAGTGGTTAAAGTTAAAATCACCAGGGGAAGGACTGGTCTATATCATGTGTCTCCTAAGGTGATGCACCAAGAAACGTGCCACCTCATTTCCATGGAACTCACTCCTGCCAAAAATGCATGACCTTAGTCAGGACATGAAGAAGCATTAGATGGATCCGCGTCGAGGGTCATCCTCCAGAATGTAGGGCGTGTCCCCTTTAAACTTGTCAATGACATGTAAGATAGAAAGACACTGAGGAACTGATTCAGGATGAAAGAATCTGTTGCAACAATTAATTAATGTAACTTGCTTTTCTGGATAGACCCAAAGCCAACAAGATAAAGCTCTCATTATTAAAGCAATTGACAAAATTTGAATGGGAATTTAGGTTCAAATGGTAATACTGTACCAATTTTTATTTTCTGATCTGGAGAGTTATAGTATAATTATTCAAGAAAGTGTTATTTGTGGAACATACATACCGTACTGTTTGGGGTGAGGGAAAAATGTGTCTACACCTTATTCATGAAAAGTTCCCAAAAAATGAAATATATGGCTATATATTTCCAGAGGAAAAAAACAGATTGGAAAATGCAACAAATGTGGTAACCATTGAAAATAATGCTATCATTTTCATTTAAATTTAAGTTGCATACTCAATACATCATTCATTAGTCCAACAAATGCCGAGATTCTCCCTGGCTTGCTCCATTGATTCAGATGCAGTGTTTACAGAAGAGAACAAGTCAAACAAGGACACTTCCCACAAATATCTGCTCTCTAGTGGAATTCACATAACTTCTGAAGTCTGTGATCCTTTTCCTGAAGTAATTAATTCATTAGAACACTATTTTCATGTATGTTATTTGCAGACATTCCAGTGGCCTTGTGAAAGAAAGCAAAGGATTCTGAGAAAGAAATGATAATGTTCAACAAAAAAATAAATATATTCACTGTGGCTTCTTCTTTATTGCATGTATATTCTATTTCCTCACTTCTGTGGTCCTGAGTCCAGGAAGTATTGCATATTATCAAAATTATGAATAGAGACTTTAAAAAACCTATTCCTGTACCTTCACAAATGTGATCTCGTTTGCCAGAACTGACAGCAGTCTTATAGTTACTGCTTTCTCAAATAACAAATAGTGCATTGTTTTGTTCCATCTCACAGTTTCTTAAATTTCAAAGTTCAGTAGCATATTGAATAAACGAATAAAGACCAAAACCCTTATAAATTGTGGTGGTGGCACCCAATTGAAACATCGTTTTTGAAGTGCTTAAATCAAAACAATAAAGAGGGTGGTATCCACAATACATTAACACATTCTTTACAAGTTTTACTTTTTAAAATAATAAAGCTTTTTAGTTGACTTCATTTTATTTTTTACATTATAATATATATGCCAGATATGTAGATTTCCAAAACCACAAACACAAATATTAGAACTTCGAAGAATATTTTCAGTTCCACTAAGGATTTATATTTTCTTTTGTTTTGTGAAGTTGCAATACTTTTTGGTAACTAGGAATTGACAAAGGGCTAATAATAGTTATCTTGGTTCTACTGTTTATGCATAATCTGCTTTATTTCTGCATGCATGTTCATTATTTGGAATATCTATATATATGAAAGGTATAATTTAACCTGGAATATATTTGTTGAATGGCTAAACAATCTTGAGTCCAATGATACTACACCCATTAAACATAAAACAAATGAAATGCAGTCCCTCAACAGAAAACTAATTCCAGTAATAAATAAATAATAATTCAATAAATAATAAATTGATATATCCATGCACAAAAGTATAGAACATTTTTTAAAGTATATCTGCCTCCCATTAAGGAAGTACCAGGGATGGCTTTCTGAGGAAGACGACAATAACTGAGGTTTTAAGATTGAAAAGAAGCTTGTCAGACCAAAAATTTTAAAAATGAAAATTCTCAAAAGATACTAAACATGGGAAAAATAATAGAATGTGATAAATATATTCACTACTGCCTCAGTACAGTGTGTGTGTGTGTGCATGTGTGTGTGTGTGCGCACGAGAGAGAGAGAGAGAAAGAGAGAAAGAGAGATGAGTGGGGATTGCTGATAAAGTTTAGAATGGAGAAGGCTATGGGGATCGGATCATGAGGAACTTCAAGTGTTTGAATTTCATCCTAGAAAATAACAGAAAATGGAGAGCTGGTGGGGAGTTTTGGATGGAAGAATGACATGGTCATAAAAAAGAACATGAAAGAAAATGACTGTTAGCAACTGGATAGTATAGAGAATAAAATGCTTTTGGATAATAGGAAATTTATAGGTTGTTGTTACGCACTGACTATTTTGCATACAAAATTATATTTGGTTTATAGTTGCTATCAATAGGGTAGGATCCCATTTTGTGTGAGATCATTTTTGCTACTTCAGAGGGCAGGCAGCTGAACAGTGATGGAGAGAGTCAATACCTTCTACTGTTCATAGGTTTGGGATGCTATCATCTGGATAGAAACTTCACTGTCACTATGTTTCTGGACCTGTGCAAAATAATCTCTTCCCCCATTTGACACATTCCTCAAAGGCAGCATATAGGGTGTGAAGGTGTATGTGTGTGCATGTATTTATTTTACTTACATTTTGTCCATTCCTAGTCCATTCTCTGCATAGCAGCCAAAGTGACTTTGCAAAAACTCAAATCAGATTATATTGTTCTACTTACAATCTCCAGTAAATCTCTATTGCATGTAGAATAAAATTTGAA
This sequence comes from Pan paniscus, assembly GCF_029289425.2. NCBI lineage: Eukaryota > Metazoa > Chordata > Mammalia > Primates > Hominidae > Pan > Pan paniscus. Next base: position 157,004,694 of record NC_073253.2, on the reverse strand, counting down.
TTTATTTGCATGACCTGCAGGGCTATGTACAATCTATACATTGCCTACTTCTCCAATCTCATTTCAAACCTCCCCTTGTCACTCACTAATTTCCAAGCATGTTGGTCTTCTGTCAGTTTCTAGAAAAACCTGTGCTCTCCACTGACATATGGGCCTTTGAACTTACTGATTCTTCTATAACAAAATATCCTTCCCATTAGCAGTGTAGCTCTTTTATATACTTCACACAATAGACTTACTGTCACTAAATTCAGAAAAACATCCCATATGGTTTAACCTAATATCACATTGTGCTGCTCTCCATGACCACAGTGATACTAACTGTTGAAGCAAGGTGGAAACAGTTGGCACAATGGGATGCCCACAGGGTTTGGACTCAAATCTGTAGTGCAAATTCCAGTTGTACAATGCACAAGCTGCGAATGCTTGGATAAATTTCTTAAATCTCTTAGCCTCATTCATTCTATTTTACATTCTCAGATGAATTCATTCATTCAAGCACTATCCTAGACACTGGGGATTAAATGGTGAACGAGACAGACAATTCCCCTGCATGTACGACACTTCTATTAATGTTGAGGGATGCAGATTATCGATGTACACTACAGTTTCAAGGAGTGATGAGTGATATGACTAGGATGAAACTTCTTTTCCATAGTTTGATCAAGAGAGATCTTTCTTAGAAAATGGGACATTAACAAAGTGAAAAATAATATTTTCCACTTTATGCTATGGTTCAAGCTGAAATTAGTGACGGAGAGAACATCAAAAAGTATCAGCCTAGGAATAATATTGCCATGATCAAAGATTAACATTTGTAGCCACTATACCTATTTTACATGGTTGCTGTTCTGGGAAGTAAGTGAGGTGTAGGGCGTGGTGCAGCATAGTGCAAGAAGCCTTATCAGTACTCGATAAATGTTTCCTTCCCTACTGTTCCCATCTTCTATCCTACTGTGGGACATTAATGAGAACTGGGAAATACATAAAATCACAATGATGGTGACCAGTATTTTTACTTTTTGCCATCTCATATTCTCTCACATTCTGTCTCTGTGCATATAAATGCAGCAAATTATAGGTCTCACCGAAATATAACATGCTAGGAAAAAGTTATTTCTTTACAAATTCTTGATCACATATCTCAATAGCATTATTGTAGGTATTTATAACAATTAGAATTTCCCAGTAATTAATGTAAAGCAAAACAGTACAAAGGGGATTTAATTTAGTTCAATCTTAGTGAGAGCCTCTGATTCATCATTTGATTTGATAGCAGGGTTACCTTTGTTTAAATCACCTCATCTTTTGAGTCTTGGTTTCCTCACTTGTAAGACAGAAAAAGAATTTAATTTATAAAATTAACATAGTATGCTTACAATCTCCCAGTTATTGTGTTAAGCATGTTGCATGCGCTAATATATCTATTTCTTACAGCTACCCTCTGGTACATTGGCACTATTATTGTTCTCATTGTACAGATGTGGACCCTGATGTGCAGAAACTTAAGTCAATTGCCCAAGGTCGCATTGCTGGTAAGTGTCAGAACCAATATTTGAAACCATTTTACATAATATATGAGTAAAAATTAAATGTTTGTTGTAAGCTGTTGCTATTTTGGAGTTGTTTGTTACCAAGTCATATCTTCGTTTATTTTTTATTGGAGCTTTTAATATAATTATGCATCATGACCTTAAAGAGGAAGTTACAATACAAACATTTCCCCAGTGTATCTTATTTAACATATTTAACATAACAATTGCTATGTATAGGCAGTATTTTATAAACTTTACAAGTAATAACTTTAATTCTTCTGTCATTACTATCAGGTAAGTACTGTTAATGTTTCCACATGACAGCTAAGGAAAAGGAGGCACAGTGGATAAGCAACTTGTCCATGGTCTCATAGTTATTATGTGGCAGAACAAGGATTTTAAACTAGGGAACTTGAGTATGTACTCTTGACCCCCATGTTATAATGCCTTACTTGTACTCGGTAACATATTCCATAAGTCATGGACCAATTACTTTTAGGATTCATGCGGCAATCTCTGAATGTTAGAAATATGGATCTCTTCAGCCGAGGAGCATCTCAGACAAAGTCACAGTCTCTGGAACACTATCATGAGTTATATAGATACCATTTAGACCCTCTATTTATTCTTTCCTTGAGTGAGGAGGATAGAGTATGTCTCTTATTATTCAAAATGAATCTTGACTATGACCTCCAGTCTGCCCAATGTATTGGGTGTTGTGTAGTCTAAACATTTAGACGACGAAAATTTTGAATGAAAGCTACTGATATTTTGTTGGACTACAAGTGCAGTTTTAACTCCTGTTTCTGAAATTATTCCATTAACATTCAATAAATTTGTATGGCATTAAGATACAGAAATCAAATTTACTTTTCCTAAGCTTTCCTACTTTGAAAGTTTAGCATTATTGGTTTGTTTTTAGAACATAATCTATTGGCAAATTTTGTGTATTAACAGTTTTACTATGACACACTGTGAATAGGAAAAATTTACATTATTGTGATTCTCACCAAATAATTCAAAACTTTATGCAATTTATGAAAGGTAAAGGAAAGGACTATATATTACTGTGCTTTAGCAGGACAAGACATTTATTTTAAAATAGTCTTAATTCTGATTTTTCTCCCACAGGGTTGTTCTATAGTTTTCATATACTTGATGGGAAATTGAGTTAGTATCATAGGATTGATGATAAAAAAAGAAGCATTATTGGGATTCCATCTCATATTGCTTTCTACACCAAAACAAGTATATAAAAAACGGAAACATGTTTGCCCTCCATGAAACACCTTTCAATATCATTTCACATGGCTTTTCCTTAATGGGTATTTGTCAAATATCTCAGGAGAAAGAAGACTAAGTGTTACTCTGCAAGTGTGAACATATTTTTAAAAGTTTTAAACCACAAGGAACGATAGTTTCTCCAAAAATGATAATTACTGACTTTGCAGAAAAGCCAATGACAGTGGTATGGAACCCTGTTAGTTAGACTCAGGGTTACTTACAGATTCAACCGTACCAGTTCTTTACTGTGAATCATATGAGCTTGCTCATCCCACTCTACCACCCCACTGCAAATATACTTGCTGCCCTTTCTGGTATTATGATAAATAATTTCTACAGATATCTAAGTGCTATTTCTATACTTAGGTGTGAAACCAACATCTTTAGATTGAGTTTGATTCTAGACCTAAGGGCATGAGTGCCATCTGCTGAATTATTGCTTACGCTTCCTATATCTCTCCTAGATTAAAATTTAGGAACTTTGAAACCTGGAATAAGATCATAGGGTACTTCAGTATTCCATAAAACTCAAAGGTATGATAAATCACTGATATCTTTTCAGTTGTACTCTTAAGCTATTAAATGCCTTATTTAACAGTTGTTTCATTAAATTTTCAATTTTGTAGGGTATTTTTTACACAGTATTCTCAGACCATTTCTAAATAACTCTAAATTATATATAAGTAAACAATATGCCAAGGAATCTTGTAAGAAATCACACGTTTTAATTTTGTTGTTGTTTTGCCTGTTTTTAAGTCATGGTTGCTTTTTCAAATGATAGATACAACATACACTCAAAACCAAAAATAGTGAAAAGTTTACAATCCTAAAATATGGGAGGAAAATGTAATGATAATCTCACTTTTCAACTATGTCTGACATTAATATTTTCTGACTATCTTTAACTTTATTGTCAATAGAAAAATAAATAACTATCCACACAAAAAAAATCTCTTTTCCTTTTCATAAATGCTTTAAAATAATGAGCCCTTTTGGAAATACAGAACTGGTTTAGTAAACAAGTAATCTGGCTCTAAAGTTAACTCAATATCTCATAAACTAGATGAAATTATATTTGGGATTTGTAGCAATTTGACAATATATTTTATTTAACTAATATTTTTATAATGTCTCTGAATTTTGAGCACACTATTAGAACTGCAGTCTTTCAAATATGTTAGTTACTATCATTTGAATGACAGATTCATAATTTTTCAAGTGTATGAATATATTTGATTAAAAAGTGTTTCCATTTAATTTTTCTTTCAAATAGTATTTTCAATTCAATTTCATAGGTAAAGTCCAACCTCATGCCAAGGCAGATACAAACTATTGGGTATAAAACATTGTCTTGTTTTCTGTAAGCCTGTAATATTGTAGATGAGGCAAGATATATGTAGACAAAGCAGTAAAATAATATGAATTGCTTAGATTCAGTGAGAAAATAAATAAGCAAAACACAAACCTGGTTGCTCCCTTTATCTGCAGCATTACCTGCTGTGTATTGCTGAGAGTAGGAATGAAAATTTTCTTGTATGGAGTCAGTGATAATCTCAAAAGAAAAGCCATTATTCACATAATTTGTAATTCTATGGCTCCGTATGTCACACTTGATTCCTACGTGGAAAGAAATTGGAAAAGAAAATGTAATCTTGCAATACAGATGTTGGTTACTATTAAGGATCTGAAGCTGGATTTAAGACAAGTGGATGAGGCTGGGTGCAGTTGCTCACGCCTGTAATCCCAGCACTTTGGGAGGCCGAGGTGGGCAAATCACGAGGTCAGGAGATTAAGACCATCCTGGCTAACAAGGTGAAAACCCGTCTCTACTAAAAATACAAAAAAAAAAAAAAAAAAAAAAAAAAAAAAAAAAAAAGCTGGGCATGGTGGCACGTGCCTGTAGTCCCAGATACTTGGGAGGCTGAGGCAGGGGAATTGCTTGAACTCGGGAGGCGGAGGTTGCAGTGAGCCTAGATCGCACCACTGCACTCAAGCCTGGGCAACAGAGGGAGACTCCGGCTCAAAAACAAAAAGACAAGCAGATGAAAATGAAGGAAGGATGCAGGTACATTACAGTTAAGAACCCACTTAAATGTACACCACTGCATATTCTGGGCCTACTGTCAGCGTAGGTGCTCAAAAATGTCTGCTGAATGAGTTAATGAGTGACGTTTATAATTTATTCAAACACTAAAAAAAAATGGATATATAACATTCATGTATATTATTTGTATTGAGCTGATGAAATTTTACCCTAAATGTCTGTGCCTAGAGAATATGAGTTCTCAGTGCCTACAGACATAGCTAAAGGTCAACCCCCAAGAGTCAATGACTATTTATCTGAAGGTCTCAGAACTTGGATTTTTTTTTTTATGTGAAAAGATGACTTAAATGCTGTTTCATACTATGGATTTTTTTTTCCAGTTTTAAATAAAAAGTTTTAAACGAAATAATTTTTCCCAAGAAAGCCACCATGTGGGGAGGAAGCGGGTGGGGTGAATTCAGAAACTGAACCAAATTGAGGCCTCCTAATAAATGTGCTAATATTTCCGGAGGAAAACCTTTCCAGCTCTAATTCTTTTTGTCACAGTAGACTTAAAGGATTTTTTTAAATTTAGAATTTATTATCACAATCTCTAAATAACTCAAATAATCCCCTTTGTTATTGCTACCACATGCTATTTCTGCTATGGTTAAATTATTTTTTAAGCATGAGAAGAAAAAAATACAAAATTATAATGTTAAGTTCATATAGTTAAGAAAAACTGCATAAAATTTTCTTTTTAATAATTTTTCCCTGAAGTGGATTTTTAAATATTATTTTATCTAAAAGTTTTTCATACTACATACACTTCACCCTGCAAGTTCCTTATGTTTGACCAAGATCATGTTAGTAATCAAGAGCTTCCTTTAAAAAAGATGACTTTTGTTGAAAAAAAGGAAAGCTAAATTCTGAATTGAAAATAATATCTAATAGTAAATAGTTGCTAACAAATGATGTCAGAATTCTGTACTGCATTTAACTATTCCTATAACTTAGGGAATGGCACTTCCTCCCTCTGAACTTCAGTTTCCTGATCAGTAATTTTATTGAACTACAAATGATCTATAAAATATTTTCTATCTTTTACGTCCAGTAGCCCTAACAGTTTACTTAAACCGAATAACCTTCCTGACTTTAAATCGCATTACATCAATTTTAGCTCTTGCCACCCTTTCCCACCCGCCAAACTTTAAGTCAGAATTAATTACTCCCACAGCACACTGATAACACCTCTCTAATAGCACTTATGGTCTCCTGCCTTATTTAGCAAGTTGTTTGCATCACAGCAGCTACTTGTGACCACAGAGACTGTGTACTGTAGGCACAGTTTCATGAATTACCATGGAGAGAGCAACTCTATGAAAGATCCCTGTGGGAAGCTGGCTAAGTACAGTCACACATAGCCTGGATTTTCAAGTGGTTTTCTACCATAGACTGTAAGTTGCTGGAGGATAAAAAGACTCTTCTATTTATCTTGAAGATAACACAAAGACTAGCAAAATGCTTTTTGCATAGTGGACTTTCACTCAATATGTACATACGTACATGATGATTAATAAATGAGTGATAAGTGAAATGCATAATCTTTTATTTGGCAATTAATTCCTACTCAGATTTAAAGTGGCTAACAAACTCATGCATCAGGTTTGATTGCTGAAATAGATAATGTGTTTTTGAAAACAAGTTTTATGAATTTGTGCCCTCTTCCAGTAAATGAATGCAGTTAAACACAGATGGGAGGGAGGGTGAGAAAGGAAAGAAAAAAGAAAATAAAAGAAAAAAAAGAAAAGAAAAGAGAGAATGGGAAAGAAAGAAAGAAGGAAAGAAAGAAAGAGAAAGAAAGAAAGAAAGAAAGTCATGAACTCTGAGACAGCAATGCTGTTGTTTTTCTCAGAATGTCATTTTTTGTTGTTTGATTTTCTCTTTCCTGTTTTAGATGTTTTTGGTGAAAGACTGACTGAAACTGGGTAATACTCTATTGTAATTTCCTTTGTATTCTCTTAAAGTGTAAAAAAAATTCCTTTGTTACTGGAAAATATTTTGAAAGGAAGAATATCCTTTAAGTTAAAACACATCTTGCAAAAATGAAATTTTGAGACTTAGGGAGCTGATGCCCAAATCGATGATAAAGTATTCAGTTTAAAATTAATGCAGCCAACTTAATTTTAAAATAATTGCTTAAATCTGGAAATAGAATATTATAAATATTCAGACAGGTATTCTGGGTTGTTGCTGCTATTAGAGTCCTTGATCATGGTAGTTTTCTAAAATCAATCTAAGCTGTATATAGCTGTATTTATCTATTGATAAAAAAAAATCTTGCACTAATAGCGTTCACTCAACAAATGTGTATATTTTCCTACTATGTGTAAGGCAGTGCTCTAGGTGCTAGTTAGCACCAGTGAAACAGCAGCTCCAAATCTCTGCTCTCGTGGAGCTTTCATCCTAGTGGAAGGCAATCACACAAATGATATAAAAATGATATTCCACCTTGTAAAGTGTTAAGTGCTAGAAAGAAAAATAATGCCAGATGGGGGGATACAAAATGCAGATAGTAAGATGAGGTTTTAAATAAAGTGATCACATCTAAGTCCCTCCTGAGAAGATGACATCTGAGCAACATCTTGACGTAAGTGAGGAAGAAATTCCTGTGGGGGGCTCAGCGCAGTGGCTCATGCCTGTAGTTCCAGCACTTTGGGAGGCAGAGGCGGGCAGATAACTTGAAGTCTGGAGTTCAAGATCAACCTGGCCAATGTGTCGAAACACAGTCTGTACCAAAAATACAAAAATTAGCCAGGCATGGTGGTGTGCGCCTGTAATCCCAGCTACTCAGGAGGCTGAGGCACGAGAATCACTTGAACCCGGGAGACAGAGGTTGCAGTGAGCCAAGATCGCCAGTGTACTGTATCAGCCTGAATGACAGAGCAAGACTCTGTCAAAAAAAACAACAACAACAACAACAACAACAACAACAAAAACAAAGAAAGTTCCATTGAAGTTTGAGGGATGTTCCAGGTGGAAGGAACAGCATGGGCAATGTTCTAATACACATTGAGGAATGAGAGACTCAGATTCTTTCAAACAAGGAATTAAAAAAAAATTCTCAAGATTCTCACACATTGCATAAATATGAATGAGGCATATGTCCTTCTATCTCCAAATTTTGTGTTGAAATGCCACAGGAACAGAGAACATTTACTTTCTAATTACACCCATCAGTTAAGCAACAAAGCTAGAATTAAGCCCACAGAACCTAGGTCAGAGACAAAGCCTTGTAAATCTGAATAGGACCAAAAAGATTTTGGTTTTAAAACTCCCTCCATTCATATACATAAAATAAAATCTCACAGTATTTGACCTACATAGAAACCAACCACAGACATCAAATTTGATTCCATATTTTTTTCTTGACACTGTTCCAAATGTAGTATCTCTGCTTGAAAAATAAAGCAGATTGTCATGATGTTCTCCCTATAATACAAGCAAACAAAAAATCCATTAAGTCTGAGTTGTCAAGATAACTTAGCCAAGTCCTTGCCTTGGCAGGTGTTATGCTCTATAAAACGAACAAACCTAAGTTTTTGTTTGCTCCTGTATCTTCTCGTTACAACATCTGATAAAGAATGAACTATATATGTCTAATCCAGGTTAGTAAATATCCCTAAAGAGGCTCCAGGTTCCCAGATCACCCTGTTCTGTTAAGACGAAATTTAGAGCCTCCTTACAAGCTCTCAGGGAAACCCCCTTTCTTGGTAATTTTGGAATGCATCTCCCTCTCACTTTTCCCTTAGTCCCTTCAGACTCTGATTCTTCAGGTAAGCATTGAAATCTACCCCTTGAAAAGTCATTCACGATGAAATGATGAAGTGCTTCAAATAGTATATCTTCTAAGGATTTATATTTTTTAAAGAGGTCAAAGCTCAAAGTAGGAATTAAAATTTCTTGGATATTAGCGAACAGTTTCAGGAGAAGTTTGCAGGGTAGAGGCTTTGTTCTAGCCAGCTATGAGGCAAGCTAGCTTCACCACCTGACTATTATATTTTCTACCCTAGACTCTTAACAAAAGCCAACTCTCTGGACAAAAGCAACACAAATTCACATATTTACAGTTAGACAGAAGGAACAAGTTCAAGAAGTCTATTGTACGGCATGGTGACTATAGTTAATATCAGTATATTGTATTATTGAAAAATGCTAGGAGGATAGATGTGAAGTGTTCTCACCACAAAAGTGATTAACTGTGTGAGATAATACATATGCTAATTAGCTAGGTTTCATCATTCCACACTGTATATATACTTCAAAACATCATGTTGTTCATGTAACTACATACAATTTTATATGTCAATTTTAAAAATAAATGAATTTGAGGGGAAAAAAGCAACACAATTTATTTCCAAATCCCATGCTGTTTTGTTTTCCTTTTATCACAGACACCTAAAAAAAAAAAAAGAATGAGGATATCAGAATCTCCTAGGAAAGACATGGATAAATATATTTGGACCAATCATATGATATAATATTATAAAAATATTTAAAATTAAACTTTACAATAACTTATGTTAGCAAGAGAAAATGTCCAAGATACAAGGATAAGTGAAGAACTGTGATATAATGTGGTATGTCTTTGTAAATACTTACATATCTGGATATGAACAAATACATGGGAACGTACCAACAGATACAAACAGATGCATAAAGGAAATAAAACAAAATGTTATCTCCAGCAGAGGAATTATGGGTAACTTTTTGGGGTAATTCTTTATACTCTTCATTTTCCAAAATTACATAGTTCACAATTTTAATTTTCCAATTAAAGACAAAGATCTTTTGAAATGACATGTTGTGTTATCCACATCATTGCTTTGCTTTTGCCCTCAACAGAGAACAAAATGTGTGGGTTAAATAGGAGCATCTCTTAAACGCATAAATCCCTCAAAGGGGAACAGGAAAATTTTACTATTACATAGTTTCTTTCCAGCCTCTATGACATCAATCAGAGAGATGCTCAAGGAGTTGAGGTCAAGAAGCACGTGCTACTGTGCATAGATTCATCGCCAAGGGCATAATTCAAAGGACACTCAGCCTGGTGAACATGGCACACAGATGTCCTGTTTTCTTAGACTGTTTACAACATTTAAATGCACTTGGCAGTCTAAGCACATAGTTTCTTTCTGAAGGAGCTTTTCTGCTGAAGGTTATGTCGTGCTTTCCACTAAAACATAAATCCGTTGGCTGTTTGTTAAGCCTCCTGTACAATGAAATCACAGCAATCGTCAATGGATATGGTTCACTGGAAAATATAAACTGGCTTCCCCACCCCAAGAGAAATAGATTAAGCAATGCCGGAGGTATTGCACGTGCTCTCTACAGACAACATCTCACTTTGTAGAGAAAAATTTTACTGCAATGCTTCCCATTGCACCTGCCAACTCCCTCTCTTATCCTGAAAACATAAATTCCCATTACACATGGAAGAATGAGTAATGCCTCTAAAGTGCCCAGAATATGTTTGTAATAATTGATATTTCACCCTCCGGTGCCAGGGCTGCATGGATGGAGTGCTTTATGTTGAAGGCTCAGGAATGTGCTTTTGTCCCTTTGGTATTCTGCCCAGACGAAGCATGCCCACAATCAGCACAGTCTAATGCAATCCAAACACTTAAGAGGAGGCATCCTACAAAACACAGGAGTGCCAGAGGCTTGCATAATGTATCCAAGATATCAAAATTTTCTTTAGAGAGATGAAAATATAATACAGCAAACACCTATTTAGGGGGAGAACAAAACCTTCAGTTTTTCTAAGGAAGTCAAGTATGTATTCATAGGGGTTGCCTGGCATGGAATTTAGACTAAAGCTTATCACACCTCTAAACTTCCTTTGCTTAAATCAATTATGAACATTTATTATTCTAAACTGCTTCTGCTTTTTACCCAAGCTATCTCCGTGACTGTATTTTAAAACAGAAATAAGTTTGATTACTCTTTTTTTAAATAAAATACTTCCATATAGCCTTTCCGTTATCTTTGGCAAAACAATTGTAAAATAGATATATTTTCATTTAGGTAGTTTTACCATGATTAATCATATCGCCTTCATGACAAAAGAGAATGAAGGAGAGATATGAAAGTAAAAATGAAAGAACGACTCTTAAATAAAATGAAGGCTGGTATGTTAAAAAATCAAGTGTTGGCCAGGCGCGGTGGCTCACACCTGTAATCCCAACACTTTGGGAGGCCAAGGTGGGTGAATCATGAGGTCGGGAGATTGGGTGCATCCTGACTAACATGGTGAAACCCGTCTCTACTGAAAACACAAAAAATAGCCGGGCGTTGTGGCGGGTGCCTGTAGTCCCAGCTACTCGGGAGGCTGAGGCGGGAGAATCGCTTGAACCCGGGAGGTGGAGGTTGCAGTGAGCCGAGATCGTGCCATTGCACTACAGTCTGGGCGACACAGCAAGACTCCGTTTCAAAAAGAAAGAAAGAAAGAAAAATCAAGTGTCTTTCAAATACTGGGAGTTTATTAGGGATTAATACTTTTATAATCACATGACTGTCTTCTATTATTTTATGAATCTAATTTTATTATTGTGAATAATTGTATTTAGTGATTTAACCTTTTCTTCGATATTCTTGACTTCAAAAAATAAAGTATACGCATTTAAGAACATAAATTAATATCTACTTTTGGGTAACTATAAAAACGCACAGTTGATGACCAATTAGTTATTGTACATTATTTTTTAATTATTTGAAAAATGGCTAGCATTTTTCTACTACCTATGCTTTCTTATCTTACCTATTACTTCTTATCCTCACGCCTTCACACTAGAATAGTTTTGCCAAATCCGGGAAAGAATAATTGATGGAAGCCATACTCTAATACAGCATCAATTGAAAATCAGAATGCCTATATTTCATCCTTTATAGGTATCTCCATTTGTTATGCTTGGAAAGTGAGAAAGCATTCAACTGGCAAAGGAAGTGAACAAAAACAAGATCAAGAATAAACATGACTTAATTAAAATCATAATGAGATATCATCTTACCCCAGTCAGAATGTCTCTTATTAAAAAAAAAAAAATGAAAACAAAAACAGATGCTGGCGAGGATGCAGAGAATGGAGAAATCTTACACACCGTTGGCTGGAATGTAAAGCAGTACAACATTTATGGAAAACAGCATGAAGATTTCTCTAAGAACTAAAAGAACTACCCTTTGATCCAACAATCTACTAATGGGTATGTACCCAAAGGAAAATAAATCGTTGTATCAAAAATATACCTTTACACATATGTGTATTTCAGGCTATTCACAACAGAAAAGTAATGCAATTAACCTATGTTTCCATAAACAAGAGATTGGATAAAGAAAATGTGACACACACACACACACATATATATATACACACACACACACACACACACACACACAATGAAATACTGTTCAGCCATAAAACAATAAAATCACATCTTCTACAGCAACATGAATGGAACTGGAAGTCATTATCTTAAGTGAAACAAATCATACACAGAAAGAGAATTACTGCAAGTTCTTACATAAGTGGGAACTAAATATTGTGTACACGTGAACGTAGAGAGTGGAATGTCAGGCAATGGATGCTTGAAAGGATGAGGGGGTGGATGATGAGAAATTACGTTATTTGTACAATGTATGTTATTTGAGTGTTGAATACCCTAAAGGTTGTGACATTATCACTATGTGTCTATGCATTCAACAAAATTACACTTGTCCCTCATAAATTAACACAATATTTTTCAAAATAAAAAAATACATATGACTTGTTATGTGTTTCTTATGGTTCTTTCTCTCCTAGTGAAACATATTTTATTTCTACCACCAAGAGTCTTTCCAGCTTTCTAACTGCAAGAACTTGCCTCCTCACAAGTGTTTTCAAATAGTGTCATGTAGAAGTAAAACTATTTGGGAATGGGGTGATTTATCTGAAACATAGTTGAAACCACTTTCTTGAGTTATACTTTCAAGATCAATCCCTACCCAGGTTCTAGTATTAATGCTGTCTCTGGTGAATGTTAGTACAGTATATCACACATGTCCCTCAACACCAACATATCTCTGCTGCCAGCTCTCATCTCACCTAATACTCGTCCCATTCTCAATGAGTCTTCCCAGGCTACTTGTCTATGCCTGAGTAAATACTCAACTAATTTACCAATCAAGACATGTATGCCATGCTATGCAATCTAATTCTTCAATTTCTAGCCTCTGAGAGAGGGCATTGCCCAGTACACAATGCTAAACTGGGAACTAGAAAAATAGAGACGCGCTGTCAGAGATAGGATGGGCATTAATTTGTAACCATGGAAGATGATTTGAAACACTATGGCTTATATTTTATACCAAAAAAGTGTCCCCTATGAGAGGCTGAATATTGCAATGGCAGAATTTGAGAACAAGTGTCATATGATATTAGGACTGGTTTTATCCACCATGAATTTCAAGAATTAGATGCTTAATTATTAATATTTTCAAACCACTATGAGATACCATCTCATACTAGTCAAAATGGCTATGATTAAAAAGTCAAAGAACAGCAGATGCTGGTGAGGCTGTGGAGAAAAGGGACACACTGTGGGTAGGAATGTAAATTAGTTCAGCCACTGTGGAAAGCAATTTGGAGATTTTTCAAAGAACTAAGAACAGAGCTACCATCCCACCCAGCAATCTCACTACTGGGTATATACTCAAAGCAAAGTAGATTATTATATTAAAGAGATATGTGCATTCATTTGTTCATTGCCAAGCTATTCACAATGGCAAACATATGGAATCAACCTAGGGGCCCATCAGTGGTGGACTGGATAAAGAAAATGTGATACATATACTCCATGGAATACTATGCATCCACAAAGAGAGAATGAAATCATTTCCTTTGTAGCAACATGGATGGAGCTGGAGGACATAATCCTAAGACAACTAACAGAGGAACAGAAAAACAAATACTGCATGTTCTCAACCACAGTAGCACAGCATTTAGCATGCACAGACATAAACATGAGAACAATAGACACTGTGGTCTATCAGAGGCAGGAAGGGAGAGGGACAAGGGTAAAAAAACAACCTACTGCGTACTATGCTCACTACCTGAGTGCAGTATACCCAGGTAAAAAGCAAAACAAACAAACCTGTATCTGCTTTATCTAAAATAAAAGTTGATAATAAAAAGATTTGGGGAAGGATATAAAATATCTTGACAAATAATTATCTTTTTGCATTTTGCACCATTGACCCTTATGAAATAGCAATGTTATTGACACTAGGCCAGCAGTGCAAACCACTATAGGAACTTCCATCCCGTAGAGTTCAACCAGAAGTCTGGTTTTTGCTTAAGTCTATATTTTATAAAATTTGATGCATAAAGCTAGTATTACGTGAAAAATTACTCCTTCTATAAATAATTTAAAATTTTAATAGTATTTATTTTGAATTACTCTAACTACCATAACTGATGACAGCTTTGGGCTTTTACCTTCATTTATTTACTCTTTCATTCATTTTCTTTATTCACTGCACAAATATTGGTTAAGCACTTACATGTGTCAGATTTTTGCTAGTCACTGGTTACATAAAAATGACAAAGTAAGTGAAGTTTCTACTCTCAGAATCCTACCAGTCTAGTGGCAGAAACAGACATTAATCAAATAATCATAGAAAATATATGGTTGAAAATTTTTCTGAGTCATGTGAATACTAATAATTAACATTTACTGAGGACTTGTTCTGTGCCAGAAACTGGTGGAAAAATTATCTGCCACGTAACTGGTGCCTGGTGCCAAAAAGTCTGGGGACTGCTGTTCTATAGCTTCTGCACTAGAATCTACTAATGAGTAAAATCTAATTTAACAACTAGTTTTAAAAACATAACAAGAATATGTGCTGGCTGGGTGCAGTGGTTCATGCCTGTATTCTCAGTACTTTGGGAGGCCGAGGCAGGCAGATCATTTGAGGTCAGGAGTTCAAGACTAGCCTGGCCAGTATGGTGAAACCCCATCTCTACTGAAAACACAAAAATTAGCCGGGCATGGTAGCACATGCCTGTAGTCTCAGCTATTCAGGAGGCTGACGTGGGAGAACTGCTTGAACCCGGGAGGCAGAGGTTTCAGTGAGCCAAGATCGCGCCACTGCACTCCAGCCTGAGCAACAGAGTGACTCCATCTCAAAAACAAAACGAAATAAAAAGAATACGTGCTGACAAAAAAAATTCTGAAAGATAATAAAATTGTATTACTAGACTGTTCACATGATATTTTGTTTCCCATTAAATGTGTGACGTGCAAAGATATTTATTAAATGAAAATATTTTTGTATCTTAAAAAAAATACTTGAACAGTATTAACTAATTTAACCCTTACCATCACCCTATGAAAGTATTCTATAGTATTATACAATCTTACAAGTAAAGTCATTGAGGCTAGGGGAGATTGAATAATGTCGTCTAAGAATGCAAAGTACCAAGTGGCAGAGTGGACATTGACTACAGGAAGTTGAACTTTACAGCCTATCTAATAGTACCATGTCATCTTTCCTTGCATGTTAAAACAAAGCATGCTATGACACTGCATTAGTTAGCTTTCACTACAGTATGCTGAATTAACAAACATACTCAATATTTTAGTGGCTTATAATAATAAAGGCTTATTTATTTATTGCTCATGTTAATGTCCTGTGCAGGTCCAGCCGCAATTCCGCTCCATGTCTTTTTCTTGCTGGATCCAGGCTAAAAGAGCATCTCCTACCTTAGCTATCCCACCCTTAAAGGTTTATGTATATGACATCATCGCTTCCACTAGCATTTTATTGTACAAAGCAAGGCTCAAGGTAAAACTGGGCAACAATGGAATAGGAAATATATTCCTTCTATAGGAAAAGACACCACAGAGGTGTCCTACCCAAATGATCCCAAAAAGCAGGTCATATTTTAAACAAATAAAACAGTATGCTTCAGAATGGACATATGAAAGGGGTCCCTGACCTGGCCTGGGAGTCAATGAAAGCCTGAGGTAGCACTGTCTCAGTAGAGTTTTCAGGGATGATATTTAGTTAACTAAAAACTGTGGTCCACAGAAAACATACCATGTGGTAGAAACAGCAGGTACAAACGTCATGTGATACAAGTGAGCCTGGTCTTGGAGAATTGAAAGGAATCACCTGAAATAAAGACAGAGAAAGGGAGACTGTCCTGAGACAAATCTACAGAAGTCAGCAGGGGCAAGATTATTCAGACCCCTGTAGGCCTCTTTAAGAATCTGGATATTTTTCCTAATGGGGAGCCACTAAATTATTTTAAGCAAAGGGAGTATGATAATCACGCCTTGGTAATTTTGGCTGTTTTCCAAAAAAAAAAAAAAAAAAATCATTCTAAGTAAGATTCTCTAACTGAGATATCTCCCCAACTTCCCAGATCTTAATAGTATCGTTTTAATGGTTTTGGAAGAGAAAATTTATTTATATTTTCTATTGAGTTATCCCTAGCAGAGTTCACTATCAGAACCACCCAAATACAGTGATTCAGAGCAGAGGCAGTAACTTTCTCCCTTTCTCTCACAAGGAACACTTTCTACCCTATCCTCTTTAGCTAAGGCTCAGGTTTCCCCAGTCACAGCAATCCTGTACTCCCCTCTCACCTTCCTGGTGGGATTAAAAGAGAGCCAACAGCAACATGGCAAGTCTGTGCTGAGACCTTTTTCCCTAAATAGTAAGGAATGGAGCTCAGCAAGGTAAGAAATTGTTGTAAAGAGTTGCAGCAATTTGGGATTGGGAATATGTGCAAATTACTCTAAGTGGAGAGTTCCATTTGGAAAAGGTGCAGCATCCACTTCAGATATTTTCAGCAGAAATAAATGCCACCACCTTTTTGTCATAGCTAACATCATTACACTCTGATGTGAACTCAGGTCTTCCTTTGGCATCTTATGTAGAATTGTGCCAACTCCAAAAAGGTGGACACCATATCCTAGCTAGGATTTCTGCCACTGATAATGTAGAGCAGTCTTCTCAATCGTTGCCTTCAACTTCCAGATGTTGGTCAATTAAGAGAAAACAAACAAACAAAAGAAAAAGCACCCACCATATGTTTCACTCGTCCGATACCTGGAAAAGCTATTAGTTTATACTTATATCTGCTGTGGAAAGTTGTATTTGTTAGAGTAATGCCATTTATGTAAGTGCTAAACATCCAAATTCCAAATTACACTCCATATTAAGTGATCACAAGTGGTCCAGTGTGGCAGATCACCACCAAAATGGTCATTTGGAAACCATCATCATTTCAACTTTTGTGTCTATTATTCTCTGGAGTCCTCTCAGTCAACTACTAGAGGAGGAAAAGGAATGGAAGAATTCACAATGGAAGGATTTTATGGAGCAGGTATGGAAGGGGTGCATATCAGCTTTGGCTCACAATCCACATCCAATGAGCTACAACCCAGCCATATGGTCCAACCGAAATAATAGAACCACTGGGAAATACAGTATAACAGTGAGTACAGGAAATAGAAGAAACTGACTTGGAGAACAACAGCTAACCAGTGTTTACTATTTCATTGTCTCTATTAAATCTTAAAATTGAGGGATAAAATAGTAAATTTTATGTTGCATACACATTATCAAAATAAAAAAAATGTTGGTGGAATAGGAACTTTAGATACAATGAATTTCTGGATCATTAAAATTTACTAAAAAGGAACCTCTGGGTTGTCCCAGCTCTTATTGTTGAAAATGAAACTTAATTAGTCCATTTTCCTGACTTTTTCAGTACAACATGGTTTGTAATTTCTGGCATCCAGATTGATAGTTCAGCAGCTGATTAAAACTTTCACTCATCAAAGAAAGAAATAATCATTATCTAGTATTGAAATGGTGAAGATGTAAAATATTTAATTCTGAGAATTTTTAATAGATTATATGCTGAAACCTGGATAAAACCTGCAATTGTGTAACATAAGTAACGATGATTGCCAATATTTTAAAAATCGGAATTAGTTCTTTAATTATAATTGGATATTAAGCAATCATTTACTTGAGAATATTACAAATTTTAAGTGGTTAGATTCAATTAATCAAAATTTCAACTTTCCCACTTTCTTACCACAATATTGACAATCAGCCCTACATTGGATCTTCTCTGAACTATGATCCCAAATACTTTACCTTGAGAATCACTTAAAGTTATACTAATTGTTAGTGGTTCATGGTTTTTCCCCAACATCTATGTATGTATGAATGTATGTATAAATCTATGTATGTATGTATGTATGTGTGTATCTATCTATCTATCTATCAATCATCTATCTATCTATCTATCTATCTATCTATCTATATCTATCTATCATCTATCTATCATCTATCAATCAAGACAGGGTCTCACTCTGTTGCCCAGGTTGCAGTGCTAAGGCCCAATCTTGGCTTACTGCAGCCTTGACTTCCTGGGTTCAGGCGATCCTCCCACTTCAGCCTCCTGAGTACCTGGGACTACAGGCATGCACCACCATGCCAGACTAATTTTTGTGTTTTTTGTAGAGACGGGGTTTCGCCGTGTTGCCCAGGTGCATTCAAACTCCTGGGCTCAAGCAATCTACACACCATGGCCTTCCAAAACATTGGGAGTACAGGTATGAGCCACCATGCCCAGCCAATTTATTTCTTTTTCCAACAACTATTTACTAAGTACCTATTATGTTCAGGCACTATATCAGACAATGGGAAAACAGAGATAAACAAATGAGCAAACCCTTGACATTGTGAAGTTTATATTCTATAGGAGCAAATAATATTACACAAGAAAAAACACACAGTTAATTAACAAATGTAGAAGATTTGTTACAAAGAGCACAGCCTGGAGTAACGTTTTAGAATTAGGGAAACAGCCATGGTGTATGTGGTCAGTAGCAGTTAATTGTAAAAAGGAAAGTGGATTGAACAAAGCATTTTAGGCATGGCTGCTACAAATACTCTAGTAAGGAAAATGAGAACAATTGAAAAACATGATAAGGAAGAGAGAAAAGAGACATAGAATAATCCTGGGGAAGTAGGTATGGTCAAATTAAGCATGGGCTTAAAAAACTAAAGGATTTTAGACTTGTTCCTGAAAACAGTGTGGAGCAGGACATAAGTTATAATTTGGAAAAAATGACATTGGTTGTTCTTTATCTAATACACAGAAGGATATCAGCCAAGAAGCTGTTACTTTACAAAACTAAATGCTAAAATTTCACTAGCAAAGACGGAAAGGAGAAAAGGAAGGGGGTAGTAAATTTATGATTATAGAAAATAATATAGGAAACAGATATAGAAAAGCAGAGGAAACATGTGAATGATTACAATATAAAGGTCTCTATGCCTGCTTCACCTCTCCTCTGTTTAATCCTTGATTGTTATCTTTTCTCCAGTGCTAATTTGCTTTTAGAAACCAGCTATTTGGCTTTTACCTTTTCATTTCTTCTCCTGTTCCCTGTTACAATACACATATGAATAACTCAGTTTTCCATGGATCTAAGGTTTCCAATCTAGTGCTCCCAAGTCACTTGCTCAATTCACTTTATTATGTCCAGCATGTACCAGAAATTGTGCTAGGTTATGGAGATAAGTAATGAAAAAGATAGACAGGATTTCTCCACTCATAGATTTTATATTCTAATAGGTCTCCAAGAGGCATGCTGTACTAGGATAATTTTTATCCAATGGAGTGTTATGCTTTTCTACATTTTATTCTTGGCCACACTCATGGCATTTGAAATGTACAAAGTATACATGGATACGATTCACCAAATGGGGCTGGCCACGGTGGCTCACATCTGTAATCTCAGCCCTTTGGGAGGCCAAGGCGGGCAGATCACAAGGTCAGGAGTTCAAGACCAGCCTGGCCAATATGGTGAAACCCCATCTCTAATAAAAATACAAAAATTAGCCGGGCATGGCAGCATGCACCTGTAGTCTCAGCTACCCGGGAGGCTGAGGTAGGAGAATTGCTTGAACCTGGGAGGTGGAGGTTGCGGTGAGCCAAGATCGCGCCAGTGCACTCCAGCCTGGGCAAGACAGCAAGACTCTGTCTCAAAAAAAAAAAAAAAAAAGAAGAAGAAGAAAGAAAAAAAGAAAAAAGATTCACCAAATGCTTTGGGCATGTTGACTATGGTGGCAAGTTGCAGGGGTTTGTATATTTGAACAGGTAGGAAAGAAAATTCATTTTGTCAACTAGAAATGCCATATAAAACTACTAAATCTTAACTCTATGGAATTTTAAAAACATATAACTGCCATTTTGAATAAAAATTCACTCTCACATTGTCATCTTGGGTTAAAGCGTTGAGTTGCCAGACTCACCTATTTCTCATCACTGTTTATTTCCTCTATGTTCAAACTCTTCACCCTCAGAAGCATTCTCAATCTATATTTTCAGTCCACAATGAAGTTTCTTACATGTATTGTAGTCTTCATCCCATCATCAAATTCTTGAGATAGTAGTTTATATTTCCACTATCTAAATATCACTATTCTCTAGTTCATCTAGTACAATCTGGCTTATTCCTCCTCAAAAAGCTAATGTAAATGGTTCGGGTCAGCAATGGTCCATAATTACAAAGTCTACTGGGCAATTTTAGTCCTGATATTTTATTTTTATTTCTCCAAATGAGAAAAATTTGTCAATGCTGAGTATGTTTTAAGCTGTCATGGTGGGGCATTGGAAAAATTTTTAATTAGCAATAATTGCACTTTGGATAAACCTCATTAGTTGTGACACTGCCCTGTGCAAAGTTTAGCTCTCATTTGACTTGCTCTCTCTGCTGTGTTTGACAAAGTTGATCACTTCCTATCTTTGAGCTTCTGAAACACTAACTCTCTTCCTTAGTGACACTGCACTGATATTTTAGAAACATTGATTCTGTCCCTTTAATAGTTCCTTTGTCCTGTATAATTTTTTTTTTTTTTTTTTGAGATGGAGTCTCGCTCTGTCGCCCAGGCTGGAGTGCAGTGGCGCGATCTCCGCTCACTGCAAGCTCCGCCTCCCGGGTTCACGCCATTCTCCTGCCTCAGCCTCCCGAGTAGCTGGGACTACAGGCGCCCGCTACCACGCCCGGCTAATTTTTTGTATTTTTAGTAGAGACGGGGTTTCACCGTGTTAGCCAGGATGGTCTCGATCTCCTGACCTCGTGATCCGCCCGCCTCGGCCTCCCAAAGTGCTGGGATTACAGGCGTGAGCCACCGCGCCCGGCCTGTCCTGTATAATTTTTAAGACATTTATTCTTGTCAGTGTTCCATTTCATATCTTATATTCTTTCCTTTTATACTCTCTCCAGTTGATATTTTTGAATATGATTTATATTCCGTGTATTTGGTTTTGACTTTCAAATTTCTTATCTACTTTAATTTTTTATTTAAACATATGTACATATTTTGGGGGTACATGTAATAATTTAATATATTCATAGAACTCATAAGTATCAAATCAGTGTAATTTAGATATCTATTACCTTAAATATGCCTTTCTTTATGCTAGAAACACTCAAATTATTCTCTTCTACCTATTTCAAAATATGTGATAGATTATTGTAAACTATAGTCATCCTACTGATCTGTCAAACATTAGGTGATTTTCTTCTCAAATTGACTCTGAAATTTTTTTCACCAGTTTCAACTTCCCCACAAGCGTTCCAAATTTATACACACACCATATCTTTTGATCACTGAAAACTTAATAAAGTTCAAACTGCCCCCAGATGGCTCTGTATTATGTTCACAGATTCACCATCTACTAATAAACCCATTGAAAAAGACTCAGCTCTCCATTCTCTAGCATCCACATCTAATTGGTCGATAAGCATCATTGATTTTATCTCCTGAATATCGCCAAGTCTCTTCACTGCTTTCCAGGGACTCAGCGTTATCAGCACCTCTTCATCTTTCCCTAGATAGTTCCAACAACCTCTAATTTGCCTCTGCCTTCAGTGTCTTGTTCTTTCTCTCACAATAAATTCCAAGCTATTTGACATAGAGACACTTTACTATCTGGCCAAATCTATCTCATTTTCTCTTCTCCAGCCATGGGCTTACTCAGTTACTGTTTGCTTTCTAATAAGAGTTTCTGTATTAATACTTAGAGAAATGTCATTTTCTCTAGGAAGACGCTCTTGCTTGTCTCTAGTGGCAGTTACTCATTTCTTCCTTTCAACACCCATAGCTCTGTGTGTATTCTTCTTCTATGTGACTTTTTGCAATGCAATGGTTTTTTCCTATTTCCTACCTTGTAATTTGGAGGTGTGGAAAAACATTTTATTCATATTTGCATCCCCACTACCTTAGCACTGCCTAGGGTTAGCCTGCATATCTAATATTTGAGATTGAAAAATATAAACAAATTAATTAATTAATTAAAATTATTAGGATTGTATTGATGGTCTGGGGTCTAACACATTCCATGATACAAATTTTAAGACAATTTTGATTATGTAGTTAGCCTACATAAGTTACAAATTCTAAAAGTAAATTTGAAAGCAACTTCAAAATAATAAACATTCTCAATGAAGTCTAGACTTCAGTATTGCAAGCACTATCAATGCCTTCTTTTACTATTTAGAAATTCCTTCTTTGTACTTTATAGAAATAGTCTAGTTACTAGATAAGGTCATTAGCCTCATGCTAGGGATAATTACTGAAGATGAAATAACAGCATCTTTCACTTTTGCCAAAAGTAAATACAAATTTTTATAAAAGCAATTTGACAATATATTTTGATGGTCTTTAAAAAGTTCATGAAAGTTTATTCAAAAATTTATTTCTAGGAATCTATCCTAAGAATCTAATGAGAGTACATAGAAATATTAAGGTAAAATGATATTTACTACTTTGTTATTGTGTCTACAAGTCTGATGGCAGGAGATTTGCAGGTAAGTATATAAAGATGGGATGCATTCATAAGACAGACCATTATACAGTCATTTAAACTAATGTTTTCTGAGGGAGTAAGTAATATACATAAGCAACCAGAAAAAGAGAGATCTATAAAAACAAGTAAAGTGTGAACCTACATCTCCTTTTAAAAATTTTATATGCTATTGGAATTATATAAATAAAATCAGACTGGAAGAAAATATACAAGTACATACAATGAAATATAAATATAGAGATAAACATATATTGATTTTATAATTTGAAAAAATAGCCAATAAGGAAATGTTTGCACCGTATCTATTTTGTGCCTGTTCACTTTCCCACGAACTCTTCAGAAAGGCTGTCAGTTTACAACCCTGCTGAAAGGTTAGTATGTTACATGACTCTGAGCCATACATTGCCCTAGATGTGGCCTACAGAGGGTGGCTGGCTACTTACTGCTTGAACAGAAAATAGAAGCTTAGTAAAAAAGATATTTTAGTTTGCATTTTAAAAATAGGATATTGAAGGTGTTGATCAGTGAAACTTTGGAACAAAGTACCATTACTATATTTTAAAAAGAGGCAGCCGGGTGCAGTGGCTCATGCCTGTAATCCCAGAACTTTAGGAGGCCGAAGCGGGTGGATTGCTTGAGCTCAGGAGTTCAAGATCAGCTTGAGCGACATGGCGAAACCCTGTCTCCACTAAAAATACAAACAGTAGCTGGGCTTGGTGGTGCACGCCTGTAATCCCAACTACTTGGGAGGCTGAGGCAGGAGAATTGCTTGAACCCGGGAGGCAGAGGCTACAGTGAGCCAAGATCATGACACTGCACTCCAGCCTGGGTGACAGAGTGAGATCTTGTCTCAAATAAATTGATAAAGAAAGAGGCAAAAGGACACAAGGAGGGAGAAGGAATCTCTAGCCATGATATATTCAGAGCATGAAGAAGCCGAATTAGTAATTTGTCAGTGTGAGAGAGGATGACTGGGCATGAGTAGTAGGGCTAGACAGAGAACTGGCTCTGTTTCTGCGATTCCCAGACGAATAGTGGTCTCTGTAACTCAATCCCCTTGAAATACACCTCCCATTACAGCAAATTCTCTCCTATTTATTTGAGATTACTTAAGTATTTCACTATTCCTTGCAACCAAATAACCCTAAGTAAAATAAGTAATAGTTCATATAGGTAGGATACAGGAGTATGATCATTTAAACATTTAGTGAGTCCTTGTTTCTATTAATTTTAACTGTTATTAATTTTTAACTGTTATTAATTTCACTTGTTACATAGGACTTTAGCCCTTCCTTATAGAGCACTTAGAATTTGATCTTGATATACAACTATTTTTATTCTGTCACCCCCAGGAAAAGACAAGGTCAATACCATTCTTCACTGCTCTTGATTTCATTCCTTTATTTATTCGGTCAATAAATATTCATTGAGGGACTACTGTTTTCCAGGGCCAAACATGGTGCTAGACTCTGGGGATACAATAATCGACAAGACAGTCATTGTCCTTGATCACATGAGACTTACAGTCCATTGAAGGGAAGTAAATTCCAGGCATTGACATTAGATAAGGGATAAATTAAATGTTGTTCACTTAGTTGGGAAAGTTAGATATTTAATTAGTTCAAAGTTGGTTTCATAATATTTTATCTAAAATGAATTCCTAGGAAGAAATTATGTCTCAATTAGATCTTTTTCTCCTTTTTCAGAGGCAAGGTCTCACTTTGCTGCTCAGGCTGGGCTGGCCTCAAGGGATGCTCCTACTCAGCCTCCCAAATAGCTAGGACCGCAGGTGTGTACTGCTATGACTGGCTTCAGCTGGATCTTTATGCTTTTTGAATAAAGCATTTCACCACACTCATTTTCCTTTTTTTCACTGCCAATGAATTATTATTTTGCTGTACATGAGATCCAGAGAAATATGGTGCCTGAAACTTTGTCAACAACTGTTTACAGTATGCATTTTAAGCTCACAGGACCAGGCACACATTGCTGTTCCTTACAGTAGTTTCATATAAATGTTTATAAGATGCAGATAACCTAGGATTGTATTTTACATTTGGTTTTAGTATGGCAATGAGTGTCATTTTAAAAATTTTTACTTGAGCATCTTCCAAATTTTGAGAAGTTTTTAACTCAAGCATCCTTCAAATTTAAGAGAAAGGCTTGATAAATACAAAAAGTGATTCACATCTCTAGGAGATTGGTTAGATATTGTGGTATATTTGAACTATAGCCTACTATAAAGTAATTAAAAATAATAAGGTAGAGTTGTATACAATGGCACAAAAGGTGTTCAAGATATGTTATCATGTTTATATATACAGAGAGACACAGGAAAAGAGAAAGAACTATTTATTTGTATGTGTGTAGTGAACATGATAAATTGTCTACTTATCATCCATACCTTTCTTTCTCCTTCTTGATCATCCAAATAATCTTGAGGAATTCACATTTCTTCATGTATCACATGACTCCGTAGAAAGTAGTCTCACCCAAAATTCTCCAAACCCATCTTCCTTGACAGTGATTGGTTCAGGAAAGTGCCCCAATATAGGCCTATGTGTTATAAAAAGAAGTTTCTTGGGGACCTTCTAGGAAAGTTCTTTCCCTTCTGGGATAGTTTATTAAAGCAACCCTCTCTTTCTCAGGATGTTGCTGTATGGGACTGTAAGACAGAGAACTGCTGAAACCATCCTGCTAATAGCTCAATTCTCAGGGGAGGCAGAGCTTAACAGAAAATCACGAGGAGACGTAGTCCAAGGCACTGAATTAGTTTATCCTCGAAGGCTACTTTTATCTAAACTTTTAGATAAAATGAACTGATGAATCTTCTTAGTGCACAAGTTGGCTTCTTTAACATATTTAGCTTGTTGCAGCCAAAGTCTTTCTGAGGATTTGTATGTGGATATATATATATATGGCCACATCAATTCATTAAAGGAAGATTGGAAGAATATACCCGAATTAAGAAAGAAAACATGGAAAAAGTGGGATTGGGATAAAATAAGAGAGTTCTTTACTTTTTATTCAATATACTTCTTTCTGAACACTTAGTAGAGATGTATTGCTTTGTGTTTAAATGTAAAAAAATGGAAGTATTAGAAAAAAGTTTTTTCAATAGTATACTCTTTCGCTATTTCCTTAGAAAACTACATTGTCATATCTTAATTTCTAGGAAAATCACTGGTGAACCCACCAGAGACTTCATTGATAAATATTTTATTAAGAAGTTTCAAAACTTATCAGCATAGTGTATTGGAAAGGAAACACCAGTTGTCAGGAGACTTGCCTCAGGTAAAGCATAGAGCAATTCTGGACCTCATTCCCATCATTGGTAGAGATACAAGAATGAATCCAAACATTTATTCTACTGAAACCCCAGCCTTCTCTGGATCTTGCGACTCTAACTTATATCCACGGATAAAAGACTTTATGTTGAATACTGTTAAAAGCAAGGAAAAAGACTAGATGAATTGTTAATGTTCATGAACTGCTATATCTTGTGGCAGCTGAAAAATGACTAGTTAAAGCACCTTTATCTAATCACCTTTGCTTCACTAATTCCTTTCTTCTCAGGTTAATGTCTCACAATTGCCATTAAAATAGACTGTTCAAAAGGAATTGAATGATTTGGGCTTTAATTAATTTTTCTATTGTTTTGTATTTTCATCTCTATACTGATATTTTCTTTCATCAGCTCAAAAGTATGCTCACTTTATTCCTAAACCTTAACCCATTTTTTTCCTATTTTATTCCAAGGTCTTGAATAAAAGAAAGAGTCATGGAATTGACAAATTTAACCCTGTGGTAATCAAAAAACAGTTACATTCTTATCATGTTTTTACTCAGGATAAGTTCAGTTAAAAATATTAATAAACAAATCAACATATTCCAATTATATTTTATCCTCATATGTCATTTCGTCATACATGAATAAATGCACTTGCAGTTGGTTAATTATCAAATAATTTCAGACTATAATGTAATTAACTTCTTTCTTAGCCATTTATTCTTAATTTATGTACAAATAATTGTTGCTAACTATTTCTTACAAGATAGTATTTTATAATCTTCAAATGTCTATTTGATATACATTTTCTTAGAAATTAAAAATTATCTAAAACATGTTCCAGAGAAATATAGTCTCCAATGTACAGATGATGAACTGAGAGTCTTCAGATGTTAATTATTTTTCCTAATTAGTTACCTAATTATATGGACAGTCAGTCCCAGATTCTATAATAAAACGAGATTCACTCAGTACTCTGGTTTATTTTCCCTCACTTTGGCCTTATAATTCCTAAAGGACTATTCAATTTATTTTCTGGAAGGACAAATATGAAGTTAAAATATGTCCAGACATTTCCAAGTATTAATAAAATGTGCTCCAGGTGAGAAAATATAACTCTTCCAGTTTCCAATATTTCTGAATCCACAATTACCACCTGTCTCTCATGTCAGTGGTATTGCCAAGGCAGTAAGATGATAGGAACAGAATATAATATCTGGATTCCACCAAAGTTTCCAGATAATATAAACTTGTTACATGTAGTGGTGAGAGAGATTGATAGAAAGATACCATAGATACAGGGAAATGATCAGATGTTCCTTCATGTGGGTGAGATAACAACCTGGCTCACACAAAGCACACATAGATCACAGGAACGCTGCATCTCTGTCTGCAGGGAAAACTGCCCAGATCCTCAAGTGTCCAATATGGTTCCCACTTGCCAAAGAACGAAGAGATTCATGTAAAGCTTCTGTCTTCTTCAAGAAGCTTGGTCTTGTCATTATCATGTTGATTGGCATGGGATAAAGGAGGATTACACTCTCCTGGATCTTCACAGTGTCTTTCTAGACACTTACAGAAATGCTCATTGGGGCAAATTATGGAGAACCACTAGTATAACTATGATTCATGAATTTCCGGGTGAATCATGAATTTCTAAAGCATTGCATCCTCAGTAGGCTGAGGTCTTCCCTCTGCATATTAAACAGATTTATATCTCTTGGCTGTCACTACTACTAGAAGCATATAACAATGCAGTTAGGACTTTCAAAGTAGGTATGAAATTTAAGGACTGTACTGTGTACTACTCTATTTCCTAAGTAGGTAAAAATAGCCATCTGTCTTTTTACTAAGTCAGTAAAAATAGCCACCTGACAGGCAACTAAGGAAATAGTTTGTGCTAGTCTCTCTCTTAAATAGAAATTTCACTTAACCAGCTTCCAATTTGCAGTGTTGGGCAAGGTATCTGTGCCTATGACTACATAAATCTATGTTCACCTATAAAGACTCCTGAAAATACAGATTCTCAATCTCTGTTTGCTCTCTTGGTTTTGATGGGTGTCAGTAGGAGTAGACTTTTAAACACCATGTTCTATGTGGAGGAAATTCCTAAATAGTAATGCTATGTGCAATGCTAATTCTTTTGAAAGGTTAAAAAAAAACCTCAATGTGCCTTATATAACATGATCTATTTATACTCTGTCACTAAGGAGAGTCAGCTGCATTTATGTTCAGAGCGAACAGAACAATTCATTTGTACCTTATCATCCAATTGATGACTACCGATTTACCTAACTGACTGACAGAACAGGGTTAGGCAATGATAATTTGTCCGATGCATTAAAATGTTTAGAACTGAAACTCTCAAAAATATTTAACATAATAAATCATTGAGCATAGAAGTTTTAGCCCCAGAATGTCTGACTCTTCCTCAAATATCAATTACAATATAAAGTTCCACCACAGGATATTATACAGTTACTAAGAAACTATTGCAGTCTCAATCCCAAATTAGATGCTTTCAAACCCTCTTCATTATTTCTAGCACCTGGTAGTGACTAGCAACACCCATGTGAGTTTTTTAACCAATAAGATATTCTTTAACAACAAAGCACATTTTTTAATTGAGAGCATAATATAAAACTTGGGGTGGTGCTGGGGGTTGAGGGACAGATTCTGGATTACATAGATTCTGAAAACAAAATATGACTTCAAAAGACTATTAAATATGGTTCCATTCTTTATGTGTTGAAATCACAAAAATATATCAAACGCTACTATGTTTACAGTCCCCTCTTCGCTTGACTTCTATTTAATCACTGTATCTGTATTTACTACTTATTTTGTGTTTAGCATATAATGTCTTCGTTTTAATGTTCCTCATAATAGACAGCTTACTGTATGCTGCACTGTGTAATGCACTTTACATGCTGCATTTCAAAAAAATCTTCACAATCACTTTATGCAGTAGACTATTGTTGTACTCACTCAAGATGAGAAAACTGAGGTTTGGAAAGTTAAGTAACTTTCTAAGTCATTGACAGAACTAAAAATAAATTATGTTAGAATTAGACTTTATTTCAGTGCTTCCCAATTTCCCTTTTCTGAATTCAAATAGATACAAGGAAGCCGCTACTTCTTATGTGGAAAACACGGTTCTCCCCCATCTACCTGCAGTGGAAATCCTGGGAGGCTGAAGGGCACTTTGAGGAGTTTTTCCTCCTTAGTCAAACATTTATTACACAAAAGAACGCTCTTTGAAGATTTGCTATGAAATCCTTTGAGTCCCTTTTTGTGTTGTTTCATATCTCACTAATGAGCTTCAGTTTAATTCTGTTTTATTTATTCTTTGCTTATTTTATTACAGTAAAAAGATGACGTTTATAACCTCACAAATTACATCCCTTTATATTCGTGATGCGTAGGAGTTGTTCTTTTCTTTTCTGTTTTTTTTTTTTTTTTTTTTTGGTAAGTCTTACAAAGCAAGGTGTAATGAAAAACGGCCTGCCATTCAAGAAACGAATACAAAGAGAAAGGTGCTCTGAAGAATGGAAACATAAATAAATGCAAAATAAATCAGTGAAATGCATCTATACCCATATGTTTTAACATATTAAATTATATATAATTTTAAATTCTTCAAATTTGTAACTTAGAGATGACAAATGGTTTCAAATTTACTATATTTTTCCAGCATGGAATGATGCTCAGGTTTATGCTTTTCTTAGTTTCCCTTGGTATTTTTTCTCTAAACATGATAATATTTCAATGTTCTCGTAATACATAGTTTGATCTCCACTAGTCAAACTAAGAAGTAAAATTAATTAGACAATAATTAAACACTGTCAAATAAGTTAAGTCAGACTTAACTTAAATATGAAACATAAATATGACCCAGAGATTATGTCAGATTAAAATAGTAGATTTGCTAAAATAAACATAATAATCACATTTTTAAGCAATCTGAAAAATTACAGGCTTGTAAAGCTGCCAAGACAAAAATTTGGCTCTAGATCTTCTCATCATTCCATAGCTCATGCAGTTGTAAGCCATTCTCTATAGTATAAACATTATTTTAACTGCAATGAGCCCAATACAGAAATTATATGGAAAGGGGTGTGAAGAGTCAGGATATAAAGTATTTGCATAGATTTGCATCACTTACACATTCAAAAAAATTTTACTCACCAGCCAAATTCAGTTTAACAGACTATTGCTTTTGGATTCAGCTTCCAGTTTCTAACTGCAACACTTGCTTAGGAGACCCTTGTATCATTTACTCTTATAAGTACTTTTGTTTCTTTTTCTGCATGCATGTCACAATCAAATGCCCTAATTTTGGGGAAAATATTTGCTTAGTGTCTATTTTCTTCCCCTAAACTAGTAAGTTCCACAAGGGCAACATCATTGTCAACTTTTCCCCTATATTTCCCAGTGCCCTGTTCAGAACAGAGCATATAGTAGGTGTTCAATAAATATTTTTTAATGAACAAATGAATACATGAGACATGTCATCAGCTTTCTCAGAAGAAGCAAAAAGAAGATCATCCAACTGCTTAATTTAAGTCCTTTTATTTCAATGAGTTGCTGGTTCCTTGATGAGTCTGGCTCATTCTCATGACTGGAAATAACACAGCTCAGAGTCGTCTGAACTAAGCAAGGGAATTAGAGCTACTGACTCACTGTAGATGATTTTGGTTCAGAAAAGATTTGAAATGGTTTAGATCATGGTTAGGTTTGGCAAATTATTATTGGATTAGCATTTTTAATTGTTCTGTAAAAATGTCTTGAACTGTAATATGGTTTGGGATTCAGTAAAAGAGGAGCATTTAAGTAGTTCAGTTTTTAACTAACAGTTTTCAGATCATGTTTCCTAATGATAAACTACATTTCAGCATGCTTCTTTGAGCAAACTTATATGAGTATATATAAGAAAAACATATATATATATATCTTATGTTTTAAATATTAATATTTATTTAAATGCACTATTCTGGGGCTTAATGTCTATTTTTTTGGATTACAGTGTTGTCAAAATAATGTAGGAGGCAGAATTGGGAGAACTCTTTGTATACACCAAGTTATTTCTGCCTAGTACCCTCATATGTTACATGAAGAAAAGGATGGTTGACTCAATAAGATGTAATTTCCTTTATGCTTTAAAATTCTGGGGAAAGTAACCTGTGTGGCCTATATTCATATTTGTGAAAATACAGATTTCATTAAAGTATGCCAAGCAATGATACCTATATATTTGAGATTATAAACCCATATCAACTTCCAGATATAAACAATATAGCAAATCCTGCATTGTTAGATTTATTCCATCTAGCTACATTCCTTATTTTTCTAAGCAGTTTTGTTATCCAAATTAATTCCTGACTTATAGATTCAGAGAAATATCTCTGTATGAATTTCTAATGTCTAATTTTACTTAAAATCCTTGAGCCAAAACTTAGAATTGCCTCACTGGGAAATTTCTATTCCTTTCCTAACTCTCAGCACCATCTAAATGGAGACCTATTTGTGCATTTCTTCCTTTAACAGTGGGCAAAGATGACGAACTGTGATTGAGTAATGTGCTCAACTAATTAATACACATGTTTTAGTCCCTCATTCCATTTGTTTTACTGTTTTAATTCAAAAACATCTTCTTGAAGTTCTGCGGAGTGGCCAATTTCCTAGCTTCTTTTTTTTTTTTTTCATACCAGTAAATGTCTTTTCTAATTCAAAAATGCAAATCTATAAGTATACTTGCTTGCTTTTTAGCATTCTGCCATTTTGCAAAACTGTGCCTGAACTTAGCCATAAATATATGGTTTAGCATATATGAATCTCAGAAACCTCACCACCAGTCCAGGTCACAACCAGCCCACTGTGATCTCACTGCTTCCGAACTCACAGCATAACACTCACTCGGTAATTAATCATTCCTGCTTGTGACATTTCCTATAATGTATATTTAACATTTCATAGTTTTATAATTTGCCAGTGTATCCGTGCCCTAGCCATCTCAATTAAATTGCAAGTTTTTTGAGTCAGATTTCACGTCAGTCTTGCAGAGTGAAATGTAAACAAAGAAAATGTGTGTTGATTAATTATTTAATCGATTGGTTGTATCCATGTAGATTGAAATAAGTCCAACAGTATGTATAATAAAAGGTTAAAAAGTCTTCCCCAGATCAAGTTTTCTTGAGTATGTTAGTGTTTAAGAATTAATTGTGAGAGTTCTCAGCAAAGCATCCACAGATTTCTTTGCCTTTGTCTACAAAATCAAGAACAAGAAGAAAGTATAAAATGACATGTGATGGACAGTGTCCTTTACTCCTTTAACTGACTTGCTACATTTCCAGTCCCAATCTTTCTACATATAAGAAGATGCATTTCCTAAAATATTGTCCAGTGAACTTAATAGTGTAAATTCAATAATGGGACAAAGGGTCAAATAGATTTGAGAAAAGCTAGTATAAACAACATTAAATAGGTTTCTTTTCTGTAAGAATCCACTGAGCTTTTAATATCTTTGTGTCTATTGTGACTTCCAAAGGGATGGGACAAAAAATATGGTATACTACTTATCCCAGGTCTGTGTAATCGTGTTTTTTTGTTTGTTTCGTCTTCTAAAATCTGTATTCCATGGTGTTACTGTTGAAAACTCTAAGTAGAAATTCCAGGCACATCTAATATAATGTATAATGTTTGGAAATGGATTATCAGTTGCAATGGACCATTTCTTATTCTGAGGGCAAAAGTCCAATATTAACTTGAGTTTGATTGTTCACTTGTTTAGTACTTAGTTTAACAGCATAGGACAGATTCCTCGATTTTCCTGTTTCCTATATCGCCATTTCCTCACGTTGTCTTAATGATGTTTATGTACTATGCTACCATAAGATTGCTTTTCTAAAATTAATTTCATTTACCAACTGGCTTTTAGGAGTCTTTATTGTCTTGTTTTCTTCCACTGCATAGTGATATCCTCTGCAGATTGCATAAGCATGTCCACTTGTATTGGATAGTAGTCTTAAAGACAGCAGATGTATATCAAAATTCTACCCAATAATCATTAGCTAAGTGATATAATTTGCCACTTTTCTTTCTAAATTTGTTTTCTCCTCCATACAAAGTTGTATGCAGATTTTAAAAGTATATAAAAGTTATTAGTAAATCACAAAATACTTTGAATATGCATAGTATTATTTTATGTAATCATAGTAGTTAATTTCTTCTATGTTTCATATTTTATTTAATGAGAAACTGTTAGTAGCAGTTAAGTCTGGCGAGTAAAACTGAAGGTGCTAAAAACAAAAGAAAACTTATACATTATACTAATATGTATCCTTATAAATTTTATTATTTTACTCTAAAAATATTTTTCCAAAAATGTATTTTTAAAAATATTATCTCAAACCTATTTCCATCATGGTAACAGTTTATTTCAGGTAACACAAGCCTAAAGCCATACATTTAAAAAACATGGAACTTGCAAGAGCAGAACTAAAGATTGATCAAAATGTTGAAGCCTCTTCAGTTGTTCACAACTCGACACTCAAAAGGGTGAGCTAGTCCCATATCAAAAAGTAATGTACAAATGATCTGCCAAGGCATCTTCCTCATCCTTGTACATCCTTCATGGGGGAGGGCAGTGTCCTCTCTATTATTTCTTCTATGGATTTGACAAAAACATTTATCATGCCTTTTGTTTGTATTATGAGAGCATCATTTTTTAAAGGAAGCTCTCTTATATCTCACATTCAGATGCTAATCATTTATGCCCTTCTTTGCCTTTGAATACAGATCAAACGAAACATCCATTACCAAATTATTTTCATTAGACTCTAGGGAAAACTTGACTAACACTTTCAGAGACTCACGGATCTTCCAGGAGAAATAGTTACAAAAGTAGCACTGATCATGGAACAGTAAATTAGTCAAAATTTAATTTTCTACTGAATATTTTTATGACAAGTGATGTGTTCTTTTGTTTACTAAGAGACAGACTGTATTTCTCATAATGGTAATAAACTTTTCCTACATGTTTATTTTCATCGCTTTAGAGAACTATAGAAATAAAATCTTCCTTATTGCTCACGTCAAAAAAACGGCTTATGTTTTGTCCAGGTTAAAAAGAAGAAAATTGACAGGAAGATTTTTCCAAATGTATCAGCATTTTTATGTATGAAAGTACAATAGTGGTTAAAATATATGTAGCTCTGGATGAATGTTTGTGCATGTTCCTTTTAAGCACTAAAATTGGGAATCTCAAGATGACTAGGATGCTTGAACTTCCTCTATTTTATTTATTTATTTATTTATTTATTTATTTATTTAATTCCTTTATTTAGAAACAGAGTCTCTCTCTGTTGCCCAGGCTGGATTGCAGTGGCACAATCTTGGCTCACTGTAACCTCCTCCTCCTGGGTTCAAGCAATTCTCCTGCCTCAGCGTTCCAAGTAGCTGGGATTACCTGCTCCCGCCATCACATCCCGCTAATTTTTCTTTCTTTTTTTTTTTTTTTTTTTTTTTTGTATTTTTAGTAGAGATGAGGTTTCACCATGTTGGCCAGGCTCATCTCGAACTCCTGACCTCAAGTGATCTGCCCACCTTTGCCTCCCAAAATGCTAGGATTACACACGTGAGCCACTGCTCCCGGCCATCCTCTATTTTAATAATAGTTTGTTTCTTCAACTGCCTTTGGCCTTTAACTTCCTCCACCTTTTCATTTCTGAGTTTCAGAAGTCATTTGGTGTAAAAGTGATGAGCGCTTTATTAGACTGTATGATTTTTTTTAATATACATAAGGTAAAACTCCTACAAGAATTTCTCAAAATTGGGGCTTAATTACGAGATACCAAAGGAGCAGTTATCATCTTAGGGCTTCTTAAATCTGACCTTAAGAAGAGATCTATAGAGTTCTCACCTTTACCTTGCCTTATAGAGCTCGTATGAGGAAGAGGTATAGAGTTTTTAACCACTTAAAGACAGTCATTCCAAAGTCCTCTTCACCTTGGTTCAGGCAAATATTGGACAATTGCAGTACTTTAACACATATCTCTAATTCTTGATTTTCCTATTATGTGTCCTCCCTTCTTCTTCCTTTGCTCCATCCCACATCCCTTCTGTAACCAACACATATGCTTCTTTTAGTAAACTCAAAATAAAATTATAAGTCCCCAACCTACTGATGGACCCTCCTATTGGTGAAGGGTGTTCCAAAGTTAACCTGAAAAACTAGTTCAGGCCATAATGGGAAGTTGGGGTTGGAGCTGCGTCATTATAGCATCCTCCCATTGGAATTCAGGCACAGCTGACCAGCATTAACATTACACAGAGACTTAAGGCTGATAGAACAGACTCTTTCAGTCTGATAAGAAACATTTACAATCTAGTCTCTCTGCAGCCTGCTACCTGGAGGCTCTCTCTGCATAAGAACCTTGGTCTTCACAACCCCTTACTTTAACCGAGATGTTCCCTTCTATTGATTGTAGGTCTTTAGATAAACTTTTTCAACTAACTGCCAGTCAGAAAATGTTTGAATCTGCCTGTGACCTGGAAGCAGTACCCCTTCCTGTTGTCTTGACCACATTTCTGACCTGACCACCTTGGGCACATGTTCTCAACGTCTTCTAAAATTGTGTCACAGGCCATTGATTGCTCATATTTGGCACAGAATAAATCTCTTGAAATATTTTACAGAGTATCACTCTTTTCATCAATATTTGCTTGTGTTACCAGTACATACCCCACCCCCCAGTTCTTCCAATTCTTGCCCTACTGCAGGATAAAGCTAAGAGTTAAAACATTTGATGCCCCTCTAGAGTTTGACCTTCTTGATCTCATTAGAATTCCTTCTTATGGTCTACTCAAGGGCTGCCAAACTCACCCCACATTTTTATGATTTCATCACTTTGCTCTCCTTTGCCCATGATCCAGTCCCTTCAATCTCTACCTTCACACATATACCTTTAATTCCTGAGAATTTCCACTCTTTTCTTCTCTGTGAAGGAATACCCTAATAGACCCTTACTTCTTCACTTCCTTTACCACAGACTTTACTCATAATCACTGTGATTTCTTCATCATATTTATTCACATTTGTTTTTTAAAGTTATTAAGTAAGTAATGTTTATTTCCACAAGGTCAGAGAATATATCAATCTTATTCACTTCTATGATCAGCACCCAACAGTTGACACATAGTGACAATAAGTAAATGTGTATTGAATGAAGAAATATCTCCAATTGGAAATGATATATGCCTTCTCTAAATCATACTGGATCATTCATATGCATTCACTATATATTGCCTGACAGTAGTTTTATCATTCATAAATTTAATAAATATATTCTGAACTTCTTCCTTTCGCTAAGGACTCTGAAAGTATTAATCATCAATCAACATGGATCAAACCTTACTTTTTTTTTTTTGCAGTCTGGTGGAGAATAAAGGTCTTGTAAATATTTCTTTCTTTTTTATTATACTTTAAGTTTTAGGGTACATGTGCACAACATGCAAGTTTGTTACATATGTATACATGTGCCATGTTGGTGTGCTGCACCCATTAACTTGTCATTTAGCATTAGGTATAGCTCCTAATGCTATCCCTCCCCCCTCCCCCCACCCCACAACAGGCCCCGGTGTGTGATGCTCCCCTTTCTTTGTCCATGTGTTCTCATTGTTCAATTCCCACCTATGAGTGAGAACGTGCAGTGTTTGGTTTTTTGTCCTTGCGATAGTTTGCTGAGAATGATGGTTTCCAGCTTCATCCATGTCCCTACAAAGGACATGAACTCATCATTTTTATGGCTGCATAGTATCCCATGGTGTATATGTGCCACATTTTCTTAATCCAGTCTATCATTGTTGGACATTTGGATTGGTTCCAAGTCTTTGCTATTGTGAAAAGTGCCGCAATAAACATACATGTGCATGTGTCTTTATAGCAGCCTGATTTATAGTCCTTTGGGTATATACCCAGTAATGGGATGGCTGGGTTGAATGGTATTTCTAGTTGTAGACACAGAATAAAAAATGACAAATACTAAAAAAGTGGTACAAATAAAGCATTATCAGAACTAAGGAGATTTGAAAAGATAATGCTATAGTTTATATAAGTTTAAATGATAAATGAAAGAACCCATTCAGAGATAAAGACCTAATTTGTATACATGCCACCATTCTAATTAAATGGGAAAGTAGAGAATTTGTTTAACCCACCCTTATATCCCTTATACAGTTGTATCTGTCCCAGTGCCTAGAATACAACATTTTACATACCAAGCATCCATAATTATCAAATAAGCATAAAATACAGATGCATTTATTCTGATTTATGACTTCAACAAGTGTTTATTAGCATCTCACATATGCTGGATCTTAAAAATATAATGGAAGACAAGAACTCTGCTCTCAAAAATTTTCTTGTATGTTTTCATGGGAAGACTAAGAGTTAAGTAACAATTCTAACAAAATTTTTCTTTCAATATCCTCTATACAGATGAGCTAATTTTGAAGTTGGAAAAGAGATACTAAAATCAATTATATCATATTTTGAAAGATTTATTTATTGACATACAAAGTGGTTTTATCATGTCTCTGGATATAGAAAATATGCAAATGTCTCAAAAATAAGTTATTTTACAAATGTAAAATAGTATATGTCAATGAATATTAAAGCAAAATGATAACCTTTAAATTAAAAGTTAACATAAGCAGAATATGTCTGCTTTGTCACTGTAGATTTATTTGTGTGTTAGTCAGTATTTTATCTGTCTCTAACATTTTGACTCACTCATAATTCTATGATCTGATAGTGGAAGAAAAGATTAAAATATATGATTTAACTCTCCCAAAACAAACAAAAAATTAGATCCTTCTAAACTTCATAGCAGTAATTATAGACCTTTTTTTAAATAAAAATAATCTCATTTTAAGCTGAAAACATTTCCTTGAACAGGAGGAATTCTCTAAAATTTCAATTCAGAAGATATTTACAAATATCCCAAACTTGATTACAAAACACATTACAATTTTAGGTAACTATCACAGAACTTTCTCAGAGTTCTTCTTTACAATTATAACCAGAAAACAAGGTTCATAATGTAAAACAGATGAAAACACATTAAACAGATATAAGTAGAGACCTAATAATTCTGTTAGGTAACATGATGCGTTTTATTTTCATTTTTTATTTTTGAGACAGAGTCTTGCTCTGTCACCCAGGCTGTAGTGCAGTGGCATGAACACAGCTCACTGCAGCCTGGATCTCCTGGGCCCAAGCAATGCTCTTACCTCAGCCTCCTGAGTAGCTGGGAGCACTAGCATGAGCCACCATGCCCAGCTAATTTTTCTATATTTTTGTAGAGTCAGGGATCTCACTATGTTGCCCAGGCTGGTCTGGAATTCCTGTCCTCAAGCGATTGTCCCACCTTAAACTTCCAAAGTGCTAAGGTTATGAGCATGAGCCACTGCACCAGCCATTTTGTTTGTTTTACTGTACAAACACCACTTTTAAAAAATCAATTTTAAACATAGTATTGTAAGATTTTCAGCTCTTTGTATAAATTCTTACTTGTATAAACTAGAAGCAGAGAGTCTAATCTTAGAATCTGATTGATTTTATCCTAAAGTATTACAGCAATAAGCTTTTTGTTTGTGACTCACTATCAATGTAATCTCATTTTTTTTTTAAGTGAAAGGAGAAAATTTGCAGGAGATAATGCTGAAGAGGTAATTAGGGGCTAGATTATACATGACATTATAAACTATGACAAAAATAAAACATACACTTTTTATTTGGATTAATGGGGAGACACTGAATACATTTAAGTGAGGTTTACATGATCAAAAGTGTTTACAAAGATCAAGTCTATCAACATCATGGGGAATGGATTTTGGAAGCACAAGGCTAAATCAGAAGACCAACTTGAACAATTTTGGAGTAAGCCCAGACAGTGTGGTTTGTAGAGACAGAATGGACAGAATTTAAGGAACAGAAACCACAAACTTGGTCATGGAATTGTTAAAGGGTACAGAGAACTAAAGCAGTAAGTCAAGGATGACTCTGATGCTTGGGCAACTGACTATATGGATGGAGGTGTCATTTGTGGTTAAGCAGTTAGAAGAAGAAAATTAGCAATGCCTTCACAATCATCTTAAAACCTTTATGAATTGAGAATATTGTCTATTACACAACAACCCTCAAATTACCATTCTTCATATTATGATATATAACTCCTTTGTATCATATATGGTGTATAAAAAGAACATTTAAAATAATAAAATGAAAAAGAAAATTTGTGTATTGAAACTGTATTTGAGCTTATTATGAAATTCTTTCTTCTTTGTTTTTTTTTTGCACATAAGGACTTTTCAAGGTCTGTCAAGTTCACAGTTACCTTGACGTTAACAAATGTATGATCAGCCTCCATTTTTTTCTGTCTCAATGTGTATAGATTCAATATAGATTTATCAAATTCTTGGTTCTTTTCTCTGAAGTCTCCAAACTACTTTGAATCAAATTTAGCGAAATTAACACTTACAGTATTGAATGTTTCAGCTTCAGAAATTCCATTCAGTTCTACTTTATAACTTATACTCATCTCTTCATTCTGTTCAACTTTTCCTTCATTTCCATGTATATATATTGCTATATATATATACATACACATATATATGTATATATGTGTATGTATATGTTTGTGCATGTATATGTATATGTATATATATCCTTTATATATAGCAATAGCTAGCTCATATTTCCCCTGCTTCTTGACATAACAATTTTCTAGGAGATGCTGGACAATTTGAATATTATATTGTTGAGAGCTGTATTTTATTCTGATTTTTTATATATCCCTACACTTTATTCTTGTTAACACTTAAGTTATTTGTGGGACATCTGGATCCTTTTGAAACTTGGTTTATGTTTTGTTGTGGTAGATCTCTTACAGCCTCCACTCTAGGGAAGTTTAGTTCTGGTCAAAAGGCATGATAATCTGTGGTCTGTCCTTAAGGGCCAGAGTGTTTAACAAAGCCTTCCTTCTGTAGCTGTTTCGAACTTAAATTATTCCATCTCTGAGTGGACTATGAGATTGTTTTTACTGACAGCTCCCATCTTTTTTTTTTTTCCCCATACTGGAGAGTTTCACTCAAGGACCCTTGAGTAGATTTATGATTTTTCTCTGCATAGCTCCATCCTCTCTGTTCCTCTGATCACTAGTATCAGCTGGCTCAGGCTTATCAAACTCCAATTTCTATCTACCAAATTTGATAATTTGCTGTTTTTTGCTTAGTTTCCCTATTCTTCTACTGTGGTCCAGAGAGTGCTTCCAGAAAGCAAGGGTAATTATAAGGCTTGCTTCATTTTTTTTCTCTCTTTTCAGGCCGCACAGTCTTATGCAGCATGTTGATCAACATCTACAAGTGCTTGATTCTTACATTTTATCTACTTTTTCATTTTCCATTATGGGACATCATGTCTAGCTCTATTTATTTCATCATAGCTAGAAATGCCACACCTGACTTTAAATGACACCTAGAGTCCTGATATGGTTCGTCTGTGTCCCAGACAAATCTCATCCTGAATTCCACATGTCGTGGGAGGGACCCAATGGGAGGTAATTGAATCCTGGGGGCAAGTCTTTCCCGTGCTGTTCTCATGATAGTGAATACGTTTCACAAGATTTGATGGCTTCATAAGGCAGAATTTTCCTGCATAAGCTCTCTGTTTTTGCCTGCTGCCATCCACGTAAGCTGTGACTTGCTCCTCCTTGCCTTCCACCATGATTGTGAAGCTTCCT
The DNA here is from genome assembly GCF_029289425.2 of Pan paniscus. Classification (NCBI taxonomy): domain Eukaryota; kingdom Metazoa; phylum Chordata; class Mammalia; order Primates; family Hominidae; genus Pan; species Pan paniscus. The sequence goes on along the minus strand of NC_073253.2, from coordinate 156,963,821 downwards.
CAGCCATGTGGAACCGTTAGTCCAATAAACTCTTTTTCCTGTATAAATTACCCAGTCTCAGGTATGTCTTTATCAATAGCATGAAAGTGGACTAATACAAGTCCCAATTGCTTGTTTGATCTGGGAATATGATGTGATTCTCTGATTATTATTTTGTTCACTAATAAATATGAATCCGGCAGATGCTATCATGTGTTCACCAAAAAATGTTTCACTTGTCTCCTTCTATAATTGCAGTAAGAAATGGCCACATGACTCTTTTCTGGCTAAATAGATTATGGATAGAAGTTATGGTGACCACTTTGAGGCTTATCCCATAAAATACTGCTCCAAAGTCCTCTACTCATTTCCTGTCCCTGCCCATTGAATAAATGCAGAATAATCTAAAGACGTGCAAAATAGGCACACAAAATGGAAGACTGGTGAAGAACACTCATGTTGGATGAGTACAATAAACTATGTAATTCTCTGAAATCTTAGGGTTTCAGCACATGGTCTACTTGAAGGAATAATAATTATAATAATATATACACATCTTATTTTCGTGACAATGCAATTATTATTATTGCATTATTATTATAATAATGCATAATATGTTTATTAACATAAACATTATTTTCATGACAATGCAATTAAATAAAATTAGAAAACATATTAAAATAAACACACTAAGTTCCTATTAAAGACACCTCTTGTTGTTGTTACTATTATTCTTATTAATCCTACTATAGATCTTACAATTTTTAGTAAAATCACAATATGTATTTCAAATTAAGATTAGCAGGCCAGATAGTATTTCATAGAGTAAATGCAAAAAAATGCACTGAATTATATATTCATCCATACATGTGCAAATATATGTAGATTTTAAGATTTTATCACATTTTTATATTGATTTTGAATGGCAAATTTATTAAATAAATGGAAATGTATGAAAAATAGGAACTTGTAAGGCTAGCATAGATGGGTTCTTCAAAACCATCATACTCTTTGCTATGCCTAATCAAAGATATGTTCTGCCATTAGAGCCTGGGGCCTGAATGGCTTCTCAGACTTAATATGTATACTCAGTTTGACCAGAACAATCAACTAGAATCACAAGTTGAGAATCCCATGCTGTTGAAACTATCAAAAGTAATAGTGAATCGACTATGATGATCTGTGAGCAGAGAGAAATAATTATTTCTTCTTATATCTCCAGGCTTTCTTCTTGAGGTGTATTTTCTGTTATTAGGAATTAAGTGGACCTTAAATGTCACTTGAATTCTTCATCTCAGCACTGCATTTGCATGGTTAAGCCTCTGTAAGAGTTAGCAATGATCTGAGATTGCTCTTAATAAGAGCTGTGTTTAAATCAAATCAGGGTGAAGTGGGTGTTTATGAAGGTGGCAGTTACTTTAACATTCAGATTAAACAGGTTGCGTGGTCTCTTATGCAAGGTGCAGGGTGCTATTGCACATTGTGGTATGTTTCCAGGTCCTATCTGATTCATTACAGTTCCCCCAACAAATGAACATCTTGAACTTACCGTGAAAGCATAGCTGACAAAATTATTTATTATTTGTAATATGATAAAAATCATGTATTCATGAGCCAAATTATCAAAGTAATTAGTTGATAGTGATGTCTCCCAGATTGGCATTTTATTTATTAGTGGCCTCATACTTTTAGTTTAAGCAAAAATTTTTTAAAAAATTGTTGCACAGTATTTGTTTATATCATAGAAAAATCTGTTCATGCCAACAAGCTCAGATAACAAGTTTTTACTCTTCATACCTTAGAGAAAAGATGAACATTTTGCTATTGACTGGAGAAACACTTTCTAACTTTGGTGACCCCTGGTAAATACCCGGGAAACTGACATGTCTGTTAGGAGTCACCGAAATGGAAACATGTGAAGAGCAGGTCACAGGCATGAACACTTTAGGTTAATCATGTAATTATTTCATAGAGTGCTTGGAATATACATGTAAAAATAATGATGCACTGAAGACAATGTGTATCTTTAAATTTATGTAGAACAATGAAATGTATATATCATATCTATTATATATAAATTTGTGTGTATATATAAAACAGAAAAACAATAAATAATATAAATAGTATAAGAATATTTTAAGGGATCTTATTTGAAGGGCTTAACAAAATTATCTAGTCCAAAAATGATCTGCAGTTCTCCTGATTGTTTCTCTACCTCTCTTTTTCTTTTTCTAAAAATCTCTAGAACCAGAGCAAATCAATTGTCTAGCAGCTACGAGGTCTTCTTCACCACAAAACTATGGCTCTCTTCCCTCGGGTTTAAGGATCTTTCAATTTGGTAAGTCTTCACTGTCTAACAAATATTTAACAACTTCCTATCATGTGCAGGCCCTCTCTAGGGGCTGGGAAGACAATGGTAAAGAAAGACAGGCTGGGCACAGTGCCAAGGCGGCAGGATAACTTGAGCCCAGGAGTTCAAGACCAGCCTGAACAATATAGTGAGACTTTCTCTCTACTAAAAAAAAAAAAAAATAGCCAGGCACAGTGACACATACCTACAGTCCCAGCTACACAGAGGATTGAGGTGGGAAGACTGTTTGAGTCAGGGAGTTTTGGGTTGCAGTGAGCTGTGATCACCCCACTGCATTCCAGCCTGGGTAACAGAGTAAGACCTTGTCTCAATAAAAAATAAAATGAAATAAAATAATTTTTTTGAAAAAACATGCAGTGCTCCTGCTCTCCTGGAAGGTGTAGGCCAATGGAAGAGATGTTAGCTTAATGAAATCACAAGTATGTAAACTAGCACATATGATAACTGCTATAAGGGGGCTGGTATGTGGTCATGTGAGAATGTAGAATAGGCAAATTTGCCTTTATAAAGACAGTTAGAAAACACTTTCTTCAGAAATGAATGATTTATTTAAAATGTACATAAAATAGTTAATTTGGTAAAGAATAAAACAAAAGTTTTCTAAACACAGCAAACATACATGTGCAATTTATTTTATCAAGCTGGAAATTAATTTCCTTCACATGGAATGAAATGTTTCTTATTAAAAATCAGGACTTCTTCTTGTCTTATATTTGTAAACCTAAAAGGGGAAAGCAAAATGAAAATAAAGCCTCAATTCTGCTAGAAAGTATGCATATTTTTTGATAAGTCAATATTGTTTGCTTCAAAGATGAAGTTAAATTTTGAGGAGTATGTTCCCCTGGAAATAATTAGTGTATTTCCTTTTTTACATCTATTTGATTTGAACTTCTCTATTTTGATGACAACAGTAATAATATCATAGTTCACAAGGTTAGCAAACAAAATAAAAATTGTCAAAAGTTTTGTTGCTTGACACTGATATTCATGCATTAATGAATAACAAGATTCTACAGGACTTATTGAGGGAATTTGAACTGGAGTATTTCACTTGCATACCAGATTAGCAAGTTTCAAGTCATTAATACTCTGAGATGTAGTAAAGGAAGAGAAATCACACTTTCAAGTCACCTAAGAATAATTAACCTTCAGATAAGTTTAACACTACTCTAATGTGCTTGTTTTTAACTGCAGAGAAATCAGCTGCGTTTGCTACTAAGAAGCACCTCCTACAACACAGGAAAATCCATTATTAGTTGACATCAATACTCCATTGTTAAATGACAGATAGGTGAGGTAGCCACCTGCTTAGGTAGCACTTGAGGTGACTGATTGGATGACCTTGCATCATACAATAAAATTTATTTTATTTTTATGGCTCAAGTTATTTACTAAACAATCTGAGTAATTGATGAATTTCTTACTGTCAAACTATTTTGCAATCTGGACATTTTTCTTCTAAAAAAAGTGAAGCTGATGACTGAATTTCATTCAAATTCCCTAAGATCTATTGCTATGAAGCCATAGCTCTTCCATATTTTATGTATATACATATATATTTACCATACATAATATATGGCAATGTATTTGCATATATATACATACATACATATACATATATATACACACACACATACATATATGTATGTGTATATATATATATATATATATATATACACAAATACATATATATATGCCAAAACTTTAATTGGTGACTTTTAAGTCAGTGGAAAAGAAAGATTTGAGGATTGCTGGCAGTATCCTTTATATCCATATATCCATTGATACCCAGAGGTTACAATGACAGAAGTTTCTTGTCTAAGAGTAGCAAACTAAATTTGTTGCCAAGATCACAGATGGCATACACTTTTCTTACAGTCAAAACTTTGCTTGGCAAAGAAACTCTTCATCACTTCAAAAGCCTCAATTGCCTTTGCAATTTTCCAAAGGAGTTCATAAAAATGGAATTTTTGATGTTGTTAGCATGCATATTATAGAGGAAAACAAAAGTTTGTTGCACTAAGGGAAGTCAGTAGGTATTTTTTGTTGTTGAATGATGAAAGAAAATGGTATCATTGTAATTCCCCATGCCCGGCATCAGTCTCAAAATGTCAGCAGACACGTAATGGATGTCATCAGTTATTGGAGGTGTGCTTCAATTTTCTTCCTCTGCTCAAAGCCACAAACTAAATTAATTCACACACCTAAGTCTACTAAGGTCCCACCTGTCATGGGTCCCACCTGTCATGGGTCCCACCGTGACAAGGCAATAAACTGTGAAGTGTAATTCAAGTCAAAGCTTTTCAATTGGAAAAAACCCAGGTGTTAGTACATTACCAGCAAATTCCAGACTGAGACTCCATCTCTCCAAAAATGATTCACAATATCTAATGTATTTCTCAGGATAGGAAAAGGCAAAGTGCTTCTTCAGGTTTTATTACCTCAGACTTCCACTTTCAGGAAACTTGCTACAGAATAAGCTCCATTTCTTATGTGTTCATTTACATGAAGAAATCAAACTAGAGGCCGGGCATGGTGGCTCATGCCTGTAATCTCAGCACTTTGAGAAGCCAAGGCAGGCTGTCATATTTTTCAGTTTAATTTTGCAGAGAAACTAATCTTTTAATCTTAAAGTTAAAATGAGCCTCTGAAGGTAAATTAATATAATCAAGGGTATTTCTCAATGCAGTGTTTGCTTCCTTACTGTATTTACAACAGTGTTTTTTCTGGACTCTGATACTTTTTTTAGTATTAATTGGCTAAACATATTTATGATGAGCATTATTATCAAACTCATTATTGTCATTGTCAGTAATGTGCCAAGGACTGTACTAATTGCCATGTCAAACTCCGTTTATATCTGCTTTTTTATGTGTACATGTCTATTCACTGAGTGGGGAAGAAAGAGAGAGAAAGAGGAAGAGCCCACAATTATTGTTATCTTCACTTAAAAGTAAGGAAACTAAGGCTGTATCTACTCAAAAAACCTTAAGGTCTCTTACCCTACAGTAGTTATTCATGTTCCCATAAACGTGTCTATTGTGATTTATATTTTCCAATTGACGTCATAATTTCAGATATAATAAATCAGTTTCTAAATAATTTTATATCCTTTATAGCATCTAATATTTCAAATTCAATTTCCTGTGGACACTAGACCCCTTTTTATATATGCGTAAATTTTTTGTGGCTAAATTAGGAAAGTCTGTATTTAAAAAATTCCACATAATTCAATTCACTAGAAAATCCACTTACTTTTTTTTTTTAAAAAAAACAAGTTCTTAAAAACTACATATCAGTATAGGAAAAAATATTTAATTTTTAAAATAAACCTGGTTATACAATCTGTTAGTAAATTGAATTTTCTTATCACATGAATCACAGCTACTACCTATTGTTTATCAACATCCATTTACTTATCACTGTGTGTGTGTGTGTGTGTGTGTGTGTGTGTATAGCATAACAGCTTTATTTTACATTCTCAACTATTCTATGAGGTAAATACTCTTATTTCCATTTTACGTATGAGAGAATGGAGGTTACAGAGATTATGTAATTTGACCAAGACTAGAAAAGTGGGTATTTTACAGAGATAAATGAGTGAGTATTTGAAGCTGGATATGACTAATTCAAAATCAGAGAGCTTAAACCGTTCCTTTGATCCATTAGAAATATATCTATTAATTTATGCTTATATTTCTAGCACAAAAAGTATAGCTAGCCGGGTGTGGTGGCTCATGCCTGTAATCCCAACACTCTGGGAGGCCAAGGCGGGTGGATCACTTGAGGTCAGGAGTTCGAGATCAGCCTGCCCAACATGGCAAAACCCCATCTCTGCTAAAAATACAAAAACTTAGCTGGGCTTGGTGGCAGGTGCCTGTAATCCCAGCTACTTGGGAGGCTCAGGTAGGAGAATCACTTGAACTTGGGAGGCGGAGGTTGCAGTGAGCCAAGATTGCACCACGCACTCCAGCCTGGGTGATAAGACTGAAACTCCCCTCCCCCCTAAAAAAAAAAAAAAAAAAAGATAGCCTAGGGATGCTATGGTTAACACTATCTTTAAAAATTAACAATTTGCTAGTGTTTCATTTTCAATAAACTTAAAATGAAAGACTATTGGCTGGTATTGCCTGGGCTCTAGAAGATGTTTGGGTATTGCCAACATAGGAATCGTTTCTTTTGGTTGTTTCTTTGCTTTACATTCTATCAGGTCCATTCATCCACTTACTCTACAGGTAACTTTTTAAAATCTATTATGTTCTTTCCTAGACCCAAAAGATTAAATGATGAACATGACAAACAGGTTTGTGCCCTCATGGAATTTGCCACCTGGATATAAAACTAAGCTAATTACAAACATATTACAATAGTATTTTCTCACATGGTGTTTTAGTTTCTTAAAATATGAATGTTCAGAGAAAATTCAATAATTCATGATTCCTATACATTTTACTATAATTAATCAGACATTTACTAACTGGGTCTCTTAAATTAGAGGTTACTTATTAACTAAAAGTCTCTTTTAAAAGTATATTCAGGCATCCTCCTAATAGTACATAGTACGCACTTGGAAAATTTGCATCTTTACCCTGCCTAAAAGAGTTATGTTGCAAATAAGCCTCTCTCAAGATCAACCTAAATAAAAGGCATATGATTTAAGAGTCCGTTATTAATCAACTTTACTTGAAATCACACTTTTTAAAGAAAGAAAAACTATTTACAATTATAGGCATCATGTGTTTATTAGTCTATCATTTTCAAATTAAAAAAAAAACAATTTCTTTTCTACTAGTTAATTATAATTTATACCAGGCAGAGGGCAGGTTTCTGTCCTCAAGGCTACCCCCAAAATACTCAACTGTATTTATGAGAATACTCTGAATGCAGCTTTCCTTTTGTGTTTCTCAGATCTTAGTATGAACTATTTGGCAAACAAATGGATTATATCTAGGCTACTATTTAAATTACTAAAAATCTGGAACAACTCATGGGATTTGCAAAGAAACTTAGCACAATACTGTATCTTAGGCATTAAGAGAGAGGCTCCAGGGGCCGGAGACATGGAAAATATGGTGATGCTGGTCAAGGGGTACAAACTTGCATTTATAAGATGAATAAATTCTGGAGACCTAATGTATTACAAGGTGACTCTACTTAATAAAAGTGTTTTATATACTTGAAGTTTGCCAAGTGAAAAGACTTTAAGTATTCTCATCATAAAAAAAGGTAACTATGTGAGTTGATAGATACGTTAATTAGCTTGATTGTGGCAATCATTTTGCAGTGTATACCTGTATAAAAACATCACACTGTATACTTTGAATATATAAAATTTTACTTATCAATTATACCTCAATAAAGCTAAGAAAGAGGAAGCTGCCCTGGCTTAAAAAACAACAGGAGGTAAATTTAAAATACTTCTTTAAGGTTCATTACCCTTTTCTATTATTTTTAATTACTAAAACCCATCATTTTGGGTGATCAATAACATGAAAATAAAAATAACTTTACAGTGGTTGTAGTAAACCAGAGTATTCAACAATGAGCCCAGCATCAATGTATGGTTTGTAGTCAAGCTCAGGCTTAGGCCGCCCGAATTAAAGCTCTTTTCTTTTTGATTCATCGGTTAAGTCCAAATTTAGATTTTCAAAATTTTTGACATACTTTGTTTGAGTAGCTATGAAATACTATGAAAAATCTAATTAAATAGTAAAGTGTGTTTTATTTCTTTTTTTTTTTTAATATATATTTTTTATTATACTTTAAGTTCTAGGGTACATGTGCACAACGTGCAGGTTTGTTACATATGTATACATGTGCCATGTTGGTGTGCTGCACCCATTAACTCGTCATTTACATTAGGTATATCTCCTAATGCTTTCCCTCCCCGCTTCCCCCACCCCACAACAGGCCCCGCAAGGACAAAAATACCAACCACCGCATGTTCTCACTCATAGGTGGGAATTGAACAATGAGAACACTTGGTCACAGGAAGGGAAGTGTGTTTTATTTCTGTCATTTTTGCTTTAGAAGATAAATGCATTGCTTCTAATGCCTCAAAATCAGGAGCTAGAGAAGGGACCAAAAAAAAATCAAGTTTAAAGAACTTTTCTTCCTTTTACTCTACTCATGACTGACATTGCAAGCAAGCCTTATAAAATATGTCAGTATAGCACAGGAGGCCAGTACCAATCCATCTGTGTTGGCACGAAAGCTGAAATTTCTTTGAAAATTCCTGTATAAATGGATTATCGTTCTAAGACATCCTGGATGTTTTTGTCTCCCTTAACAGAGCAAAACTTAAGGAGATAATTTCATGAGAAGGGCAAAATTTATATTGGTCTTGAATCTTCCAAGTTTTCTTCACCAAAACTTAGAGTCAGAGTCCCAGGGTTTGAGATGGTATCAATAATCTTCGATTCCCATCACCACGAAGTATGATGTCCTTCTTTGATTTGTATGTGCCTGTTTCAAACCACAAAAATGTGTTGGCCTTTTCTATACAAAAAGTTTTTACCTGCGGAGAGAAACTTCTTCTCCCTGGAGCACTGATTTCTTTAACGTGAGTGCATCCAGATCCTTTGGTGTTCTTAATAGAGTATTCATTCTAGAGTTTTCACTATTTCAGATCCTCTAACCTGAACACATTTGAATTTGCCACTGTTAATTTTTAGTTATGGAATCCAAAATATCTTGTATATTACTTTCTCAGGAACTATGCAGTAGTCTCTCAATCAGAAAAAAAAAGAAAGAAAAAAGCGAAACCATTATTTTAAAACTTACTTATCTCAGAGAATACTTGTCTTAACTTAGTTAAAAGTACATTTTCACTTACTTTTTTCTTCAATAAGAGGAAAACCTCGTTTTTTTTCTTTTACTATTCCTTACAAAGCCTCATCTAACTATGCTTCCTGTCTACTCATCTGAACTCATCTCTCCCTTGTTAGTAACCTAGTTTGTTTATTCATTTCATTTGTAGCTCTTCACCACTAAAACTCCCTGAAAGAGGGTATTTTTTCTTCTCTTTCTCTATCTTATTTCCTTTTCCCATCCTTAGAGCTGGCTTGTTACAATGCATAGTCTCTTCACTATCCAGGACTCCCTGACCTTCCTGACCTTGGTTAATATGTGCAGGTTAAGTTTCCCCTCCATTTCTCTACGAAACTCCCATTAATTCCATAGGTACAGGATTTTTTGTTTTGTTTTGATTTTGTTTTTTTAAAATGTCCTTTCCAATCACTCTTCAGCCACCCTTTCTTGAAGGGTAAGCTTTTCTCCTTGCAATCTTTGTGACCAAGCTCAGGGCTTGTTATCAGAGAAACTGGTTGAAGTCACCTGTCATTATTCTAAGATGCCTATAGAAGTTTAATATTAAAGTAGTATACATCGTGCAGGCAAGGCAGAGCACTTTTATATTTCATACATACCCACATATATGAAATAACCTACTGTTTTTATTTTTCATTAGTAAACCTAAGTGTTCTCCAAACAGTATATTGAGACACACAAGTTGACACTGTAGCAACTTAATTGATCATAAGCAATTTTAAACAAAATAGAATAGAAATTAAAGAAACATGATTGCAGCAGACATAGCAAAGGGAAATATACATATGTATATGTAAGTGTATACCGAGTTGTGATATAAAATACATTTTAATAGTGTATCACACTGAAAAATATTTTAAAATCACTAGTTTAGCCAGTTACTCTGGAACACCGCTACTAATTTTGCATGTCTCTTTTGCTTCTAAGATTTTATAGTTCTGATAGGGACCCAGATTCTCCCCGTAGCTCCAAAGTTAGACAAGTTGGGATATAAAAGAGTAAGATGCTGAGATGCAAACATCTCAAGATGCTTTCTTTCTTAAATATTCTAAGGTATATGTGACTCAGAAAAAAACATAATCCACAATTGCCCCTTCCTGCTATTTCCTGTGGTGAAGTACTTTCTGGAAGATTCTTATAAACCTGGGTTAAATATATCCCTCTAAGATAAACTTGAGAGTGCCATGCTTACTTTTGTACAAACTGACTTCATGATAACAAAACACTTGTCCAAATTCCCAAAAACTTGTAGTGGCTTTGTGTTTTTTAGCTCACGCTGAGATCCACCAGAGACCACTACTCTAAAGGGGGAGGTGACTATGAACACAACAGTTTCTCACTTAAGAGTGGAAATATTCCTTTGGGTATATACCCAGTAATGAGATGGCTGGGTCAAATGGTATTTCTAGTTCTAGATCCCTGAGGAATTGCCACACTGACTTCCACAATGGTTGAAGTAGTTTACAGTCCCACCAACAGTGTAGAAGTGTTCCTATTTCTCCACATCCTCTCCAGCACCTGTTGTTTCCTGACTTTTTAATGATCACCATTCTACCTGATGTGAGATGGTATCTCATTGTGGTTTTGATTTGCATTTCTCTGATGGCCAGTGCTGATGAGCATTTTTTCATGTGTCTTTTGGCTGCATAAATGTCTTCTTTTGAGAAGTGTCTGTTCATATCCTTTGCCCACTTTTTGATGGGGTTGTTTGTTTTGTTCCTGTAAATTTGTTTGAGTTCTTTGTAGATTCTGGATATTAGCCCTTTGTCAGATGAGTAGATTGCAAAAATTTTCTTCCATTCTGTAGGTTGCCTGTTCACTCTGATGGTAGTTTCTTTTGCTGTGCAGAAGCTCTTTACTTGAATTAGATCCCATTTGCCAATTTTGACTTTTGTTGCCATTGCTTTTGGTGTTTTAGACATGAAGTCCTTGCCCATGCCTATGTCCTGAATGGTATTGCCTAGGTTTTCTTCTAGGGTTTTTATGGTTTTAGGTCTAACATTTAAGTCTTTAATACATCTTGAATTAGTTTTTGTATAAGGTGTACGGAAGGGATCCAGTTTCAGTTTTCTACATATGACTAGCCAGTTTTCCCAGCACCATTTATTAAATAGGGAATCCTTTCCCCATTTCTTGTTTTTCTCAGGTTTGTCAAAGATCAGATGGTTGTAGATATGTGGCATTATTTCTGAGGGCTCTGTTCTGTTCCATTGGTCTATATCTCTGTTTTGGTACAAGTACCATGCTGTTTTGGTTACTGTAGCCTTGTAGTATAGTTTGAAGTCAGGTAGCTTGATGCCTCCAGCTTTGTTCTTTTGGCTTCGGATTGACTTGGCAGTGTGGGCTCTTTTTTGGTTCCATATGAACTTTAAAGTAGTTTTTTCCAATTCTGTGAAGAAAGTCATTGGTAGCTTGATGGGGATGGCATTGAATATATAAATTACCTTGGGCAGTATGGCCATTTTCATTATATTGATTCTTTCTACCCATGAACATGGACTGTTCTTCCATTTGTTTGTATCCTCCTTTATTTCATTGAGCAGTGGTTTGTAGTTCTCCTTGAAGAGGTCCTTTACATCCCTTGTAAGTTGGATTCCTAGGTATCTTATTCTCTTTGAAGCAATTGTGAATGGGAGTTCACTCATAATTTGGCTCTCTGTTTGCCTGTTATTGGTGTATAAGAATGCTTGTGATTTTTGCACATTGATTTTGTATCCTGAGACTTTGCTGAAGTTGCTTATCTGCTTAAGGAGATTTTGGGCTGAGACGATGGGGTTTTCTAGATATACAATCATGTCATCTGCAAACAGGGACAATTTGACTTCCTCTTTTCCTAATTGAATACCCTTTATTTCCTTCTCCTGCCTAATTGCCCTGGCCAGAACTTCCAACACTATGTTGAATAAGAGTGGTGAGAGAGGGCATCCCTGTCTTGTGCCAGTTTTCAAAGGGAATGCTCCTAGTTTTTGCCCATTCAGTATGATATTGACTGTGGGTTTATCATAGATAGCTCTTATTATTTTGAGATACGTCCCATACTGCTATAAAGACACATGCACACGTATGTTTTCTGCAGTACTATTCACAATAGCAAAGACTTGGGACCAACCCAAATGTCCAAGAATGATAGATTGGATTAAGAAAGTGTGGCACATATACACCATGGAATACTATGCAGCCATAACAAATTATGAGTTCATGTCCTTTGTAGGGACATGGATGAAGCTGGAAACCATCATTCTCAGCAAACTATCACAAGGACAAAACACCAAACACCGCATGTTCTCACTCAGAGGTGGGAATTGAACAATGAGAACACATGGACACAGGAAGGGGAACATCACACACTGGGGCATGTTGCGGGGTGGGGGGAGGGGGGAGGGATAGCATTAGGAGATATACCTAATGTTAAATGACGAGTTAATGGGTGCAGCACACCAACATGTCAGGTGTATACATATGTAACTAACCTGCACGTTGTGCACATGTACCCTAAAACTTAAAGTATAATAAAAAAGAGCGGAAATATTCAATTCATTTGGAAGCAAAAACCCCTAACTATGGTTGTGTTATTCACATGCCCACTGAATTTGCCTTTTCCTTAAATTTAATTTTATGTAGAATCCATGTGAATATATTACATATATTACAAAGTGTGTAATATGTGTGTAAATACATTATAAAGTCCTTTGTAATGTAATGACTTAAAGAAATAGCATCCCACCACCCCAAGCAACAAAAGTGTAGCTCTGTTCTTACCCTACCACTCAATATAATTCATGCAGCATCACACTTCAGTGTGTAACAGTTTAACACAACACTCAACACTAGGGTAGAGTTTCTTCAGAAAGTGGCAGGTGAGGGACAAAGGGCAGAACCACGATGCATTTCTTACTAAAAGCTTAAGTACTTGCTTTTTGAATTAAAATAGATTATCGTGCTTGTCCATTCATGTCAGGATAGATGATAAATTTTTCTATATAGTGTGGATTTAATGTAAAATGGGCCCATGGAGTCTGAAATCTTTGATATCTGTTATTCATTTCTTTTGCAAAATCTCATGTCCTAGAGAGACACATTCCATTTAGAAATTTGGATTCTGCAGTTAAATTCTCTACTTTTCAGAGTATCACACATCTTATTTTTAGTAAGTGAGGCTAATGTATGTGATTATCTCCTACCTCCCTTTCTTCATTTTTTCTTCCCTCCTCCCCATTCCCAACCTTGGAATTTCTGCCACTTACCAGTGTGTTAAGATGCCTCTCACACTTGCAGAGCTGTTATGAGCTGCGGAAATGAAAGAAATAGCAGGTGTAGACTAGGAAGATGCAGTGTGAAGATTCTGTAGAGAAGATGGGGCTTACAGGAAACTCAGAAATGAGACTGGTAAACTCTAGCCCAGACTTTGCTTTACATAAAAAGTAAGTCAGTATGGGGAAAAGTCCAGTGCAGAAAAATCTCATGAAATACACATTTTCATATCACCAGCTCTCATTTGCTTAAAGGCTAAAATTCATCTCCCTGTAAGTGTATACTATTTCTGAGAGGTCCCGGGTTGATACTTACTTGTCCTCAGGAGCAGGTCATTCAGTGTGATATCCTGGTTCTACTCCCAAACTGTTGCTGCTGTTGCAAAGTTCCACATGAAGATCTGCAGCATTTAGTGACCATCCCACTATCCACCTTCATAAACTCAGTGAAAAATCCCCCCTTTTCCACTTTCCTACTTCAACCCAAGCATGGGGGAAGCCCTTTGTTTCCATCCACTACATTGTGGAAGAGTCCAGGCTCTTCTTTCTTATAATAATTAACTTAAAGCTTGAGATAATGTCAAGGAAGCTTAACACATAGATGAAGTTTCAGCTTCTCCCCAGGATCTCTGCCTGGGCTGTTTATCTACATTGCTCCACGCTGTCTCCACATCCCCAGGAGAAGCTCAACCCCCACTCCTGCCATGGGAAATACTCTAGGAATCTCCACGTTTTGGAGCATAATTTGGCTCATATCCATAGAGAGGAGGAAGTTTTATCTCACTACAACATGAAGCTTTCCTCCTGAGTTTTCATTTTTCTGCCACATGACTGACATGTTCTCAAGATATCTGACAATGAAAAAACTTCATTTTTCTAAGAAAAAGCTCAATCCTATACATAGTCATTCACACAATTTTCTGGCATTACTGCTTCCACTGGAATTCTGATTTAATCCAGCTTAAATAAAAGTATCTGTGGGATGTCAAATGTACTATTTAGGTGGACACAAACAAGCTAATGCCAACTCCTTTTCAATGTCACTTTATCAAGCTTGGAAACTGGTGAATCAAGACACCCCGCAGTTTACCCAGCTGGAATCCACTAACATGGAATTTATGGGTTTTTTTAGCGTAGCTAGCTTGGTCTTATTCTGTCCTCAAACCATGAGCAGTATTTTTCATTTATTCTTTAAATAAAAATGTATAGATATATTAGAAATGTGTTGTAAGAGATATGTAGTCTAATAAATATACGTATATTTTCTCAGCCCTTGTTTAAACAACTCATATCCCCATTATGTAACACTTTAGTCGTTCAGGCAGAATTTTAAGGAATAGCCACTTGACAACATTTTTAAGTGAGGCTGAATTCTACTTACTTAGAAATGTCAAACTTTTAATATTAAATTATTTTAAATTGAAATAATGGCCAGGCAATACGTTTAAAATGAATTAATCCTGGATTCTCATTTTGATTTGTCTCAACCCAGTAAATCAATGAAATAACTCTTATGACTTACAACAAAGTTGTAACATCAGTATAGGAAACAATTTGTAAATAAGAGATTAAAATCATAAACCATAAAATAAAATGTCTGTATGTCAAAACAAATTGAAAATTCAATCCACATACAGGGACTGATATTTGCAAATCATTAAACTGAAAAGAATTTGGAACCAGAATTAAGAATAACTACAAATCAAAAAGATAGTTCAATAGAAAAATAGATAAATTATATGAAACATAAAATTGAACTTAAACAGCAAATGAATATGAAATTATGTCAAACCACATTAGTAATTTAAAAAGTGACAATTTAAAGAAAAATTTTACACATCAGTTTGACAAATTAATGTGCTGGAAACCTTAAATTTGGATAGAATGTTAGGGGGAAATTTTATCTTATACCTTACTAATAAATTTGTCTTGTATATTATTGGTAAATTGATACAACCTCTTTCAAAAGACATTTGGTAATAACAACTTGAAATAAATTTACCCATGATAGAGCAATTTTACTTTAAGGGTGTCTATGCAGAAAAACACTAAAGAACTTGCAAGATTAAACAGTTACAAAGATGTTCACTTTCACAGTGCTTGATATATTGAAAGAGTGGAAATACATTAAGTATAACTCAGTAGGGGACTGAAAAAATCAAAATATGGTTTATTAATGCAATGAAATATTACACAGAAGCTTGAATAAACTATTTCTGCATGAGTACATGTCATAAAATGTTATTTATTCAATACTTTAAAATGCACAAAGTAGTAATGAATATGGTTTGTGGATTCACATATATGTAGAAAAATTACCAAAATAAATGTCTGGAGGTGATAGTCTCCAACTCCAGTAATGTTACATGAAGGTAGTAGGAGGAAAATTATGGGAGCCAAAAATTCTAGCTTGATTTCAAATAAAAATGATTTTACATTCTTTTATATAAGATTGATGTTTTACATCTAATTTTTAGTTAAAATTTAATTTAAAAAACTAAATAGTGAAAGACAAAGGGATGAAACCACTGGAGTATTTAATTGCTTTATAATATCAGAGCCACGAATTATAGATAGGACTGAAAAATCACAGAACCTACTTCCAAGGGAGAGGCTCTTCCTTGCAGCATGCATGCAAACATGATTTACCTCATAGAGACACAGATCAACTCTTTGGAGGAATAAGCCATAAAGGAAAGCTTTTCTACAATCAGCTGAATACAGTTGCAAGATTGCAATCATGTTTACTGAGTATTTTGGTCAGGATTACCTATAGACAAGCTTACTTTTATCTTAGCTTTAATACTATTTTACAGTTAATACTGGTCCACAGGCAACAGAAGCACAGGTGAGAAGAGAGAAGATATGATTAACTATCAATTCTGCCTACTCCTCTCAGTTACAATGTTTTAATATCAACATGTTTCTTTAGGTGTGTATTGCTGTGCAACAAACTACCTCAAAGTGTATTGACTTAAAACAACCACAATTTCATTATTCTCATGATTCCTGGGTTGAAGCTTCAGACAGGGCTTATCAGAGACTGCTTAGTGTATTCCACATGTTGACTATGAGGACAAGATAGCTTTTTCATTCACACCTCTGGAACCTCAGCAAGAATCACTCAAACAACCAGGAGCCAGCTGGAGAGACTTCACTGAGGTCATACGTCTGAGGCCTTGGTTCTTCCCATCTACTGGGTTTCCTGGTCCACCTCCAAGTGTCCTCAGGGACTCTGCTCTCCCCATGCCTTGCATGTCATCCCCCAGCGGTGTAGCCAGAATTCTTACATAGTAGCTCAGGGCTGCCAAGATTACTAAAGCAGATGCTTTCAGACTGTTTTAGATTTAGACCTTGAACTGAGATGGGGTCACTTGTGCCCCATTTCACTGGCTAAAGTGAGGAACCAGTCCTGTCCAGGTTCAGTGTGAGAGAGGACTATAAAAAAGGATACATTTCAGAACATATCATCAAGATCTGTCTGTGAAACTCAGCTACCGCCTATGTGATATAAAGAATATTGTGACAGTAACTTTGCTTTTCTCTTATTTTTCATTTCTAGTTCTCATTTTTCCATATAGTGAAATTGAAATTTTAGTTAATTAAGGGATAAATCTCCAAGTTTTTACCAGGTTTGGACTTAAGATTTTCCTGGCTCACTTAATGACCAAAGAGTAGGGGGGTCCTCATCTTTCCATGACTGTCTCTGTTGTGGTCTGTGTCAGCCCAACCATTCCTCTATGAGCATCAACACCAGAGAGTGTGTCATGACTTGCTTCTAAATCAAGGTCTCGGCTATATCCCTAATCCTTTGTAGACCTGTGGAAACATTTTTCTGTATACAGTAGGCTGGGGGAAACTGCACCAGCACTCACCTGGATTACATGGGGTTTTTGCCCCTATGTTCCCAATCTACCCTGGGATTCTAACATTCTTGTTGCTATGACCAGACTCTGAAATTGATAAAAACAGAAGTTGAAACCTCTTTCAGGGGACTCTCAAGATAGACCCATAATCTAGTCTAGTTCTTTGAACCTCCCATACCATAATCAACAATCAACATATTTTTTATCTGTCCTAAAAAAGGGTGAAGCAGGAAGTTCTGTTTCTGACTCTATGCATTATCTATGCCTCAGCTTCTATCACCTTTCGATCAAACTTTTGTCCTAAGGAAAACCCCTATTGGAGATTTATTCATCTACAAGGAAAAAGTACTGAATGTCTTAGAAGAACTTAGATATATCTTATAGGGAACAGATCTGGAATAAACAAGATGCACTGCAGGTTTTACCCGTCTGTATGGATAGAACGTGTGCTGTCCAACATGGGAGCCACTAAATACAAGCAGTTACTGAGCATTTAAAATGTGTCCTGTGCGAATTAGAAAGTGTTCTAACTATAAAATTCACACCAGATCTCAAAGAACTAATATGACAAACATATAACTTAACTCATTACTAATTTTTCATATTGATTACTTGTTGAAATAATATTTTAGACTTATTGGGTTAAATAAAGTGTATGATTAGAATAAATTTCACCTGTTTCTTTTTACTTTTCTAATTTGGACAGTACAGTATTTAAAATTGCATATGCAGCTCATAGTTGTGGCTTGCATCATATTTCTATCAAACAGTATTGGAGCATAAAACAAAGGATATGATAAACCACAGCACATTGCAGCAGAAGGCAACTTGGATAGAAGAGCCAGAAGCTCACCTCCCATTCCTTTCCTCCCAGCATTGTAGTACCCCAGACACTCATAATTCAGATATAACTTCATTAAATATAGGGAGAGACTGATTTCATTGAGATTTGGGTTTTTTACCCAGTAAAGTGCATAATTGAAGGGGAAATCAAATTCAGTAGTAGAAAATGTTTGAACTTTTCCTACTTGCACACCCTAATTTGTGGCCTAAGTTTTATGTCTAAGAGAGAGAGAGTGTGTGTGTGTGTGTGTGTGTGTGTGTGTGTTAGTGTATATGAAAGAGAGAGAAAGAGTTCTACAACAGGAATCAAGATATTAAGGTCAAAGTAGTCTGGACATATATGCTCCATCTCAAGCTCCATGAGCAAATATGAAATCTTGACAAATTATTGGAAATTAGAAAAAAGATAGGATTATGGATTTTGTAAACAGAAACTGAAACTAGACACAGGAAAATGGAACCTCAGATACAAAAGTGATAACTACCAGCAGAAATAAAAACACATTTTCAGGTAGAAAAAATAAAACCAAGAAAAAGAGTCATGTAATTAACAAATAGAAGAATGAAGATTTGAGAAAAACATTACTAAAACAAAACAACAGAAAATTTAACATGCCATATAACCTCAGAGAAATAACAGTGGATACTACAGCAATAAAACAAAAATAGATTATTGTTTCATTATTTCATTTATTGCTTATTTGTTTACAATTTGCTATTTTAAAATGCTAAATAGAAATACTAAACTTAAAATATTTTGGTTAAAATAAAACACAATAGATTGACTACAGCTCATTGATTACAGAAAGAAGTAGTGACCTTAAAGATTGAATTCAGGGAATCTTTCAGGAAAACAAAATGACTAAACAAACAAACAAAAAGCTAAGAGAAAAATTAAGAATAATAAAGTCCAAAAATTTCAACACACTTGGTGTTACAGGAGAGTCTGTACAGCAATAAAGAGAAGGATAGAAGTTTCTGGCTGCCTGCCACAGTCCAATTCTAGAGCTATTACAGCAGTTTAAAAAAAAATGTGCAGGGGAGCATCTGAAAAACTTACATAAAGACTCTGAAACCACTTTAGAAAAAGAAGAAAGTTGTACTTTGCTGTGGGAAAAGAAGGTGAGCCGGGGCACAGGGTGATTGGAGAATTGACTGTAATCCAATCTTTTCTTTTAGTTTTTTTTTTTTAATGGAAGTTTGAAAGATACACAAAACTAGAAAATAGTTTATATACCACTTTATATTGCAAATATTTTCAATCTTGTTTAAGTAACCTTCCGCATACACTTTTGTAATTTTGGGGAGTGTATTTCAAACCAAGTCACTTTCATTTCACCCTAGTACTGCAATATGCTTCTTGACTACATAACCCCCTGCTTCTTTTTTATTTCATAACCATACTGCCATTGCCACATCTAATAAAATGACACTAGTTCTTTTGGTGTCATCCAGTAACTAGTCTATATTCAGATTACTTAATTGTCACAAAATCCTTTGAGAAGCTTTTTGCTTTTTGATTTTTAAGTCAGGATCCTAAGAATTCCTATATTGCATTTGAGTGACATATTTCTTGACATTTTTTTAAATTAACTTTTTTGTTTTGAGATAACCATAGATTCACAGGCAGTTATAAGAAATTATACAGAGTGATCCTATGTGCTCCTTACCAAATTTCCCCCAATGGGAACATGTGGCATCACTACTGTACAATATCACAACCAGAATACTGACATTGATGAAATGAAGACATAGAATATCTCCACCACCACAAGGATCATTCATGTAGCCCTTTTGAGGGCACACTCCCTTCCCTTCTCCAACCCCTCCTTAACACCCGGAAAATAATAATCTGCTCTATTTTTTGTAATCTTATCATTTCTTGAATGTCATCTAAATTAAACCACAGTGTATATAGCCTTTTGAGATTGGCTGTTTTTCACTCAGCATAATTTTCTGCAGATTATTCAGGTTGTTAAATTCGTCAATTGTTTTTTTTTTCCTTCTTATTGCCAAGTCGTAACGCAAGATTTGTAGGATCACAGCTTGTTTAAATATTTACCAGTTGAAGAACAATGAGGTTGCTTCAAACTTGTAGCCTTTATAACTAAATCAGCTACAAACATTCATGTGCAGGTTTCCGTGTGAACATAAGTTTCAATTTCTCTGGATAAATGCCACAGGAATGCAACTGCTGGGCTGTATGCTCATTATTGTTTTTAATGGAACCACCAAACTGTTTTCTAGAGAGTCCGTACTATTTTACATTCCTAACAATAATGTGTGACTGGTTCAGATGCTCTGCATCTTCACTGATGTCTGATGTTGTCACTATTTGTGAATATTAATTTTTAACCATTCTGACAGATGTGTAGTGATAGTTCACTGTGGTTTTAATCTAATTTTTCTTAATGGCTAATGATGTTGAACATATTTTCACGTGTTTACATGCCATCTATCTATCCTCTTTGGTGAAATGTCTGTTCAGGTCTTTTGCCTATTTTCCAATTAGATTGGTTGAGTTTTCTCTTGTATATTTCTTAGAGTTCCTTATATAGTTTAGACGGTATTCTTTTTTTCTGATATGTGGTTTGCAAATATTTTCTGCCAGTCTTTAGCTTGTCCATTCATCTTCTTAACAGAGTCTATTACACAAAAATATTTTTAGTTTTGAGGAAGTCCAATTTATATACTCTTTTTTCCCTGTGGATTGATTGGTTTCAAGTTTAAGAACTATTTACTTAGCCCTAGGTTTGAAGATTTTCTCCTTTTGTTTAAGTCCTGCAATTGTACATTTTACATTTCAATCTGTGCTCTACTTTGAACTAATTTCTGTATAACACATGAGTTGTAGATAAAGTTTCAGTTGTTCCATATTGATGTCCAATTGCTCCAGCACCATTTATTGAAAATGCTATACTTTCTTCACTGAATTGTTTTAACATCTTTTCAAAAATCATTTGGCTATATCTGTGGGTCTATTTCTGGGTTTCCTAGTCTGTTCCATTGATGTATGTGTCTATCTCTCCAGCAATTTCATACAGTCATGATTACTACACTTGTATATATATTTGGTCTTGAAAAGGTAGACTATATCCACTTTATTTTCTTGTTTTCAAGATTGCTTTAGCTATTCTAGTTTATTTGCTTTTTATATAAATTTTACAATAAGCTTGTCTATGTTTATTAAATTATTGCTAAGATTTTACATGATTGTGTCTTAAATCTCTGTGTCAGTTCGGAGAGAACTAATTCTTCATGTTGAGCCTTCAAATCCTCAAAAACTCTGTGTCCCTCTATTTATTTAGATATTTTATTTCTTTAATCAGAGTTGTGTACTTTTCAGCATAAGTCTTGAAGATTTTTAGTAGATTTAGTGCTAAGTACTTACATTTTGAGAAATTAAGAGTAATACTACATTTTAATATCTGTATTAATGCTAAATGCTGTTGTAATTTTAAAAGAAATCGCATTTTGCATGTTAATCTTGTGTTCTGTGACTGCTTAACTCATGAATGCTCAGGTTTTTTGTAGATTCTTTGAGACTTTTTACATAGACTATCATATCATCTGGAAATAGGCATGGTTTTACATCTTCCTTTCCCAACCGTATGTCTTTTGTTTCCTTTCCTTGCCTTGTTGCACTGAATAGAAGTTTCATCACCATGTTAAATAAGAGTGGTGAGATGAATATCCTTTTTGTCTCCAATCTGAGGGGAAAGCTTTATTTCCTCTCTTCTCTTTGTTCCCCTCTTGTGCTTTGTTCTTTTCTGGAATTGCTGACTTCAGAGCTGGAGCCTGACCAGTCATCTTAACACCAAGTGGAAAAGTCCGAAAAAAATCACACAGAACTTGACATTGACATTATAGAATTACTGAATTAATGTCAGGGTTTGATATCTTTCAGACCTCCTATTACCTGGGAAAAATACTTTACTATATATAGATTTGCATTATTTATGTAGATTTCCCTTATCCACAGTAAATACAAAGTCTAACTGAACATGGATACTATCCTACTATATATTGAGATATAACTTCAAAACCATTTTCATTAAAATAATTATGGTCCTGGGATAGAAACAGGTTAAATACACCAGAGGACAATGGGAAGGCAAATACACCTATTAATATATAAAAACCTGATAGACAGTAAAGAGACCATCAAAAAAAAAAAAAAAAAAGAAAAGAAAAGAAAAGAAAAGTTCTGGAGCATGATAGCACATATTTTCTATTCCCTGATCTTCCCTTCTAATACTGAATACCCTGAAAATAATTCTCTATTTTTAGGGTATTTAGTTGTTAGGGTATTCTAACAACTGAATACCCTGAAAATAATTCTATAGTCATTCATAAAAGGACTCTAAAATATGGAAAACAGCTAGGCTGTTCATGGCCTATGAACCAAGGGCTTAAAGAACGACACCACAGTGAATTCCTAGATTTTTTGTTTAAATTTGCTTTTTTTTTTTTAATTCCCATGTTTCTCATCCTAGGCACAAGAAAGACCTGCAATTCAGAACTCCAACAGACATAAAAATAACAAAAAAGAAAATGTCCCTCTCTCTGGCTAAAGCATCAGCAAAGGGGAAGCCTAGAAGGTGCTTAATGAGGACACCTATACTTAGTAACTGTGGTGGGCTTGATCTGCCTGCAAGAACAGCACTAGTAGAACCCAGATGACCTGATCCATCCCATGCTGGACACATGCCAGTAGCCGCAGGCCTGATCTGCCTATAGCCTTGTTACCAGCAGAGTTCAGGGACCAGCACATACCTCACCCATACCTGCTGACAAAAGTGGGGCTGATCCTTGTTGAGTTGGAGTGGCAATGGTGGAACCTCAACTGGTTGATTCATCCTCTGCCCCACACCAGGTGATAGTTCTGGTGCCTCATAGTTCTCAAACCAGAAGAGAAAAGGAAGGAGCACATATTTTTCAGGCACTAGAAACAAAGACTTGTTATCAATAAATTCTATACTCCATGAAATTGTTCTTCAGGAATAAAGAGGAAAGCAAGACATCCTTAGTTTAAAAAAAATCCAACAAAGTATAAAATAAGTTGTATATAAACTTCAAAAATGGGCAAAAGACATAAACAGATCAAATAGGATATGTCATTGGCAGATAAGCAGGTGACATACATTTATCTTAATTAGCCATTAGAACATGCAAACTAAAATTACAATGATATATCACCACAGACCTATTAAGAAACAGGGAAAACACCAAATTCTGACAAGGACGCAAAGAAACTGGATCATGATAACCCAAAAATCCCCATGGGTAGGTAAAAGTGTACAGCCGCTCTGGAAAACTGTATCTGTTTCTTATAAAACTAAACATGCATTTAACAAAAACCCAGCAATTGTACTTGTCAATATTTAGCCCAGAAATAATGAAAACATACACACACACACACACAACACACACAATGTACATAAATTTTCCTGGAAGATTTATTTGTAATACTTCCAAACAGGAGTCAGTAGTGATGTTCTTCATTGGGTAAGTGGTTAATTAAATCGTGCTATACACATACCATGGAATTTTCTTAAGTGATACCAAATACATATATAAAAGAATGAAATACTGATATGTGCCACAACCTGTGTAAATGCAAACAGAATTACAATGAGTGAAAATGGTCAGTCCCAGATTGCATACTGTACAATTTCATTTCACACTGTTTGGAAAACCTACAAATTCTAGAAATTAAGAACAGATTTATGGTTTTCAGGACTTAGGGGACAAAGTTAGTAAGCAGGGAGGTTGATGTGGATATAAAAGTACAACATAAATGTTCTTGTGGTGCTGGAACTGTTCAGTCAGTATCTTGATGTTGGTAGTAGACACACAAACTTACACAGTTAATAATATTGTACTGTAATCTCCCCTTAACTATGAGGGATATTGTCTAAGATTTCTAGTGGATGCTTGAAACCCCAGATAGTATAAAACCCTGTATATATATATTTTTTCCTACGCATACATACCTATGATAAAATTAAATTTTTAAATTAGGTAGAGTAAGGGATTAACAATAAGAGCTGATAACAAAATCAAATCGTTATAACAACATGTCAGCATCACCACCTTTGCACTCTGGGACAATTTTAAAAATTATTTTATTTTTATAAATTTATGGCATACAAATATAATTTTGTTATGTGGATATATTGCAAAGTGGTGAAATGAGGGCTTTCAGCATATCCATCTCTGAGGTTATGTACATTTTACCCATTAAGTAATTTCTCATCTTCTACCCCATCTCATCCTCCCACTCTTTTCAGTTTCCATTGTCTATCATTCCACACTCTACATCCATGTATACACATTATTTAGCTTCCACTTTTACATGAGAACATGCAATATTTTTCTTTCTGTTTCTTTTGAGTCATCACTTAGTAAAATAAGGATGTCTTGAACACAGGTACTGCAGTGCCTTGACATTCAATCTGATAATCAAGATGGCTACTAAGTAAGCAATGGGCCTGTAGCATATATATAGTGTGGATATGCTGGACAGAGATGGAGCAGGAGGGAGCAAGATCTCCTTGAGCTACTTAGTACAGCATACTATTAAAAGTTCTGAAATCGATCACACAGACATAAAACAATTCTCAGAAAATTCTGAAAAACTTGAATCATACCAAACACACTCTCAGACCACAGCTCAATTAAAATTAGAAATCAACACTAAGAAACTTGCTCAAAACTATATAATTACAAGGAAATTAAACCCCCTGCTCCTGAATAACTTGAGTAAATAATGAAATTAAAGCAGAAATCAAGAAATTCTTTGAAACTAATGGAACACAGATAAAACATACTGGAATCTCTGGGACACAGTTAAAGCAGTGTTAAGAGGAAAGTTTGTAGTGCTAAATGCCCACATCACAAAGTTGGAAAGTTCTCAGATTAGCAACCTAACATCACACCTAGAGGAACTAGAGAAACAAGAGCAAACCAACTGCAAAGCTAGCAGAAAACAAGAAATAATCAAAATAAGAGCTAAACTGAAAGGAAATTTAGACACAAAACACCATAAAAAAGATCAATTCTCCAAAAATTTTTTATTTGAAAGAATGAATAGGATTTGTAGGCCATTAGCTAGACTAATAAAGAATAAAAGAGAGAATACTCAAATAGACACAATCAGAAATGACAAAAGTGACATTATCACCAACCCCACAGAAATACAAATAACCCTCAGAGACTACTATGAACATGCCTATGCACACAAACTAGAAAACCTAAAAGAAATGGATAAATTCCCAGAAACATACAACCTCCCAAGATTGAACCAGGAAGAAATTGAATGCCTGAACAGAATGATAAGTTGAACTGGTAATTCAAAATTGAGTTGAAATTGAATTGGTAATGAAAAGCCTACCAACCAGAGAAAGCCCAGGAGCAGATGATTTCACAAGTGAAATCTACCAGAAATATAAAGAAGAGCTGGTTATCATTCCTACTGATACTATTCCAAAAACTTGAAGAGGAGGGACTCCTACCTAACTCTTTCCATGAGGAAAACTTGGCAGAAACACAACAAAAAAAGAAAACTTCAGGATGAAGTTGATAAATGTAGACACAAAAATTATTCAACAAAATACTAGCAAATCAAATCCAGCTCCACGACAAAAAGCTAATCTACCATGATCAAGTAGGCTTGATACTATGCTCACTACCTTGGTGACAAAATCAGGTGTACCCCAAACCCCCAGTGATAAGCAATTTATCAATATATCAAACATGCACATGTATCCCTGAACCTAAAATAAAGTTTAAAAAACTTATGAAATTGTTTATTTCTGGAATTTTCCATTTAATGTTTTCAAATCAAGGTTGGCCACAGGTAACTGAAACCACAGAAAGCAAAAGTATGGACAAGGGATAAGGGGAGACTACTGCATAGAGTTTACTACACACACATACACACAGACACACACACATACATGAAGATACACAAACACAAATGAGTAGAAGTAAAACTGGACATATCTGAATAAAATAACTGGCTTATATCATCATCATATCCTGTCTGTGATGTCTTGCAAAAATGTTTTGCAAAATGTTATCATTGAGAGATTCTTAGCCCTCTTTTCTTAAAACTGCATGTGCATTTACAAATATCTCAAAATAATAATTTAAAATAAAGCAATGAACTTCAAATTTCAGCTCTGACATGCAAATGACTTGAAAGTTGTATTTCCCATCATTACAATAAGATAGAGCTGAACAAATTGAAAATCAATATTTTTTCTTTGACCCATTAAAGGACAAAGACTGCATGACAAACCACCATCCCAAAATCTGGGGAGAAAGGATCATTTAGTGATATGCAGCTGAGATCTGCTTACCTGAGGCAATAGCTGCTAGAAACATAAACTGATAGGAACATGTAAATGACAATTTTGACAAACGATGGAGGTTAAATATGGACTAGCATGTGAGTAAGAAGTCCCTGAAGCTGCAGTCTGAGGGAAGGGTCCCACATTTTTGTGGGCTTTACATACAGGAACACCACAGGATTCCCAGATTGAAGATTGTAGAAATATCTAGTTGTGGTTTTAATAACAGGAAAGGAAGCATAATCACTGTGAAATAAGCCCTGAAACCCCTCCATAGAAAAGGTGTATCCTCCAGAAGAAAAGACTTTTAAGGGCATGCCTCACTCTCCAGCCCCCTTTATCCTTCCTGTGTCTTCTAAGGAAGGAAAAAAAAAAAACCAAACTGGGGCCAGGATTTCAAAAAACACATTGGCATTGCTGCAGCTGGGGCAGAGAAAAGGGCCCTGGAGAGAAAGTATAGTCATATCACCAGAAACACATCTGTGCATGTTATACTCCACCAACATACTACACTACATTACAATAGTGAGATTTAATCAGAAGATTATAGAATACTTTCCCTCCCCCAAACCTTCATATCACACCAACAAGGCTCCAGTATAATCATGAATTTGAGCTGGAAGAGCTCATATTCTCTCTAAGAAGAAGTGCTTAGAAAAGCCCAAAGTCAAGAGGAAAACAAAGCTAGGACAGAAGCAGAATGTGAAATTCTGACACCTATGGCTACGGCACACATTAAGCACAGCGTAACTCCTAACTTGATGACCGTAAACCAGCACACAAGAGGCCTATGTAACTCAGTTTCAATGACCTGATACAATATACCTGGTTTTAAACAACAACAAAAATTATAAGGCCTGCCAAAAGACAAGAAAAACATGGTATGAAGGGACAATTAAATCATCAGAAAAAGATGCAGATATGATACAGGCATTGGAGTTATCAGACAAGACTTTAAAATAACTATCATGAGCACATGAAAATCTTTATTCTTTAATAGAAAGAGTAGACAACATGCAGGCATAGATGTGTAAGAGGAACAGCAAGATGGAAACTCTAAAAATCAAAAGGAAATGTAACAGAAATGAGAAATGCCTGTGATGGAACCATTGGTACACTCAAAAAGCAGAAGAAAGAATCAGTGAGCCTGACAATAGGTCAATAAAAACTTCCCAAACTAAATGCATAGAGAATATGAATGAATAAAACATGACAGAACACCTAAGAACTGTGAGACTTCAAAAGTAAAACATACAAGTAATTGGAATACCAGAAGAAAAGGAAAGAGAGAATACAACTAAAGAAGGTAATGTAATAATGACTGAAAGTGTCCTCAAATTAATGGCAGACCGAACAAGGAATTCAGGAATTTCGGAGAATACCAAGCAGAAAAACGCATGCATGTGCGCGCGCGCACACACACACACACACACACACACCCTGAGCATGTCATATTCAAACTGCAGAAAACCAAAGACAGAGTCTTGAAAGTATCTAGAGGAAAGGAACACCTTACAAATGGAAGAACAAGGACAAATATTACAAAAGACTACTCGTCAGAAACAGTGTAAATGTTAATAAAGTGGAGTGATATGCTTAAAAGTATTGAAAGAAAATCCCCGCCGACCTAGAATTCTATATTCAGTGAAAGTATTTTTCATACGTGGAGGAGAAATAAAGACTTTCTGAGACTAATAGAAAGTGGGGGGAATTAGCCCTCAGATCTACCCTACAAGAAAAATAAAGGAGTTTTTCAGAAAATGAAAATCAATATATGTCAGAAACTGGGATCTACATAAAGAAAAAAAAAGCATCTGAGAAAGAATAAATAAAGGTGAAATCTTTTATTTTTAAAAATTCATTTAAAAGATAACTATTTAAAGTAATTATCGTGGCTCAATACCCCAAGCAGTACCTGCAACTGAGGATTCTTCCCGGGGAGATCGCAGCCCATCTGCATGGCTCAAGAGTTCGTGAACTGCAAAATCCAGTCTGGGAAGCTGGTTGTGTTCATCAAGTCCACCTGCCCATACTGCAGGAGGGCCCAAGAGATCCTCAGTCAATTGCCCACCAAACAAAGGCTTCTGGAATTTGTCGATATCACAGCCTCCAACCACACTAACAAGATTCAAGATTACTTGCAACAGCTCACAGGAGCGAGAATGGTGCCTCGAGTCTTTATCGGGACTGTAAACTAGTTCAACCATTGTGGAAGTCAGTGTGGCGATTCCTCAGGGATCTAGAACTAGAAATACCATTTGACCCAGCCATCCCATTACTGGGTATATACCCAAATGACTATAAATCATGCTGCTATAAAGACACATGCACACATATGTTTATTGCGGCATTATTCACAATAGCAAAGACTTGGAACCAACCCAAATGTCCAACAATGATAGACTGGATTAAGAAAATGTGGCACATATACACCATGGAATACTATGCAGCCATAAAAAATGATGAGTTCATGTCCTTTGTAGGGACATGGATGAAACTGGAAACCATCATTCTCAGTAAACTATCGCAAGAACAAAAAACCAAACACCGCATATTCTCACTCATAGGTGGGAATTGAACAATGAGATCACATGGACACAGGAAGGGGAATATCACACTCTGGGGACTGTGGTGGGGAGGGGGGAGGGGGGAGGGATAGCATTGGGAGATATACCTAATGCTAGATGACGAGTTAGTGGGTGCAGCGCACCAGCATGGCACATGTATACATATGTAACTAACCTGCACAATGTGCACATGTACCCTAAAACTTAAAGTATAATAAAAAAAAATAAAAATAAAATAAAATAAAAAAAAGATTGTATAGGCGGATGCAGTGATCTAGTCTCTATGCAACAGAGTGGGGAACTGCTGACGCGGCTAAAGCAGATTGGAGCTCTGCAGTAACCATGGAGCAGGCCCCATGCTGACGTCCCTCCTCAAGAGCTGGATGGCATTACATATGATGACAGCACTTCCTGGTGGATGAATTTGGGGACACATACAGCTTTTTTCCTCTTTTGGTTCCGTATTTAAAAGTGGACCAACTTGATCTTAACCACAGGGCCAAGAAGGTTGATGGGCCATCTTGATTTTCTTCTGGATGTGTTCTTTGGTTTTCAGAAGACTGTGACAAGTTCTGGCCCAGGATTCGCTCACTGATCCTCACTTGTTCTCTTTGACATGCGTTTCTTACTGTTCTCCATGTGTCGGCATGTCTCTACCTCTAAGCCAGCGTTTTTCAGCTATGGTTATCCTGACTTCTTCTCCACAATGATGAATCCATAGTTGGTTATCTGCTACTTCCCATTAGCTGAAATCATTTTGTTGCTTGACTTTATGGAGTTTGTATTATGAAATCAGTGGGTATTTTGAATGTGTTCTTTCAAACTACATGCATCTCTCCACTCAACTCCACCCCATCGCATCCCATCCCACCTTGAAAATCACTGCTCTGAACCAGTGTTCTCCACCTTGTCCTCCACAGATCTCGTAGGAAATGTTCAAAAATTCTGTGAAAGGTCACAGGACCCAATTGGAGAAATCATATGAAAAGCATGGTTGGTCTTGGTGTCACACGGATCAGAGGCACAAGTGCAGAGGCTGTGGTCATGCGGAACACTCTGTTATTTAAGATGGCTATCCAGATAATCCTGAACACGGTGTATTTATTTGATTTAGACTACCAGCAAAGATTAAAGCATGAAATGTAAAACATCTGAGAAAATTTACAGCCCCCTATATCAACTGTGTATCTGTGAAGGAGCCCCCACACTTTGAAAACTTAAGAATCCTTATCATGAAGTTTGCCTGTTCTAGAATTGTAAGAATGTTAATTTCCTTTTTCAGTCTCTAGTGACGACACTTAATTTCTTTTCTAATCAAAAAAAAACCTATAGATAAAAAAATAAAATAAAGTAATTATTGTAAAATTGTATTGGGTGAATATAGCCAACAACATTGTCACAAGCATAGGAGGGAGAAAATGGGAATTCTCTGTTATTGGGTATTTGCTCTACCCATGAAGTGGTACAGTATTATTTGAAGACTGAGATTAGTAGAAAATATATATCATAAATGATCAGGGCAGCCACTCAAAAAGTAAAATAATAATAATAACAGATAGGCTAACAGATGAGGCAAAATTGAATCATATAAAGTGCTCAATTTAGGCTAGAGAAAGAAAATAAATGGGGTTGGGAGACAAAAACAAAAGCATAATTGAAGTTATACATATGTTGATATTAATGTAACTATTTCAATAATCAGTTTACATAACAATGATCTAATTATATAAATTAAAATAAATCATCAGAATGGATTAAAAAACACCCCACAACCCAATTATATGTTGTCTACAGGAAGCCCACTTTAAATATAAAGATACAGATTGATTAAAAGCAAAGGAATAGGGAAAGTTATACCATTCAGCAACAGAAGAAAGTTATAGTAATTAGCAAACACTAATTTTTTTAAAGTGTAGTAGTTGTATTTATTTCAGACACAGCAGACTTCAGAACAACAAAAATAGATCTAGCATGAAGAGGGGCATAAAATAATTATAAAGGATTGAATCTCCAAGATAATATAACGTAACCTAACAATAGAAAATCAAACTACATGAGGAAAAACTGCTAAAACTGAAAATAGACAAATTTACTATTACATTTGGAAATGTCAAGCTCATCTGCCAGTAACTGACAGATTATGTGGGCAGAAAGTCAGTAAGGATATAGACAAAATGAACAGAACTATCAGTCAATTTGTTCTAACTGATGTTTTTAGAATACTCCATCAACAGAAGCAGAATAGAGTTTCTTTTAAACTCAAAACAAAATTGAATAAGATGAACTATATTTTGTACAATAAAGCCATAGGTTAACCTTGTATTAGGGAAAGTATATTACAAAGTATATTCTAATACCATAACGGAATTAAACTAGAAATCAAGGAATAGTAAACTAGGAATAGAGCTGGAAAATTCCCAAATATTTGGATATTAATTTGTATACTTCTGAACTTCACATAGATAAAAGAAGTCTTAAGATGAATGAAAAAAATATTTTGAACTAAATAAGAATGAAAATGTAACCTACTAAACTTTTTGGATGGCACAAAAGCAGCGGTGAGAGGGAATTTTATAGCATCGAATATGTACTTTAGAAAATAAGAAGTATTTAAAAATTAAGATTCTAAACTTTCACTTTAAGAAGCTAGAGGAATGACAGAAATATAAACCAAAAGTAAGTAGGAGTCAAGAAAACATAACACAACAAAAATCAATGAAATTGAAAACAGGAAAGCTATAGAAAAAATAAATGAAACCAAAAAAGTCATTAAATTAATAAACATGTAGCCAGGCTAAACAAGAAAATAAAAAATCAGACAAATGAAAAAAGATTTGACAAATGAAAATTAAAAACTGATCATGTTTTTAAATTTGTGGGAATACAGTTGTTCAGAATATTAAGAGGAAAATAATAAGATATTCTGAACAACTGTATGCCCATAAATTTAAAAACATGACGAATTAAATAGATAAATTTCTTAAAAGGCACAAAATGCCAAAACTCACAAGAGATAATTATATGACATGCAAAACCCCATATCTACTACATACATTGAATCAACTAAAATAACCTCTGAAAAGAAAACAGAGCCAAATTGTTACACTGTTGAATTCTAGCAAATTTAAAATTCTTAAAATGGCTTCAATGATTCCCAGCTTTTTTATGCCAGCTTCCCAATGTGAGGCAAGGTGCTCACATTGTCTTTTATCAGTTCATTGTCTTTTATCAAGGACACAACAAACTTGTATCCTTTTGAGGGTCCTTTAAGATAATGGTTCCATTTCCTTACATTTATTCCCCCCTTCTATCTTTCCTACTCCTACTTCAAAGCTTAAGTTTTATTTTCTTAGACAGAACTTTCCTCACAGTACTTCTAAGTTTGTTTTGTCTGTTATATTTATTACCATGTATGACTTTATATTTGTATGATGTATATATGTATACTACTGTATATATATTTGTATATGTTATACATATATATTTATATTCACATATGCATATATGTATTTGTATGTATATACAAATACAAATATATATTTGCATACATATATACATATGTGTGTTTGTGTATGTATAGATAGACAGAGGAACGGAACCAACCCAAATGCCCATCAATGATAGACTGGATAAAGAAAATGTGGTACATATATGCCGTGGAATACTATGCAGCCATAAAAAGGGAATTAGATCATGTCCTTTGCAGGGACATGGATGAAGCTGGAAGCCAACATCCTCAGCAAGCTAAGACAGGAACAGAAAACCAAACACCACGTGTTCTCACTCATAAGTGGGAGTTGAACATTGAGAACACATGGACACAGTGAGGGGATCAACACATACCAGGGCCTGTTGGAGGATGGGGGATGAAGGGAGGGAACTTAGAGAATGGATCAATAGGTGCAGCAAACCACCATGGCAAATGTATACCTATATAGCAAACCTGCACGTTCCGCACATGTATCCCCCCCCAGCTTTTTTTTTTAGAAGAAATACAGAAAAAAAATGAAATAATACCAATTTTCCATAATCTCTTCCAGGAAATAGAAGCAGAAAAAAAACCTTCTTAACCCATTTGATGAGGTCATAGATTAAAAACATTACAATACTGAAACCAGATAATGACATTACAAGAAAGAAAAAGCACAGATCAATATCTGTCAGGAACTTTTGATGCAAACACCCTCAACAAAAAAATAGCAAATCAAATCTAACAATGTATTATAAGAGTATAAACCATGGACAAGTGGAAAGTAATTCAGGTATGCAAGATGCGTTTACATTAAAAAATTAATGAAGGTAATCTACCAAATCAACAGGCTAAATATTCAAAATCATACAATACAATCAATTAACAATGAAAAAATGGGAAACACTCAGCACCCATTCAAATAACAACCCTCAATAAAGTGGAATGGAGGAGAACTTCCCTAACTTGATAAAGAACACTTATGAAAAACGTACAGTTAACATCATACTTACTCATTACAGACTGGATGGTTTTTACATAAAATGGGAAACTAGGTGAGAATGTCCTCTTTCAGCAATACTATTTGATATTGTACTAGAAACTCTAGATAGCACAAGAAAACAAGAAAAAAAGAAATGAAAGGTATACAAATTGGAAAGATGAAATAAAACTGTTTTTGATAAGGAAATTACAGTATTGTTTATGTAGGAAATTTAAACACCCTTCCCTTTCCCAAAAAAGAAAGAGAAAGCTTCTTTAGTTAACATATAAGTAAAGCACAGTCTCAGGAAACAAGGTCCATATATAAAAAGTCAATTGCTGGCTGGGCACGGTGGCTCACGCCTGTAATCCCAGCACTTTGGGAGGCCAAGACGGGTGGATCATGAGGTCAGAAGATCGAGACCATCCTGGCTAACACGGTGAAACCCCGTCTCTACTAAAAATACAAAAAATTAGCCGGGCGTGGTCGTGGGTGCCTGTAATCCCAGCTACTCAGGAGGCTGAGGCAGGAGAATGGCGTGAACCCAGAAGGCGGAGCTTGCAGTGAGCCGAGATTGCGCCACTGCACTCCAGCCTGGGCAACAGAGCGAGACTCTGTCTCAAAAAAAAAAAAAAACCGAAAAGAAAAAAGTCAATTGCTTTCTTATATATGAATTATAAACATTTGAAAATTGAATGTTAAAAGAAAACAATGCATTTGTAATATCCTTGAAAAATAATACTTACATGTCAATATAACAAAATGTATCTTTCTTTTCCTCATACATTTATTCACTTCTTTATCCATTCATCTATCCATTAAAAATATGTATGAGCACATTCACAATGTTATAGGCACTCTATAAATAAAAATTAATGAAAAGTATACTGTTCATAAATTTATAGGAAGACAGGTTTTAAAATATCATACAATAGCTGGGCATGGTGGCATGCACCTGCAATCCCAGCTACTCAAGAAGCTGAGGTGGGAGGATCGCTTGAGCCCTTGAGGTCGAGGTTGCAGTGAGCTGTCATTGTGCCACTGCACTCCAGCCTGGGTGATATAGGAAGACCATGTCTCTCTGTCTCTCTCTCTCTCTCTATCTATATACTTATATATATATATATATGTATATATGCTTATACACACACATATATATACACACACACATATATATACACACACACACACACATACACATACAGATGTATATATGTATGCAAATGCAGATATTTGTATATGCATATATACAAATATATACATACGCAAATACAAATATACAAATACATATATACAAAACAAATATATATAGTTGTATCTATACATCATACAAATATAAAGTCATACATGGTAATAAATATAACAGAGAAAACAAACTTAGAATTACTACGAGGAAAGTTCTGTCTAAAAAAGTAACATTTAAGCTTTGAAGTAGGAGTAGTCAAAAAAGAAGAGGGGAATAAGTGTAAGGAAATGGAACCATTATCTAAAAGGACCCTCAGAAGGATACAAGTTTGTTGTGCCCAGTGAACTGATAAACGACAATGTGAGCACCTTGCCTCACATTG
Organism: Pan paniscus; assembly: GCF_029289425.2. Classification (NCBI taxonomy): domain Eukaryota; kingdom Metazoa; phylum Chordata; class Mammalia; order Primates; family Hominidae; genus Pan; species Pan paniscus. The sequence continues at coordinate 156,928,741 of NC_073253.2, read as the reverse complement.
GGAAGCTGGCACAATAAAAGCTGGGAATCTTTGAGGCCATGTTAAGAATTTAATTTTTTTGACCTTAGTAAAGTACATTACCTGTGTGACTGGTTTTTATTACAATACTAAAACTAAATTCAAATGCCTCAAGTCAAAGTAAGAATTAACTATGATGCTAACAAGGTGTGTCAAAGAAACCAAAGGCAAGATTATAATAGCCTCAGGAAGAAACCAAAATATGATACTGACATCTGAGAGGACTCTCCTACCATGAGTCATCTCCACATTTTTGCCCTGTTTTTTTCTAACTAACCCTTTCTTTCAGCTTCTCGGGCCACATGGCTGAACTTTCCTTGTAAATATAGATAAATGGGGGAGATCCGGAACAGCCAAGTTCCCATGCTCACTTTGATATCTATTTATACCATGCTGTCCCAGCATATACCCAAAACTCATTCTCCTTGCTACACTTTTATTTGTGTTGTGTAATCAAGAATAGCCTCTAGTCTTTTTCCATCATTTTTTCAAAGCTCAATTTGAATCCCATATATACAAGAGAATTGAGGAAGCAGGATGCAGGAATAGAAGGCTGCACCGATTATCCCCCACACCCTCAAGGACATCAATTTAACAACTATCTGCACAACAAGCACCTGAATAAGAAGTGAAAATCAAATGGGTACCCACAGCACCTGCTTTTAATTTCATATCAGAAAGAGGCAATAAAGAGGTAGGGAAAATAGTCATGAATCACTAAAGCCACTGCTCCTGCATCCCCTGACAGAGGCAATGTGGTCCAGAGAGCATTTCTGTGTTCTTGGGGAGGGAGAGCATGCAATGTTGGGGCATTGAACTCATGCTGACCTGTTATAGCCTAAAACAAAACCAGACCAAACACAGCTGATGCCCGCGCATGGAGGGATCAGTTAAACCAGCCCTAGTCAGAGGGGAATTGCTGATCCCAGTGGTCCAAGCTTGACTTCCTGCAAGCCCCGCCACCAGGAGCTAAAGTGATATGGGGGCCCTAAATATACTTGAAAAGCAGTCTAGGCCACAAGAACTGCAACTCCTAGGTGAATCCTAGTGCTCAACTGGGACCAGAGCCAGTGAGCTGGGGGAGCACATGACCTACTGAGACACCAGCCAGGGCAGCTAAGATAGCATCACCTCTCCCCTAACCTCCCCACAGCTCATGGCTCCAAATGAAACCCCTTCCCTCTGCTTGAGGAGAGGAGGGAGAAGTGTGGGAAGGACTTTGTCTTACATCTTGGATATCAGCTCAGCCACAGCAGGGCACCAGTCAGAGTCACAAGGCCCCCCCCACTTCCAGGCCCTAGTACCCAGACAACATTTCTGTACACACCCTGGGCTGAAGGGACCCCACTGCCTTGACAGGAAGAACCCAGTCCTAGCAGGATTTGTCACCTGCCAACTCAAGATCACTTGGTCCCTGAATAACCAGCAGCAATACACAGGTACTACCTTGAGGGTTTTGGGTGAGACTCTGAAATTTGCTGGCTTTGGGTGAGACTCAGCACATTCCCAGCTGTGGTGGCTATGGCACAAGACTTCTTCCACTTGAGAAAAGTAACGGGAAAAGTAAGAGCAACTTTGTCTTGCACCTTAGGTACCAGCACAGCCACAGAAAGGTAGAGTACCAAACAGGATCTTGGGCTCCTTATTCTAGGACTTGGCTCTTAGATAGCATTTCTGGACCTTCCCTGGGCCCGAGGATTCACTGTCCGAAAGGGTGAGTCCCAGGCGAGGCAGCATTCACCACAAGCTGACTGAAGAACCCTTGGGTCTTAAGGGAACATGCATTAGTCTGGTAGTACTCTCCATGGGCTTGCAGTAGTGGTGGCCATGGGGTGAAGTCCTTCTGACTTTGGAATGGGGAGGAAAGAGAAGGAAGGACTGCATCTTGTGGTTTGACTCCCAGCTCAGCCGCAGTACAACAGGACACCAGGTAAACTTTGAACCTTTTGGACTCTAGTCCTTGACTCCTGGACAGCACCCCCAGATCTGCTCTGGGGCTGAGGGAACTCATCTCCCTGAAGGGAAGGACACAGGCCTGGTTGGCTTTGCTACCTGCTGATTGTAGAGCCCCAGGGCCTTGATCAAACGTAGGTGGTAGCCAAGGAGTGATCATGGCAGGCCTCGAGGGAGACCTAGTGCTGTACTGGCTTCAGGCTGGACCCAGTGCATTCCTAGTGGTAGTGGCCACAGGCGTGCTCATGTCACTCCACCCCCAGCTGTAGGTAACTAAAAAGAGAAAGAGAGACTCCATTTGTTTGGGAGAAAGTAAGGGAAGAGATAAAATAGCTCAGCCTGGTAATACAGAGAATTCTCCCATATCTTTTCCAAGACCATTAAGATGGTACCTCTACAGGTCTGCAAGAACCACAGCATTACTGGGCTTGGGGTGTCCCCTAAAGCTGATACAGCTTAGAACACAACACCCAAGCCCTTTCAAATATGTGGAAGCCTTTCCAAGAAGAATAGGTACAAACAAGCCCAGACTGAGAAGACTACAATAAATACCTCATTCTTCAGTGCCCTGACACAGACAAACATATACAAGTATCAAGACCATCCAGAAAAACATAACCTCACCAAATGAACTAAATAAGGCACCAGGGACCAATCTTGGAGAAACAGAGATATATGATCCTTCAGACGGAGAATTCAAAATAACTCTTTTGAGAAAACTCAAAGAAATTCAAGATAACGCAGAGACAAAATTCAGAATTCTATCAGACAAATTCAACAAAGAGATTGAAGTAATTTAAAAGAATCAAGCAGAAACTTATGGAGCTGCAAAATGCAATTGGCATACCAAAGACTGCATCAGAGTCTTTTAACAGCAGAATTGATCAAGGAGAATAAAGAATTAGTGAGCTTGAGGACAGGCTACTTGAAAATACACAGTCAGAGGAGACAAAAGAATAAAAAAAACAATGAAGCATGCCTACAGGACCATTTAAACAAGAAAATCTTCCTATACCACCGCAGTCTAGATAAATTACTCTGGTTTTCCTACTCTAAAAATATCTATTCATATATATATATGAACCCTTAGGCCATTTTATTAAATTTTGCCTTCACATACTTCAAAATAAATCTTTTTTTGTAATTAGTATTTTGCTAAAAAAAACTCTAGATATTTCAGGATTGAGATTATGCCTGTACCATTCCTTCTATGTCTCCCACTGTGCTGCACAAATAATGAGTGCTCAACAAATATCGGCATGGTTAAATAAATAATAAAGCTAAATGGGGTGCATAAAAATATTATTTATAAAATTTGTTTAAATATTTTTGTGATGTCTGTTTGTGGAGATTAGGAAATATATATATAGGACCGGCTTAAATTTAGCTATAGGAAAGACTTACTTTACTCCACCCAGACAACAAGATATCGAAGTACTAAATTACTAGTCATTCAGATAGTGGTACTACCAGTGAGGAATAAGCTCCTTCCCATATTTTGAAAGAGTTTTGTTTAAGTGGTTTATATCTTACTTGGAAGAGTGTATTAACATGGACTTTGGAATCCTTGCTTGGTCTTGCTTCTCTTTAATCAGTCCTCCATATTGCCAGATGAGTCCTTCTAATGTATAAATCTGAAGGATTGCTTCCCTTGTTAAAAACCTTCAATAGATTATCTTTACCATTAGGATAAAATCAACACTCTAGCATGACACTGAAGGTCCACTGTAATTAGGCATCTCTTTGCCTATTTCTCTTGAGTTGTCTATTGCCAGTCCTCTAAAGCGTTACTGATTATTCTGTGTTTTCTTTCATCCAATCTACTCTGAGTCCTTACTCATTCTTCAAGCTAAGTCTCAGAAAGATTCTCCTGCAGTCAATGAGATGAAGGACTGATAATTTCACTGTTTAGTCACCACTGATCAGCTTGTGCTAAACCATGAATCTCTTAGAGGAAAGATGGTATCTTTCATCTCTTTTTAATCATTCCCTAGCAAAAAACCTGGCATTTAGTGGAATCTTATTTAGAATGTGTGTGTGTGTGTGTGTGTGTGTGTGTGTGTGTGTGTAAATACCTGTACCCAAAGGGGAAATGTTAAAAGGGCCCAAACTGCTTACCTGCTTACATTGCCAGAAGATTTTTGAAAAAAAAAAAAAAAGTTTTGGAGATTGATTAATATTCCCAGAATAGAGAATGTTCAAGCTATTTAAGAACATCTTATTTAGAAATACTTGAAAATATCTAAAATTCTATTTTTTTTTTTTTTTTTACGTAAACAGGCCTTTTGTAACCTCAGTGACCATACCATCTGTTACACATTTTAGTAACATCGCTTTGAGTGAATTGAATCTTCTAAGTTTGGTCCATTGCTCATCTGTTCTGTGTTGTAAATGGCATGGCATTTTTAGCATGTTCAAATTGCAAGTAATTTAGCATTTATGAAAGTTCCTTGGTGATTTGAGTCATATTCAGACAGTAATTACGATTTGTTTGAAAATGGACCATAATGCGTGATTATTGTATCATATACATTGAAATGCATTTATTGACTTTCCAAGTTTCGAGTACAGTAATTACTCTGAAATGAAGCAAAGCCAGTTTTACTTGTTTTTATCAACTTCAAAATGTGCAAGTTAATGAGATTTGTATGCTGACAATTTTTATACTTTTACTTGTTGTGACTGTTGTGAATTTTGGCATTCAAGATCAATGTAATATCCCTTTGATCTGATGAGAGAAATAGGTTTTCCTGTATCATTTTTTAACCTAAGTGGTACTTTAGATCTCGAGGACAAGTCAGGATGAAAGGAGTTTATCCCTTCAGAACCTCTTTAATGACTACAAGGAGTAATGTACATGTAAGCCAGTCCCACTCCCATGCCCACTTTCTCACAAGTCCCATGTAAATTGCATGGCAGACTTAGAACCAATGGTGAGATGGGTCTAGCCATTTCTGTTCCTTATACTTCTCTAAAAATACAATAGGTAAGTCTTTAATTCATTCATCTCTCCTTTTCTTCATAGATATTTAGTAATCACTTAGAATAGACACCATTATAGAACTGAAGAATTCTCATTGTTGACGAAAGAAACTCCCTGCTCTTACAAAGCTTATGGTGAAGTAGAAGAAAGATGCAAGTAAATTGTCAAGATAATACACCAACATGTGCTGTGGCTCCCCAAAATAAAGCACAGTAAGCAAATCTACGGAAAGGGCATCAAGACTCAGTTAGAGGAATAAAGGAAAAACTTCCTAACCAAAGTGGCAACTCAGCTAAAATCTAAAAACAAATAGAAGGCACCTCTTCACTTAAGTTATGCAAGCAGAGATTGATATTAGGAGACCTATGTATAAGATTAACTCTGAATCATGAGAGGAAAAGCAATCTGAACTATGGTCCACAAGTACCCAGTCACAATTACTCCTCAACGTCGCTACTTTCCACCTTCATCAAAATTTGCTGTAGTCATTGTTAAATAAGTCAGTAGTACTTCTCATCCTAAAAGGGATAACCTTGTACTTCTGCTCTCCTTCGAGTAAAACACAGATTTCTGCCAGCTTTTCCGTGTTTAATCATGTGTTGACTCTCAAGATCTCCTGTAAGGACACTTTGTCATTAAATGAGTCCCTTAGCAAGTCTAGATGTTAAAATCACATGTCCTCACCTGGATATACTTCAGAAAGCTTGGTGCTATGCATGAGTCCTCATTAGGTAAATGACAGAGTCCTGAATGTTATTCAATTTGGAGAAAATGCTACCTCATGTCTGGGCATGCTAGTTTGTGGTTTTAAAAATAAATGTGAGATCTCAGAGTCAGGTGGAATTAGCTAGCTCAGACTGTGGAATTCTGAATAGAGAAAATGATTCAGGGACTAGGACAACTTAGGGGAACTATTTTTATTTGTTCTTTAATTTTGCTTTTTAAAGGATCCTCAGATTATTTATAGATTCAACACAAGAAGCATTTAGTACATGAGTGAAAATTTTCAAGGCATACATCTTTTGCTATTGAATTAGAAGTGTATATAATTGATCTGTAATTAGAATTCTGTATGATCTTAAGCAATAAATTCCTTTAAAGGGCTTCAGTTTTGCAATATATCAGATGAGGGAATTAATTTCGATAACAAATGACAAGCACCTGAGAGACAACCATAAACACTTGAGAGATAATCACAATTTTCACATTCTGCACCCATGGCAGACATAACTAATCAATCACAGCCCTCTTTTCTACTTAAGTGCAACTTCAGAACCATTCTTAACATATTGTACTAGGCAACTGTGAATCAACTGAAGCTGGCAAATAAGATACAATATATTTACCAATCAGCAGCCAGATCTCTTATGCTTCTAATGCCACTAATAATCCTCAAATAGGATAATTCTATAGAATGCTGTATTTGTTTTAGGTCAATGCTGTTTTCATGTGAAGTAGAGATGTGGATTTAAAAAAATAACAACAATGAAAACTCTCAGGTGAGCATAAAGAGCAATAATCAGCACAAATTCCATACCCAAAGATGGCTACTATTAATATTTTTAGAATTTTTTTCTTAGTTCTGTATGCAGTGCTAATTTTTCTTAAAAATGCTTTGGTTGGACAATTTTTTTTTTATTTTCAAAGTTTATGCCACACAGGTACACAAGATTTCTTTATGTGGAACTTCAACAGATTAACATGATTCATTCTCAAGGCATTTTAACGATTTTTTTTCTCAATGTGAGATGCAATCCTTACAATTTTTGTCTTTCCTCTAAGAAAGCAGATACTGGTGTGACAGCTTAGAATATTTATAACTGTAGATATCAAAATCGTTCCCTGTGGGAACAAATTTTATTTCATAGCCTCAGAAATCCTCATATCCCAGTAGGCTGGGTTGACCACCTGGTACATCACATTCCTAGAAGTGACCTGTGGCACAGTTTTAGCCTCATGGTCAAAGACTATGCTGTTAAAAGGAAAACCTTGGACAAATTAAATTTAAGAGCGCTTAATGGAGCAGAGAAAGATTAGTGAATGAGGCAGACCCCAGAACCAGAATAGATTCAGAGCGACTCTGAGGCTGCCGCGTTGTTGCATAATGTTTATGGACAGAAACAGAAAAGTGATGTACAGAAAATGAAAGTGAGGTACAGAAACAACTGAATTGGTTACAACTTAGAGTTTGTCTCCTCGAACATAGTTTAAATAGTTGGCCACCTGCGATTGATCAAAACTCTGTGATTGGTAGAAGAGGAGATTATAGTATGTTGATACATCCAGTTAGGTTATAGTTCACTGTGTATGGAGAAACTTGAGATCAAACTAAAATTATGTAAAAAGCAGTTTTAGCTTAATTTAACATGGTTTATAATCTCTTTGGAGACTACATCAAACTTTTTTATTCATTCTTGATTTGCATGTTCTTTTTTATCATCTTATAGCAGCAAAAGCAATCTGTCTAAAACGCAAATCAGGCAATACTTATGTGGGTCACCATTGCCCTTAAAATTCAAATACTGTCAAGTTGCATGCGACATTAATTGTCATCTGGCCCTTTCGGAGCTCTTTGTCTTTATCCCTCTGAGAGCCAACCCTCAACTTGCACTGCAGGCAGACTACACTATTTTCAGTTCCCGTATGCTCTCCAGAGCCTGTAGACCTTTCTACATTTTATTTCTTCTTTTTTTCTGGCAAACTTTGACTTCCACACTTGTGTTTTTCAATTATTACATTTAGCACTGATTTTCCTTTCTTTGGAAAGTCTTTATTTTCATAAACTGAATTGAGTAACTCTTGCTTGTTGTCCTAAATTACTCTAGTAATAACAGTTATAACCATAATGGAGGGTAGCACACACTGTGGGTGCTTGGCACTCACCTCAACAACAAAAAGCCTCCTGTGATTAACATGAATAATTCCCCACCTGACAACTTTTGTGGGGGAGGATAGGCACAATGAATCCACACTAAGTACAAGTCAGAAGTGTAAGGGAATTAATGTCCTGGGAATCCCTGTTTACCCAATGGTGGTCAATGCGTTGGAGAAGTACCGTTAGTGTCCACAATCCATGGAGTAGGGGTGGAGGATGATTCTGAATTATGTTCTTATGATCTACACCATTTCCCTGAGTTCTCCAGCAGGACCAAGATCCATTTACTCAAAGTGATAACTAGTTTGATAGTATTAATGCACTGTGTTGGTACTCTAGAATCATCTACTAAGTAGTATATTTACACTGAAATCCTTGTTTTAGTATCTGCTGCTTCTGAATATTTGAAACCAAGATAAAGAGCAATGAACCAACAGTTACTAGCACTATCATTTAATGAGCACTTACTGTGCAACAGGTAGTAAATTAAGCAATTTTTATGCATTATCTCATTTGACCCTAAGAAGAGCACTCAGTGAGAGGCTACTATCTCACAACAAATAGAAACTGTTACAAACTATTTATTATTTGGATCTTAAATATTCTTATATTTTGTGGTAATTATTTATTTACAGTTTTCAACAAGACTAAGCAACTTAAGGGCAGGAGCTATGTCAGTAGATACCAGATAAATGAACATTTTATATATACTATATATATAGCCAAGAATTTTTTGTAATTTTTTTTATTTCTGTCTCAGAATAAGAAGGCCAGAATAATTGGGCTGAGATTTTAAAAATTATATTTGCATCATAAATTTGGCAAATAGAAGAATTTTCATGAGTAAACACTTACACTTTACAATAAATTTTAATATGTTTTTCAGAGATGGTAACATCTTAGAATAATTTCATTAAGCCAAAATATCGAAGAATGCTCAACAGCATCCTTTTATAACTAAAGTCAGTGTTGTAAAGGACATAAAAATAGAGCAAAAGACTAAAGAACATGGCAAAAGAAGAATGTGAAAGAGTAGGAAAATTAACATTACAGAAAAGAAAAAAGAGGATTAAAAAAACACAAATGCATCTAAAATGGGCTCACTTAGTCTACTGATAGCAACAGACATCCAAGCCTATGCATTAGGTTAGAGAAGACATAGCAGAAAGGAATAAATGGGAAAGATAATACAATAAAAATTCAGTGATGGGATAATTAAGAGACTTGGACACTATACAATCATTCTTGTATCCTAGAAGTTTGCTCCAGGATTACTCTCTCTCCTGTATATCATTTTTTACAGTCTATTAGATTATTTCCATTGGTAAATAAAATCTGTTGTTACCTTTATTAAAAAAAATCATAAAACTCAACAATAAGAAAACAACCCAATTAAAAAATGGGCAGGAATCCTGAACAGAAATCTCACCAGACGAGATATACAAATGGCAAATAAGTGTGTGAAAACGTGTTCCCCATCATGTGTCACCAGGGAAACAGCAGGTTATAGGAACAGAATTCACAGGTTCACAGCAAAATTGAGCAAAAGGTACAGAGAGTTCTCAATATACTACCTCCGTCCATACATGCACAGCCTCCCCATTCTCAACACTCTCATCAGAGTGATACATTTGTTAACAATTGATGAACCTACACTGACACATCATTGTCACCCAACGTCGATAGTTTACATAAGAGTTCGTTCTTGGTATTAGTACATTCTATGGGTTGGTTTGAGCAAATGAATGATGACATACACCCACAATTATAGGATCACACAGAGTAGTTTCATTGCCCCCAAAATCTTTTGTGCTCTCTCTATTTATACCTTCCCCAGCTCCAGTCCTTGGCCACCACTGACCTTTTTATTGTCTTCATAGTTTTGCCTTTTCCAGAATGCCGCATAGTTGGAATCATGCAGTATGTAGATTTTTCAGATTAACTCCTTTCACTTAGTATATTGCTTTTAGGGTCCTTACCTGTCTTTTCATAGCTTGAAAGCTCAGTTCCTTTTAGCACTGAACAATGTTTCATTGTCTGAATGTATCACAGTATATTTATGCATTCACCTATTGAAGGACATGTTGGTTGTTTCCAAGTTTTGGCAATCATGAATAAAGCTTCTATAAACGTCCACGTGAAGGTTTTTGTGTAGACATAAGTTTTCAGCTCCTTTGGGTAAATTCTGAGGAGCAGTGTGATTCCTGGAACTTATGGTGAAAGTATGTTTAGTTTTGTAAGAAACTGCCAAACTGTCTTTCAAAGTGACTGTACCATTTTGCATTCTTACTCACCATGAATAAGAGTTCCTATTGCTCCACATCCTCACAAGAATTTGATATTGTCAGTGTTCTGGACTTTGGTCATTCTAATAGGCATGTAGTGGTACCTAATTATTGTTTTAATTTGTATTACCCTGATGACCTATAATGGGAAGCACCTTTTCATAAACTTATTTGCCATTTGTATATCTTCTTTGGAGAGTTATCTATTGAGGTCTTTGGCCCATGGTTTTGTTTTTTTTTTTTGTTGTTGTTGTTGTTGTTTTGTTTTTTATTGGGTTGTCTTCTTAGTGTTGAGATTTAGGAATTCTTCTTACATTTTGGATAACAGTTTTCTATCAGGTACATTTCTTACAAAGATGTGATCCAGTCTGTAGCTTGTACTTTTATTCTATTGATAAAAACTTTTGCAGAGCATAAATTTATAATTTTAATCAAATGCAGCTTATCAATTCTTTTTCTTTTGTGGATCATGTCTTTGGTGTTATAAAAGGTCATCAAAACAAAAAGCCATCTAGAGTTTCTCCTATGTTAGCTTCTAGGAATTGTGTAGTTCTCATTGCTTTTAAGATCATTTTTTGAGTTGTACATGCAAATAAATTGTCAATTTTTGTACTCAATTATTTATACTTCACACCTTCCCTTTACTTAATTGCATTAGATGGTGCTTCCAAGACAATATTGTGCAATAATGTTGACAATACTGAAGTTGGAATTTGATTGTGGAAAGTTTGTCAAATATCAAAGATTTAAAGATATCATAAAATAGAGTCACTGTAAAATAAGTCATTCATTTAGTCGAAGTGATAATTGAAAGATTTCAAAAGGTAAAACCCTTTTTTACTCTTGGCAGTGAAGAGACTCAGTTTCCAAACAATTAAGAAGGCCTAATAATGACAAAATGAAAGATAAACTGAAAAAGAAGTAAATTAGATCTCTCTCTTCCCTTCTTTTTTTTTTTTACTGTTCACTCAAAATGCAAACAAAACTCTTTTACTATCCCTTATTAATAGTACATGAAAATTTTGTTCAAAATAGAAAACCAAATTTTACCTTTGCATTAGTGTATTAAACCTTTTATAAACTTTGATAATTTCTTTCATTCTTTCTTTCCTAAATTTCTACATTCATGCAGTTTTATCTGTCATTCCATTTATTCCTTCTATTAAAAAAATACTTAAAAACCATTAAACTAGCCAAAAATTACCTTTCCCTTAATAAAAACTATATTTTTATACCTTTTTGTAAATGTTTTTACTAAAAAGACATCTTTCTTTATACATTCTGTATATAGAATTGTTCCTCTTTATCTAACAGTATTAATTGCATAGATTAACTAGCATATTAACTCTTAGTAGATCTAATTTTTGGTGAAACACCTAGGATTACTTAATTTAATATAATATGACTTCAAGGTTTTAAATTACTATAAAAAATTTCAAACTACTTTTACTTACCAAAGATTACTGAAGTCATGTGAATTATAAGGCATTTCAATGTTTTTCTGATAAAATATTTGATTAAAGCATTTACTTTTTCCTTAAGTCAGTTAATTAGAACTCTTTCATAAAATTTGGTAGTAAAGTATAACAAACACATGACTCATATAAACATGTAGACATGCAAATACACAGAGCAAATTTTATAGATTTATAAGAGTTTTCATTTGCCAGTTCTCAAATATTTTTCTCCCCTACTTTAGACTATTAACCTCTTGACTATCTGTTTTATGTCATAAACAATTGTTAACTAGGCAACTCTAAATTTGGATCTCCAAAGCCCATGACTCTTAGGTGGAGCCAAGTACAAAATGTACATCTCAAAGGCAAAGAACTTAGATCTAAACAAAGGCAAGATTTGTTGTATGAACTTTAAGCCATTGTCTTCCCCATTCTAAAAGTCAATGGAGGCTTAGGTACAGGGAGGGAGATGCCCTTACAAATGAAGAATTCTTTTCAGAAAGTTGTATTCTGGCCTATTAGCTACTTTGTTTCTTAATTAGATTATTGGCTTTAGGGTGAAGCCTTTTAGTGAGTAGAGGAAAGAAAATATACAGTTTTTTGGGTCGCATATTTAAATATGTGAGAGGCAGGCACAGATGAAAAGTCAAACACGGATACCTCCAAATCGATTTCTTTCTTTTTCTTTCTTTCTTTTTTTTTTTTTTTTTTGAGACGGAGTCTCGCTCTGTCGCCCAGGATGGGGTTTAGTGGCATGATCTCGGCTCACGGCACGCTCCGCCTCCTCGGTTCACAACATTTTCCTGCCTAAGCCTCCTGACTAGCTGGGACTACAGGCGCCCACCACCACGCCCGGCTAATTTTGTATGTGTGTGTTTTTAGTAGAGACGGAGTTTCACCGTGTTAGCCAGGATGGTCTCCATCTGCTAACCTCGTGATCCGCCCACCTCAGCCTCCCAAAGTGCTGGGATTATAGGCGTGAGCCACTGTGCCCGGCCAGATTTCATTTCTACATTAAATCCTAGGTCTTCAAAAACAGGACAATGCCATGGGGCAAGATAGTGTAATGCTTCCACAGTGCACCCCCCTGCAAGGACTGCCCACTCTGTTATCTCTCCATCCCTTATGAGTAGGCTTTTCCCTTAGTGGAGGAGTATTTCCATAACCTGTAGGTGTTCCAAACTATGCTTTTCCTACCCAGACAGGCAAATAGACAAGCAACCCCCTGTAGTAATAACCATTTACTCTAACCAACTGCTACCAGACACCTCTAAAACTCTATCTCTTATCTATCCATCATACACACCAAGGTTAAATTTTCTTACAATACAAAGTATTTCTGCCATACTCAAAAGCCAAAGAGATCAGACAACACAATACTGTAGACATCCAAGCTTTCGGTCTGAGAAGAATATGCCTATTACTCTTGAAACTCCACAAAGAAAACAGACGACCCCCTCCCCGCCTCCGCCCTTCAAAAGGAGTGGATGTGCCTTTTCTGATTTTCTTAAGAGGTCTCAGTCATCAGAAGTATTCTTTAGATTTTTCCATGTGGTATCTAAGAGGGCAAAGAGAAAGAAAGAGTAGGGAAAAGTAAACAGGAGAACAATTCTTAAGAAAGGAGGCAAACAGAGAAATCAAGCACATAATTCTAAAAAACGATTTTAGTCAACTGAAAAAAAATTCTAGAACAAGATCTAAAGAGAAAAGGCAGAAAGCCATTTACATACAGTTTGGATTAGTTTTTAATTAAGCTGACTTTTAAACATAGAACTCACAGAAAACATTCTTCCAAATCTGTTATTACCAGATTCTAGCTGGGACAAACAGCTGATATTTTGGGCTTTTGAACTTCTTTACCAAAGGTATCCTCCTAAGTCCCTTAAGCAAGGTTATGACTTCACCAAGGATGCACAAAATTTCTCCAAAGAGGTGGCAACTGGTTTTTATGAGATCCAGAACCATCAAACACAGCTCAAAGATGGGCAAGTTTCGCTATCCATAAATGGAGTATAACCTGCATTTCTTTTTTGTCATATTTTCTGGAGTCTTAGCTTCTCAACTGACCATCCACACACACAAAAACTCAAAAGCTCCATATACCCCAATAATGGAAGATGACAGAAAATTAAAAGCAATCCCCAAAAGAGAAAAGTATCAATAATAAATTAGCAATCCTAATGTCACACAAATATCAAAGTAAGAAGAACTGGTTCTCTGACCTGGAATTAAACCCATGCTGTGGAGGTTAAAGTGCAGAGTTTTAACTATTAAACCACAAGGGAGAGTGGCCATTGTTGTTCACTTATCAGGAGGTGAATCCAAGCTGCAGTGGGAATTTTAAGTACCAGACTACTAATGGGAGCAGGCTCCATTGTTAATCCTGCATGGAAGCCATGTGTGCAGTTTGCATTTAACTGTTTTAGGTCAGATTTTGGCTCTTTAATATAGTTAAGAGAATTTTAAATCTAACTATGACACTATTATGTGTCCTTCATTTAATTTGGTCTTCTCATCAATCGTTTATAATAAGAGATCTCTAAAATCTTTTGTTTTAAATTTAGGAATTTTAGTCCAATTTGAAAGATCTATCTTTTGGCTTTTGCAATTAGAATTTTCAAGGGTGTACTTAATTCCAACAGTGACTAAACCCCAAAGCCTCTTCATGTAAAGTTTAGGTGATAATTTCCCAAGTTTTTACCGTATAAGCAAGAGGTGTTCCTGGAGAGGGCATAGAAGGGGCAGTCCCCATGATCCCCAAAAATTCACTCTTAGAAATAGACTTCAAATGGCAAAAACCCCACAGAGATGGGAACTTTTAAGACAAAACTCACCTAAAAGCTTTGCACTTTCAGAACAAAAAGTGTACTATTTAAAGTCTTACATTCCTCGGACTCACAATCTTTTCAGATTGGCTGCCTAAGTGACCTGAAAAATCACTCCCTCTAGATGGCAGAGACCAAGAGAAATTTTCCCCATGTGGTCACAAATCAAGCTCTGGAGGACATAAGATAAGACCAGAGGAAAATATCACCCTTTTTTTATTTTAGAGAATCGCAGAAAAATTTGTGTTAATGGGGACACTGGTCAAGTCAGCACCATAAAACCTACCAGTCTGTAGGGCCGTCTTGAACAGCAGGCTAATAGGGGTTCCATGTCTATGGTGACTTTCTTTATGACAGAACAAAGCAATGACAAAGGAAAACGGCAGCAAAAACAAATCTATTTCTGAGCGGAAAGAGATCAAGCAATACAAATATTCATATTGTGAAGTATGAAAAGTACACCAGAGTTACTATATCAAGCCTAGTCACACAAATCCTTTTTCCCCATTAATCAAAACCTTGAGACAGAACAGTGAGTTTTACCATCCACTCAGCCAGACTGCACAGAGGGAAAGACTGGGAGCCTGACTGGTGAGAAGTTCTTACCCTTCTGCTGGCTTTTCAGTTTTGTGGGTTCTCTTTATGGTGGCTTCCAGAAGAGGAGAGTGGCTTTGGGGATCCTTTAGACTATGCCATAACTGTGGGGGCCAAGATAGAGCTTTCCCCTTGGCCCTCTGAAGTTTCACTGAAAAATCAACTCACAAAAGGCAGATTAATAGGAGAAAAGGCATACAAATTTCTTTAATGTGGATCACAGGAGCCTTCAGGATGAAGACTTTCAATTTTTTTCACTGGAAAATGTTTGCTTTTGATAATCAATTTACAACATTTATATTTATTAATATAATTGTGATTTATTTAGTT
Source organism: Pan paniscus (assembly GCF_029289425.2). Classification (NCBI taxonomy): domain Eukaryota; kingdom Metazoa; phylum Chordata; class Mammalia; order Primates; family Hominidae; genus Pan; species Pan paniscus. The sequence continues at coordinate 156,913,421 of NC_073253.2, read as the reverse complement.
CTGTTATTTTAGTCTCTCTCTCTTCTCTTTTAAATGCCTTTTTAATGTCTTCTTTATATTGAAATTTTTGCTATGACTATTAAAAGAAATTTTTTCTTCCCTTTAAATTTTTGTCCTGAATACTCATAGGATTTTAGAATCTTTTTATATTAAGAAACTCATCAGCAAATGTCTCTGTTTTCACCACCCTGCACTTTTTTTCATTGTTATTTAGTCTTCAGATTCAGAGCTTCCTTTTTCATAGAAAACAATTTATTTATTGCCTTTTTGCTGTTTTTGCTTCTCTACCCTCAACCCTCAAGAACATCACATATGCATATGTTCAATGACATTTGTCCCTCTTCTATATCTATAGCTTCCTCTCTAAAGGCTATTATGTTTATTCTTTTTCCATTTGGTTTTGCTGAATTTTCCCTAGCTTTTTTTTTCTTCCTATATCACTAACATTTCAGAAGTAATGTCTTCCCTCCTCTTTGCCATTTCTCATCTGGCTTATATATTTTGGCAAGCACTTTGTGTTCCTCATTATAGTTAGTTTATTTTCAACATCTTCTTGTTTGTTTTGAATCCTCTGTCTTTTCATCTATGTCTCTCTTCTTTGAGATTTTTGTTCCAATGACATCTTTTTTAAAAAAATTATCTGGAAATATGGATACATAGTTGCTTGAACTATTATGTTTTCTTACGAACTTATTCTAATTTCTAGTTTTCCATGTGTCTTTCTTTATTTTATGTTTTCTTTTTTAAAATAATATACGTACATGGTGATATGGTTTGGAACTCCGTCCCCACATAAATCTCATGTCAAATTGTAATCCCCAGTGTTGGAGATGGGGCCTGGTAGGAGGTGATTGGATCCTAGGGATGGGTTCTCATGAATAGCTTAGGAGCATTCCCTTGGTGCTATTCTTGTGAGAGTGAGTGACTTCTCATGAGATCTGGTTGTTTAAAAGTGTGTAGCCCACCTCCACACTGGCTCTGTCTCTTGCTCCTGATCCTGCCATTTAAGAAGTGCCTATTCCTGCTTCAGCTTCTGCCATTATTGTAAGTTCCCTGAGGCATCTCCAGAAGCAGAGCAGATGCCAGCATTATGCTTTCTGTACAGCCTGCAGAACTGTAAGCCAATTAAACTTTTTTCTTTATAAATTACAGTCTCAGATTTTTTTATAGCAATGCAAGTCTGGCCTAATACAATGGCATATGTAACATGGATTTCAAGACATTAATTTTTATTAAATTTTGAATCATTGAATTGGGAGCATTAAATCTGGATCTGCTGCATGCTAAAGACAAATCTGAGGAAGTGCCAGTGTAATAATTGGGCTTAGGAGCAGTCCTCAGCTCAGAAGCATTATATTGAAACTCTTCCTCACCAGTTGTCTACAACCAAGACTTTGATAGAGAGATGTACATCACTGCTCTGTTTATTCATATCCTAATCACTCATTCACTACATCTAGAGATCCACTTCTTATATTCCATTGAAAAAATGTTTCTATCAGGACATCAGTAACTCTTCTTTTGCTTAATCATCCCTTCTGCCTACAAAAAATTACTTATTTTTAACCCCCTGCCTCATTTCAGTATTAATATTCTTCTGTTCTTGAAATTCTTCTCTTGAATTTTGAATACGCTAACATTGTAATTGCCCTCCTATTACTCAATAACACATTAGTATTATCTGAAAGCTATCCCTCCTATTCCAATTAATTCTTGCCATAGCTCAGTTCTCATCTTTCCTACTTTGTAGCCTTGCTCATTGTCCCTTAGTGAAATTCACTCCTGGTTTATAACTTTATAGGCACTGTTAAATTTTGAACCTGGATTTCTCTGTTGAGCTCTTGAATATACACACAGTCTATGAAATAGCCAAACCTGGGAATTCTTCAAATATCTTAAGCTTACAATACCTGTATGAAACAACTAATTTTCCACACCAAATTTGATTTTTGTTCTTATTGTTTCTATCTCCGTGAAGGGAAGCTCAGTTTGAATCTCTCAATTGTGTGACCTAGACAATAAGGCTTCATCTTAGAACCCTCCTGTATTTTCCTTCATATTCATTCACCAACTTTTAATATGATTTTCACAATACTTCTAGATTCTATACCCTTGAGCTCAGGGAATGATTTTCTATTGTATACAACAGATATATAACTGATCTTCCTAATTCTATAATATTTCCTTCTCTCTAATCACATCTCTGTGCTTGCCATTAGTGTACTCTTTCTTTAACACAAATCTTCTGTTACATCCCTGCATAAGCCCCTTTAATGTCATCCCATACCTCTAGGAATGGATCAAAAATTTCAACATGCATATAAGTTCCCCACTAGAAATATTCCCCTGCTCACCATTCCATACCTTAATCTAAACTATTTTCACTATTCCCACCCTTTTGACTTGGTGATTCCACTAAATGAGCTGCTTGTACAGCATGAATGGATCAATGTCTCAAGACTTAGCACTTTCCATGTCTTCCACTTATAACTCCTTCTGCTTTTTGTTATACCACTGATATGATTTGAATATTTGTCCCCCCCAAATCTCATGTTGAAATGTGATCCTCAATATTAGAGATGTGGCCTAGTGAGAGAGGTTTGGGTCCAGAGGGCAGAACTTCATTAATGGCTTGGTGCCTTCTCTGAGGTAATGAGTGAGTTCTCACCCTATTAGTTCACAGGAGCTCTGCTTGTTAAAAAGAGCAAGTCACCGCCTCCTATCTCTTTTACTTCCTCTTTCTCCATATGATGCACCTGCTCCCCCTTCACCTTTCACCATGAGCAAAAGCTTCCTGAGGCCTCCCCAGAAGCAGATGCTCGTGCCACGCTTCTTGTACAGTCTGCAGAACAAACAGCCAAATAAACTTTTCTTTATAAAGTACTCAGCCTCCGGTATTCCTTTATACCAATGCAAAATAGACCAACACAACCATTCCCAAACCAGGCTAAATTCTTCTTAAACTTCAAGATTTTTAGACGTCACCTTGTTCCCTCCCAGAGCAAGTCTTTCCCTCATCTTTTTCACTTTATCCTCCTACCCACCTCCCTCCAGTTGAACTTTGTTTCTCTCCCAGAGCCTCCATAGTTTCCTATTTATATTACTCAGAATTGCACTCGTATTTGAGGAAAATGATTTTTTTATATTTAAGGAAAGGATATAAAGCTTTTAAAAATATTTGTATCTTCAGTGCATAGCACCATTCTTGGTCTAGGGAAGTTTCATTATTGAATAGAAAAGTTGAGAAAATGAATGAATGAACACACTGCTCCAAAATAAATTAATCTGGAAGTTCTTGGTATAAAGAAAAGAGACCTACTAAGGCATCTCAATAGTCTTTAAGAACTTCCACGTATTAAAATGCAATAAAAAATCGATATTCATAGTGAGGTCAATGAAACCTCAAGAAAATCCTAAATGGTGTTAATATAAATATGTAAGATGCATTTTAGAAAGATATTTATCTCAAGGCTAATATAAATTTGTTTTTAAAAATAATTAAAAGTCACATGGTAGTGTATACAATTTCCCAATAATTTCTGAAGAATAAACCATTATTCTACTTGATGTTTACATACCTCCAAATCCCATTAACTTCTACTAAAGTTTCATTTTTTAGACTCTTTTTTAAACTTTGGAAATTGTTTTTCAGACATGAGAACATTAATATGGGATTCTTAAAAATAATTAGTTATGCTGATTCCTTGCATGGCATCTAAGAAAATTTATATTTTCTAACAAATTTCAGCCTTGAGATACAAATATACCTATCTATCTATGTATACCTATGTATAAATAGGTATATCTAACTATATGGGTTGCATCCTGCCTACACATAATTTTCCATGTTAAAGGTTTCACAGATAAATCCAGAATACATAATGCAGATCAGCAAATGAAATTATGTATCTTAAATTCAAAAACAGAATAGTAAAACATGGCTACATTACCGGACTGTATGAATATCATTTGCACACAGCCACATATACACACACTCAGAAAGAGAAAAGCATTGAAGAAAAGGACAATTTAGTGATTAAGGGTACTGGTGACCATAGCAGTGACACACTTTCTACAGAGTTTATAATTCAAATTACACAAGAAACACTGTTGATAATAAAACAGAAAAGAGCTTTACGTTGTAGATATACTCGGCTATGTTTAAAAGCAAAGCAATAAATATTGATTATTATGTCTAATATGGTACTTTGTATATGGTAGATGCTTCATTCATACTTGTTGATTGATGATTTTACCGGGCTGCTATGTAGCCAAGCTATTAAAAGGTCATCTCTTTAGTATGGATGATCTACTAGCTACTGCTTTAATGTGCTCTTCTTGGGGAACTGTACTTATAAAACTCAATAAAATCTCTATCTTTTACAGAAATTTTGAAGGAATGATACTTTTCCCCATGTCTCCATAGCTTTTCACTCCATCTAAGTACTCCATCATATGGGAGGAAATGAATAATATGACTTAATAAAGATATATATATATATCTTAATTATTAATTGAAGTGTGAGAAACACACTTTTAATTGAAGTGTGAAACACAGGTGAAAGTCAAACATAGAGAGATCAAAGGCACATTATACAAGGACATTCATTGAAAGCAGGTGAGAAATTCTTTAGTATAAGAAAATAAGGCCTAAAAGTAAGTAATGCTCTTATTTTATTTTATTTTTTTCAGACAGGGTCTCACTCTGTCACCCAGGCTGGAATGTAGTGGTGAAATCTCCGCTCACTGCAACCTCTGCCTCCCGGGTTCAAGCGATTCTTCTGCCTCAACTTCCTGAGTAGCTGGGATTACAGGCAGCCACCACTATGTTAAGCTAATTTTTGTATTTTTAGTAGAAACAGGGTTTCACCATGTTAGCCAGGCTGGTCTCGAACTCCTGACCTCAAGTGATCCACCCCCTCAGCCTCCCAGAGTGCTGGGATTACAGGCATGAGTCACTGCGCCCAGCTTTAAATAATGCTTTTAAAATGTAAGTCAGATCATTTTATTCTGCTTAAAACAGTCCAGTGGCTTCTCACTGCATTGAAAGTTGAAGCCTCTAAAACAGTGCTTCTCAATGGTTGGAGAGAGGTGGGTTTTACCTCCTCTGAAAACATTTAGCAATATCAGAAGATGTTTGAGTTTACCACAGTATTGGCTGTGTATGCTACTGGAAAATAGTAGGCAGAGATGAGGGATGCTGTCAAACATCTTATAGAGCACAGGACAGTCCCCCACAACAAAGAGTCGTCCAGTCCAAAATATCCATGGTGCTGAGGCTGAGAAACTGCTCTACAATGGCCTGAGGACTTTCACTAGCTGACTCCAGTCATTTCTCCTTTCCCATCTCCTCCAATTTTCCATATGTTTGTTGAACTCCCGTCAGATTGACTCCCTTGCTGTTTCTTATATTTTTTCTTCCTGAAAAGGCTTGTACTCTACCTGCTCTTCTTACAAATCATTTTTCTCAGAGAATATGACATAGGCCATATTCTCACCTCCTTCAAGGCTAAGTTCTCAGTGAGCCCTTGCCAAATTCCTTGCTTAAAATTTTCATTCCTGTCACTGCCCACATTGCCTAGCTTCCTTCCCTATTACACATTGCATTCATTTATTTTATTGCCTACCTCCTCAAATCATCTAAAACCTTGAAAGGGCAGGAAATTGATCTATTTTGTTTACTGCTATATTTCTGGCTCTGGGAATAATAGTAGGCACTCAAATCATATTTTTGAATGAATAAGAGGAAGACATATACAAAATAACTCATGTAAAAAATATTCTGTGTTTATGAACAAAGCAAAAATATATGACCAATGCATTCAACCTATAGGGAGACTGATTTCAACTCAATAAATAAAATTCATTAGACAAGGTTTCAGAAATGGGTTGATAGAGAGCTCTATGTTGAGGAGCTCAAGAAATGACAAAGGAACCACTTAATATGAATGGATAAATGGAATTCAGGCATTAACTCTTCAAGTTTCTTACAAGCTGCAACAAGGTGGTGATAGGCACAGGATTTGGAGTTAGACCAGTTTAGGGTTGGCTCCAGCCCTGCCACCCTTTTACTATCTGCAAACCCTTGAGTAGATTATTGAATCTCTCAATAATAAAGCCTCAATTTCTTTTTCTGTAAAATAGTGGTACTAATAATATATTCTGCAAAAGACTGATTGGAGGAGAAAATGCGAAATTGTTTGTGAAGCATACCATATATAGTCACGTGTATAATTAGTTAATGATTATTATTAGTGTTATTATAATTGGTTAATGATTGTTACTGTTATTATAATAAAGTTTCCAAGATATATAATTTATCTTTTTATATTTTAATAATTCTAGATATTTTATCTTTACTTTATCACTCACCATATTTTTCTTGGCATCTTTCTAAGGACAGAAGCCAAATCAATCTGAAGTACCATTTTGTATCATAGATACAGGAAAATGTAAATTAAAATGTTGATGTAGCTGCAAAAGGACACAGTATTGTCCTGAAAAACTGGTACTTCTCAAGATTAGTAGCTAAGGTATCAGAATTATCTTTTAGGGTAAAATAAATACTGATCTCTAAAAGTAACTGTTCTTTATAATTTAGTCCAGTATACATTATGATGCACATAAGATATCTTTTCAAAAACATATGTGATCCCCATCATTACACAATATTACTCACATAACAAACATGCACATGTACACCCTGAATCTAAAATAAATAAACAAACAAAATTATGTATCTTTAAAGATAGAAATTAAATATTCAAATTACCTCCTTTGTATGGAGACATTTTGTGGTAGGAGTAGATACTTTAAATTGTTTGAGGTACAAATATTTCTATACTCAAGAAATGTACAGAATCCAAATTACAGTAAAATTATTTCTGCCAGGATGGATCCTAAACTAAATTTTTTTAAACCATCAGGGTACTCAGTACACACACACACACACACACACACAGATAGATATATGTAAAATGTATGCATAAGAGTGTGAGAGTGTGTGTGTGTGTGTGTGTGTGTGTGTGTCTGAATTTACCACTTTGGTAATAACAATAAAAAGAAAAATGAGAAAACAATCATGATGAAGGTGAAATCACCACTTCAGATATTAATAAAATGCAGCTATTTCCAGACTAACATCTTGGTGATTATAAAGCTTTTAATTTTATTAGTGTCCCAACTTGTCAAGAAAAGCATGCTTATACGTTACATTTACCAGAATGCCATTACCTGAATATTAACAATTAAGATGCCTTTAAGAGACAAGAAATTATAGATATTCTGAGTATTCTTTTTTACTATCTTTGTGCATTTACTTATAAATTTGACCAATAGAGAAAAATGTTCACTCAAGTATTAAGGTCAATTCTACTAGGAATTGTGAAAAAAATTAATTCTACTCTTTTAGGATAAGTTCTAGACACTTTTAAAAATATCATCCTGTGAATTACATTATTTATAAGACTAAATAGTGGGTTAACTTAAGCCATTATTTTGAAATAATAGATAGCAATTAAAGAATTTTTACTATCAATGCTGTATTATGAGACTAGTTCTATAAAGTCCTTTTATATAAAGTCATATCAAAATATTGTAAGTCCTTTGCTTTCTTGAAAAACAGAACTAAAATTTTGAATATTTCTACAAGATAAACAGAAGAGGAAAACTGCAACAATATATTATAAATAACCTAATTAATTTTTTCTCTAATCCTCTCATTTTCAAACATCCATTAAAATGTTTCAGCATTTCTTTCATTACTTGCACCAATTTTAAATGTTTCTCCAATCTCACAGCATATAATCTCAAAAATATATAAGTAAACACAGTATAAACCATTTTAGAGGGTTTTTTCCTTCTTAATTTTCCACAGTGGCTCAAGAAACACACCAAGAAAAGCTTTGAACAACAGTTTTAAATCTGTGTCATAGCACTGTAACCAGAGTTTGATGTAAAATTATTTCCTCTCTTAAGGTTTATAGAAAACATAGAGAAACTGTAACTCCATTATGCATTTAGCTTTGAAGAAATACTCCAAAAATGTATTTAAAATGTAAATAAATGAAGAAATAATATCTGTCCCCTTTCCTTTTTCAAAGAGACTTTGAACAATTTTATGGTACTTGAACGCTAAGAAAAATACATGAATAAAGAAAAGTTTCTGAAGTCTTTGCCTTTCTAGCATGCCTCATGTTGTCAGTAAAATATAGGTAGAAAAGTAAAAGTTTATTGCTATTCAAGAAAAAAAAATTCAGACTAGGTCTTTCACTTGAACTTAAAAAACAATAGCCCAGGCTGGGCACAGTGGCTCACGCCTGTAATCCCAGCTACTTGGGAGGCTGAGGCAGGAGAATCACTTGAACCCGGGAGGCAGAGGTTGCAGTGAGCCGAGATCGTGCCATTGCACTCCAGCCTGGACAACAAGAGTGATACTCCATCTTAAAAATAAATAAATAGCCCAATCATTTAAAGTTAAGCTGCTACAATTTCAATTAAAATATTATAACTTCAGCATATTAAATGCAACCTCCATGGCATCACAAATAAAACAGCTGTAGAATAAATACAAAAGGAGATAAGAAAGATTTAACTTAAACACTTAACAATAGGAAATCGACTAAACATGAAAGAATACAGTAATATAGGAAGTGAGGGACAAAAGAGCAGTAAAGCACATATTTTTTGAAAATATCCAGAAAAATTATAGAAGTCTCCTTTTATCAGTAGTTACTCTAAAATATTGGCAGGATAGACAAAAAGAGATACAAGAGACTCATTTATATCCAAAACCTCAAGTAGGTTGAAAGTGAAAGGTCTGAAAAAGATATTCCATGCAAATAACCAAAACATAGCAAAAGTGGATGTACAAATGTCTGACAAAATGGACTTTAAATCAGAAAAAAAATTACAAGAGACAAAAAAAGATTATATATTAATAAAAGGTTCAATACAGCAGGAAGATGTAACAATTATGAACATTTACACAATTAATGGCAGACCATCAAAGTGTATGAAGCAAAAACTGACAGAATTGATGGGAAAAATAAACAGTTCTACAATAATAGTTGGAGACTTCTATACCCTACTCTCAACAACTAGACATATAAGTAAGGAAATAGAGGATTTAAACAATACAATAAACCAACTCAAACTAACAGACAGATACAGAACTGACCAACAACAGAATACTCATTCTTCTCAAATACACATGAGAAATTTTCCAGGATAGATCATATATTGGGCCACAAATTAACGCTTAACAGATGTTTGAAAATGGATATCTAAATATTAATATGGTCAGGTATCTTCTCTGATCATAATGAGATGAAGTTAGTAATCAATAACAGAAGTAAAGCTGAAATATTCACAAAATTGTGGAAATGTAACAACACACTCTTATTAATAAATAGCCAATGAGTTAAAGAAGAAATCACAAGGAAAATTAGAAAATACTTAGAGTCTAATAAAAATAAAATATACAAAAACTTATGGGATTCAGCAAAAGTTGTGCTGAGGGAGAAAATTATAGCTATAAATGCTTACACAACAAAAAAGGACTTAAATCAACTACCTAACTTTACAATTTAAAGAACTAGTAAAAGAAGAAACTTAACCCAAAGCCAGCAGAATAAACAAAATAAAGATTAAAGCAGAAAAAAGAAACAAAAAAATAAAATCAATGAAACAAAAAATTGTTTTTTGAAAAGATTAACAAAACTTTAGATACACACACACACACAAATTCTCAAATTACTAAAAGCAAAAATGAAAGTGGGGACATTACAATGGATTCTCCAGAAACTAAAAGTACTATAAGAGATTAAAGTGATCAGTTGTAGCCCAACAAATTAAAAAATCTAAATAAAATGGACATTTTTTTGAAACACAACACCTAACGTGACTAAATTATGAAGAAATAGACCATCTTAATAGACCTGTGGAATTTAATTCTAGAACACAATCATGGTTCAACATAAAAAAGCAATCAATATAATACACCAAGTTAACAGAATGAAAGAAAAAAAAAACAAATGATTGTCTCAATGGGTGTAAAAAGAGCATTTGGTATAATTCAGCACTTTTTTATGATTAAAAAAAACAAAGTAGAAATCGAAGGAAAAAAATTTCAACATAATAAAAGCCATGTATTAAAAATCGACAGCAAACATCATACTCAATGTTGAAAGACTGAAAACTTTTCCTCTAAGATCAGCAATAAGGCTACCCAGTTTCTCCAATTCTTTTCACCCTTGAGTAATTAGGCAAAAATAAATAAATAAACAAATAAGCAAAAGCATCCAAATTGAAAAGAAAAAAATTTATCTTTCTGCAGATGATATAATCTTATACGTTAAAAACACTATAAATTTCACTGAATTGTTTAATAAATGAATTCAGCTAAGTAACAGGATAACAAACTCAACACAAATGTTAATTGCATTTTATACACTGACAATTAACACTTTGAAAAGAAAGTTACAAAAACAGTTTCATTCACAGTAGCATTGGAAAAAATAAAATACTTTTGAATTAACCAATTAAATGAGAGACTTATACAATGAAAACTGCTAAACATTGCTGAAAGAAACTAAAGAAGACATATGTACATACAAATGTTAATGAATTGGAAGGCTTAATATTGTTAAAATGTCAATACTACCTAAAGGAATCTATAGATTTAATACAAATGTTATTAAAATTCCAATGATGTCTTTTGCAGGAATAGAAAAAAGCTTCTAAAATGTATATGAAACTTCAAGATATCCTTAATAGCCTAATATGTCTTATAAAATAGAACTAAAGCTGGGAGACTGACACTTTCTGATATCAAAACTTACCGCGATGTCACAGTAATCAAAACATTGTGACACAGGCACAGAGACATACAAAAATAGAATAGATAATCATGAAATAAACTCTCAAAAATTTGTTAAGTGATTCTTGACAAGGAGGCCAATACCATTTAATTGAGAAAGGACAGTTTTTTTTAACAAATGGTGATGGAAAAATTAGATGTTCACATGCAGAAGAATGAAGTTGGATCTTTACCTAACACTGTATACAAAAATTAACTCAAAATGGATCAAAGACCTAAATATCAAACCTAAAATGGTCAAAGTCTTAGAAGACAAAGAGCAAATGTTTCATTACATTGTATTTGGCAACAATTTGGGGGATGACACCAAAGGCACAGGGAACAATAACAAAATAGAAAAAGTAGACTTTATGAATCGTTTTTCAAATTGTGCATCAAAAGACATTGTCAACAGAGTAAAGAGGCAACCCATAGAATAGAAGAATATATTTTTAAATCATATAACTGATAAAAATTAATATCTAGAATACATAGTTATCTCCTAAAATTCAATAACAATAAATGAACAACCTGATTTAAAAATGGGCAAAAGGCTTGACTAAACATTTCTCTAAAGAAGATATAAAATGGTCAACAAGCATATGAAAAGATGTTTAACATCACTAACGATGAGGGAAATGCAAATCAAAACTACAATGAGATACTACCTCACACCCATTAGGATAACTACTACCAAAATACCCAGAAAATAAGTGTTGCTAAAGGTGTAAAAAAAATTTAAACACTTGTGCACTGTTGGTAGGAATGAAAAATGGTATGGTCACCATGGAAAACAGTATGGTGGTTTCTAAAAATATTAAAAATAAAATTACTATATTATCCAGTAAATCCACTTCCGGGTATGTACTGAAACAAATTGAAAACAGGGTTCAAAGAGATATGTAAATAAATATGTTTATAGTAGCACTATTCACCAAAGCTAAAATGTGGAAGCAGCCCATGCATCCATTGACTCACGATTGGATAAGCAAAATATGGAATATACACCATGGAATATCATATATCCTTCAAAAGGAAGGAAATTCTGACATTTGAGGCAATCTAGATTAATCTGGAAAACATTGTGCTAAGTGAAATAAACAAGTCATAAAAAGATTGATACTGTCTGATTCCACTTACATGAGGTGGTTAGAGTAGTCAAAATCATAGCAACGAAAAGTGAAATGGCAGTTGCAAGAAGCTGCTGGGAATGGGGAATGGGAAGTCAATGTTTAATGGGTTTAGAGTTTCAGCTTAAAAGAAAAAGTTATGGAAATGGATGACGGTGATGTTTGTATAACATTATGAATGTATTTAATAACACAGAACTGTGTACTTTAAAGTGGATAAAATGATAAAGTTTATGTTGCTTGTGTTTTATCATGATAAAAAATTCAAAAAAACAACATTGTCTATGAAAGTCCAAACAGAAGCTGTGAAATACATCTCTAAGCTAATATTATAGTAGTTTTTGACCATATTATTATATTTTATGTGAGCTTTGTTTAGGTTTGGCATGAATTATGACATTATGGGTTAGAATGGTATAAAATTACTAAACTTTGAGAATCACAACACTTCTAGACAAAGCATAACAATTGACTTGCTATCAAAATCTCAGAAAATCATTTGACCACCCATCTCCCTATTTTCTTATTCCCAAAAGGGGAATTATGGCACCTCTTCATAAGGATTTCACTGAGATTCCAAGATGATCAACTTGGAAAATGGATTTCATTTTCAAACGCCTTGAAATATATAAAACAAGCAGACAGCAGTCAAATGTTATCAATGAAATGATAAGTGAAATTTTATAGAATGAATAAGCATACAAATATTATACTTATGAATAAGTATACAGATATGTTTCTCTCATTAAACTTAGAAAAATTTATTTGTTCTTGCACATTAAGATTTATATGACAAGCTGACGTTTAAATTTGTTTGAAATAACCTGGGTGTGGTGGCTCACGCCTGTAATCCCAGCACTTTGGGAGGCTGAGGCGGGCCAATCATGTGGTCATAGTTCAAGACCAGCCTGGGCAAGAACAGCCTGTCCAATATGGTGAAATGCTCTCTCCACTAAAAATACAAAAATTAGTCAGGTGTGGTGGCAGGCACCTGTAATAGTAGAAACTCAGGAGGCTGCAGCAGGAGAATTGTTTGAACCCAGGTGATGGAGGTGGCAGTGAGCTAAAGATCATGCCATTGCACTCCAGCCTGGGTGACAGAGTGAGACTCTGACTCAAAAAAAAAAAAAAAATTGTTTAAAATAAAACTACAGTGCACACATACACACACAGATACATTAAAAGATGTACTGTGGATTTACTCGACCTCACCAAAATTAATAAATAATTCACTATTATAAATTATTGATATTACATTACAAAGCTTATTCCAAACAATGTGAGAATTGCATTGATTTTAAAAAATTAAAATTAAAAGAAACATTTAAGAAATCTTGCAGGAAAACATGTTTCATTATTCGCTCCCTTTCCTATGGAGGCAAATAAATTGAATCAGGTAAATATGAGCTTATAGAAATGACTGCTTGAATGAAATGACATTTATAGCATTATATAGATTTGTTTGGTCATTAGTTTAAAAATGTTAATTTTTAAAACAGATTTTTAAAATTATTTGAACTTTATTGAACTTCTGAGTAATTGACTCCACAAATTAATGCATGATTGGTTTCAAGAGGAAATCAAGAAGGTACATACAGTGCTTCACAGGAGTCTAGAATTTATGCTAAAACAAAAAAGGAAAGAATCTTGCAACTTAACAAATGGACTGATATGGGCTGAATGTGTGTGTTCCCCCTAAATTCATACAATGAAGCCTAAATCCCTAATGCAGTGCAATTTGGAAGCGGGGTCTTTCAGAAGCACTTAGGACATGAAGGTGCAGTGCTAATTATGGGATTAGTGTACTTGTAAGAAGAGAACTGAGAGAGATGATTTTAATCCCCCTCTCCACTACATGTGAGGACAAAATGAGAAGAAGCCTGTTTGCAAACCAGGAAGAGGGCCCAAACCAGACACCAAATCTGCCTGTGCCTTGATCTTGGACTTCTCAGCCTCCAGAACCACGAGAAATACATTTCTGTGGTTTAAGTCAACTAGTCTATGGTATCCTGTTATGATTACCTGAGCTAACTAAGTTACAAACCGAAGAACCTTTATACCCATTGATTTAATACTTTTAAAGTCAGTTTAAACATTAATTTTTTAGTTGTGGCATCATAGTAAATATCCAATGTGAACTTTATTTTTTAATCTAATTTAGAAAGAAATAATTGATATCATTTATCTGAGTTCAAAACAACTGGTTAGCTGCATTGGTTATGCCCTAATAACTTTTACTTTACCAGGTAAGTATGTTTTCTCTTTTCCTACCATAGTCTAGAGGTCTAGAGTGTTTTTCACATTTCTGTGAGTGGATTCATGACTGGCATTCTCTTGTGGTAATTCTAATTATGGACATATTCTGATCAAGAGTTATCAGTTGAACAATCTTCATGCTATAGATAAGCCCTGAAGTTAGTGAGCTCCTGCATACGTCAACTGTTAATCTAAATGTTTTTGGTATTTCGTTTGTTTGTTTGTTTCATGTATCAGAAACAACATCTGTTCCAGAGGGCATTCCTCTTATATATTGAAAGTAAAATATATCCTTATGCTTCTATAAGCACTTAAACCCAAAATGCTCACAGACTGAAGAGAGAAACATTGAACAATCTAATAGAATGAGAGGACTAGAAGTCAAGGGTACACCAATCAAGAGTGTAACTTGGGGTAAGTCAATTTAATATTCTGGTTTTCCGGTTCTTTTTTTTTTTTTTTTTTTGAGATAGAGTCTCACTCTGTCCCCGAGGCTGGAGTGCAAAGGCGCGATCTCGGCTCACTACAAGCTCCGCCTCCCGGGTTCACGCCATTCTCCTGCCTCAGCCTGCGGAGTAGCTGGGATTACAGGCGCCCGCCACCACGCCAAGCTAATTTTTTGCACTTTTAGTAGAGACAGGGTTTCGCCGTGTTAGCCAGGATGGTCTCGATCTCCTGACCTCGTGATCCACCCGCCTCGGCCTCCCAAAGTGCTGGAATTACAGGCGTGAGCCACTGTGCCCGGCCATGTTTTTTTAAATATCAGATAGAAGTGTTGGTCTCTGCTGAATCCTTTGAGGTACAGCTGCCAAACAGCGGAAGTACACTTATTCTGGGGAATAAAGTTGAACAAAATTAAGTTTGCATCTTTTTATCCTTTTCATAACCTTTTTTTTTTTTTTTGGGACAAAGTCTTGCTTTGTCTTAGGCTGGAGTACAGTGGCACGATCTCAACTCTCTGCAACCTCTGCCTTCCAGGTTTAAGCGATTCTCCTGCCTCATCCTCCAAGTAGCTGGAACTACAGGTACATGCCACCATGGCTGGCTAATTTTTATATTTTTAGTAGAGACGGAGTTTCACCATGTTGCTCAGGCTGGTCTCAAACTCCTTACCTCAAGTGATCCGCCACCCACCTCAGCTTCCCAAAGTGCTGTGAGGCACTGTGCCAGGCCCCTTCTCATAACCTCTTAAAACAGATTGTGCTCTAGCAATCAGTGATTTTCTGTTTTTCTCAAAGAAGCAATAAATGCTATTGAAATTTAAATCAAGAAAGGGAAAAAATTGGAGATAATTGTGGTGAAATCATGATGATAACTTAAGGTATTCAGTTTTTATTTTTTTTTAAATAAACAACTCTCTAGCCATGATTCAATTAATTATCATAATGTCCCCTTGAGGAAGTTAAGTTGCTGGCATTTTTTGATGAATGAAGATGCTATATTTTACTCTGAGAGGTATCTCTCACAGCTTTATTTTTAACATTAATTGCCCTTTGTCTAGAACATGGTAAAGTATTGCAATAAGAACCGCATATGTTCTTTTCATGTGGTCAAAAATATATTGTCTTCAGTTGTATTTTATGAATTTGATATATCAAGAAATGTAATTCTGTACTACAGTTTAGTGCATTCAAGCTCTTAGTTTTCCGAATAAATAAGAATTTAATAACTAAATTGACTTTACCAGCCTTCATGAGCTTATCGGCTCTTCCATTAATTTACTGTGTGTTGTTGCCCAAGTTCTTTAAGTTTTTTGTCCCTCATTTTTTCCTTTATAAAAGTTGATAATTAAATTACTCTGTTAATATTTTAATTTCTTAGATGCATTGTACAAACTTGAAATAATTTTATTGTCATTATGCCTAATACCAGTCTTTATCGGTTAAAAGGAAAAGTATCAATGGAAACAATGACTAGATGTTTTATATTCCAATGTTCTAACACTTCCTTAAGTTTGCAGAAATGTCTGTGCAAAGCATATATCTCAATAGGTGTCACTTCCTTATTATTTTGTTTTCCATTGAAGAAGAGAATTATGGATAGGGCAAAAATAAAGTTTGAGACTTTCTTTAGAGGTTTTAGGTATATATAGATTCATAGAGTGCTAGAGCTGGAAATGACCCTGGTAATAATGTGGTCCTGCTCTCTCATTTTTCAATACATTAAAGCTGTGTAGTATAGTGATTAAGCAAAAGTATTTGGAGACAGATAGACCTGAGTTTGAATATTGACTCTACCACTGAAGAACTCTATAGACTTGGCCAAAACCTAGTCCCTCATCTTTTTAAGTTTTATAATTGAGTTATTTATTTCTAATTTATCAAACCATTGGTGATAAACAAAGCAATACATTCAAAATACTTGTATGGAGAATAAAAGAGGGAAGAACAGGGGATTTAAAAGAAATAGAGTGGTGTGCTTCTTTTTCCACAGACCTACCAGAAGAGTTTTTTTTTTTTTTTTTTTTTCTGCTACTAATGTTCTTTGATTCAATTTTCCATTGCTCTTCTTTTTCTCCTCCTCTGGACTGGGCCATGGATAAGGCGTGCATAGGCATTGGCATGTGGATATGCCTACTTTGCCTCTGTATCTGTTAACTTCTATTGCAATAGTTTCCATTGAGAACTACAAAATGAACAAGTTTGGGGAGCGAGCCAATTTGATAAAGATCACTTTCTCTTCCTGTGTTACTTAATGCCCCAGCAGAGTATGGCACTCAACTACTCATGTCTTCTTCATTAGTGCCATATTGTGTTGTAAATATCTCTATTAGCACTTCTTTTCCTGGATTCTAGTTATCTGCTGATGTTTCTTTTCCCTAGACTGAGTTCCTTGAGGTCATAGGGTATATATTATTTTTTTCTTTTAAATTTCAGTATAGATTTAGGACATGATAAATGCTCATGATGAATGGATGAAGTTTACATTTCAGGTAAATAATGGAAAATATGTTTATAAAAAGGGGAAATACAGAAAACCTTGCATATGATGTGTATTGAATTGCAAATGAATCTATGAAGCTGTGAGAGCATGACATACATAATTTATGGTCATCATATTTGATAAGTTTGCATGTGTTTAGCATGCCCCTGTCTATGCAGGCTCTCTTTTAAACTTAATGATTGCACTTGATATGAATATAAATATTTGCTTTTTTATATATATATTTTATTATTATTATACTTTAAGTTTTAGGGTACATGTGCACAATGTGCAGGTTAGTTACATATGTATACATGTGCCATGCTGGGGTGCTGCACCCATTAACTCGTCATTTAGCATTAGGTATATCTCCTAAAGCTATCCCTCCCCCCTCCCCCCACCCCACAACAGTCCCCAGAGTGTGATGTTCCCCTTCCTGTGTCCATGTGTTCTCATTGTTCAACTCCCACCTATGAGTGAGAATATGTGGTGTTTGGTTTTTTGTTCTTGCGATAGTTTACTGAGAGTGATGATTTCCAATTTCATCCATGTCCCTACAAAGGACATGAACTCATGCTTTTTTATGGCTGCATAGTATTCCGTGGTGTATATGTGCCACATTTTCTTAATCCTATCTATCATTGTTGGACATTTTGGTTGGTTCCAAGTCTTTGCTATTGTGAATAGTGCCGCAATAAACATACGTGTGCATGTGTCTTTATAGTAGCATGATTTATAGTCCTTTGGGTATATACCCAGTAATGGGATGGCTGGGTCAAATGGTATTTCTAGTTCTAGATCCCTGAGGAATCACCACACTGACTTCCACAATGGTTGAACTAGTTTACAGTCCCAGCAACAGTGTAAAAGTGTTCCTATTTCTCCACATCCTCTCCAGCACCTGTTGTTTCCTGACTTTTTAATGATTGCCATTCTAACTGGTGTGAGATGGTATCTCATTGTGGTTTTGATTTGCATTTCTCTGATAGCCAGTGATGGTGAGCATTTTTTCATGTGTTTTTTGGCTGCATAAATGTCTTCTTTTGAGAAGTGTCTGTTCATGTCCTTCACCCACTTTTTGATGGGATTGTTTGGTTTTTTCTTGTAAATTTGTTTGAGTTCATTGTAAATTCTGGATATTAGCCCTTTGTCAGATGAGTAGGTTGTGAAAATTTTCTCCCATTTTGCAGGTTGCCTGTTCACTCTGATGGTAGTTTCTTTTGGTGTGCAGAAGCTCTTTAGTTTAATTAGATCCCATTTGTCAATATTGGCTTTTGTTGCCATTGCTTTTGGTGTTTTAGGCATGAAGTCCTTGCCCATGCCTATGTCCTGAATGGTAATGCCTAGGTTTTCTTCTAGGGTTTTTATGGTTTTAGGTCTAACGTTTAAGTCTTTAATCCATCTTGAATTAATTTTTGTATAAGGTGTAAGGAAGGGATCCAGTTTCAGCTTTCTACATATGGCTAGCCAGTTTTCCCAGCACCATTTATAAAGGGTATTCAATTAGGAAAAGAGGAGGTCAAATTGTCCCTGTTTGCAGATGATGTGATTGTATATCTAGAAAACCCCATCGTCTCAGCCCAAAATCTCCTTAAGCTGATAAGCAACTTCAGCAAAGTCTCAGGATGCAAAATCAATGTACAAAAATCACAAGCATTCTTATACACCAATAACAGGCAAACAGAGAGCCAAATCATGAGTGAACTCCCATTCACAATTGCTTCAAAGAGAATAAAATACCTAGGAATCCAACTTACAAGGGATGTGAAGGACCTCTTCAAGGAGAACTACAAACCACTGCTCAATGAAATAAAAGAGGATACAAACAAATGGAAGAACATTCCATGCTCATGGGTAGGAAGAATCAATATCATGAAAATGGCCATACTGCCCAAGGTAATTTATAGATTCAATGCCATCCCCATCAAGCTACCAATGACTTTCTTCACAGAATTGGAAAAAACTACTTTAAAGTTCATATGGAACCAAAAAAGAACCCGCATCGCCAAGTCAATCCTAAGCCAAAAGAACAGAGGTGGAGGCATCACGCCACCTGACTTTCAACTATACTACAAGACTACAGTAACCAAAACAGCATGATACTGGTACCAAAACAGAGATATAGACCAATGGAACAGAACAGAGCCCTCAGAAATAATGCTGCATATCTACAACTATCTGATCTTTGACAAACCTGAGAACAACAAGCAATGGGGAAAGGATTCCCTATTTAATATTTGCTTAATATATGAAGAATGTGGCACTTTCTTTGACATTGATTTATCTATGGGTACTTTGGTTTAAAAAAACTACATACTTCATCTCAATTGCTATTCCCAATGTGCTATAGTTTATTGAGCTCTTAATATGTGTCAGGCACTATAAAAGAATCTCTGTATTTTACATTTTAATCCTTGCAATTATAATAAAGGAGTTTTGGTATCCTTATTTTTCAACCTAGTACATTGAAGCATTCTGGTGATAAATGGCAATACTAAATTCATAGATAATTTTACAAATGTGTTAGTGAGTTTTTTTCTCCAATGTGACCTGCTAATGAATTTCCTAATGGTCTGATCTAAATCTGTTTTTGATAATAACAATGAGATAAGAGCCAGTAGATGGACAATTACTAGAAAGATGAAACAGTATGAATAGTGCATATACTAGATAAAGACCCATTTGGATTGTCTGTGGGGCAATAGCAAGAGTACTCCACCTTCATCTACTCTCCCCTACATATTGCTTCTCAATATCTAAAATAGACTCATAAGCAGAAAGAGGGTGCATGATTCAATGAGGGAAATTTGTTCTTAAGAGAGTACTGCTACAAATTCGCTAACATAAACAAGTGCCTTATGTTCAAGTAATGCTTCTCAGTATTCTAAGCCCCTTCTCACAAACGAATTTGTAATGCATAGGATAATTGAGAAAAGCAACAAAGCATTCTAGTGCAGACACAAGACAGACTTGGATTCAAATTCTGGCTCTCCCCTTCTTTGTTGACTGTGAGCAAGTCATGTGATCTGTCTCCTTGTCTTTAAAGTGTGAGGCGAGTATCTTAATGATATATTCCTCAACAGGCTTTATAAAAGCAAACGTATTATATGAGTTGTAATAACCCATTCAAGTAGGCAAAAATGGTATTTTGGGTCCACTAGAGATGAAAAAAAATCTTTGAGAAAGTAAATGAGATGTATTTAAAATAAACGTGGAGTATCTATAATATACCAGATACTGCATTAGGCACTAGAGCAGTAAAGAAAAATAAATCCCAATGTGTAGTGTTCAGGTATCTCTAATTGTCACTGGGCTAATAAGAGGTAGTTCTGACACAGCAAATAATCACTTTTTTCCAACATGTTTTATGTCAGAGGCTATTTTACATACTTACATATATTTATTCATTTAATTCTCATGACAGCCCACTAAGCTAAGAAGTATAACTTTTTTTCCAACTTGTTATATGTCAGAGGCTATTTTATATACTTATATATATTTATTCATTTAATTCTCACAACAGCCCAATAAGCTAAGAAGTATTAATTGATGGTGCAAAAGTAATTTCGGTTTTTGCCATTATTTTTAATGGCAAAAAAACCGCAATTATTTTTGCACCAATCTAATATTATTATCAGTAGTTTATAGATGAGAAAACCAAGGTTAGTAGAGTTTATGTAACTTGTCTAAGATGGCGTATTTAGAAAGTATTTGGGTGTTTAAGACCATCTTTATAGCCCTTGCTCACTGCTATGAAATATTACCTCTTTTGTGTTATTTCCACTCTCGCATAACTTCTTGAAGAAAGGGGATAATAACTTATGATCAAGATGTCATGGGTGAATATTTGTGCATACTTCTTTACTCAGAATACATAGAAATACCATGCTTTTTCAAAAAATAAATAAGTAAATAGTCATATTGAAAAAGAGAGAGAAAAAAACTTTCCATATATCAGCAAGCCCTTAGTAATAAGAGGGTATTGAAGTCCAGCGGTGGCTTAGAGTGGGAATCACATTCAATCATTTGAATATTTCTGCAGAAACTTGGGCCACCTAGTACAACAGCAGAATCTACAGCTGCACATAGCCAAGGTCAGGAGCAATGCTCCTAACCACTGACCATGGTTGGAATATCACCAGCTGCATGTCCAATTTTGAAAACCAGAAAATTTCTAGTTGTCTGGGCCTCTGTAAAACAGAAAATTACCTATGCTATTTAGGGAAACAGTACAAAGTTTTGTAGAAGAAAAAAATAAGTTCTGGATCTTTTCTGACCATGATATATTATGCAATTAACACCACCCATCTGAGCCTCAGTTTCCTCATTTGTACAATATGCATCAATGCAATCTACTTGATAGAAATGTTGTAAAGATTAAACCAAGTAATATATATATAAACATGGAAAAATTTCAGACACATGCTAAATCACAAGTTAATTTATTAACATTAAGAATAAACTACTTTCATTTACTTTAATAATTTTAGTAGAAATATTTTAAAAGGTGTCACAGTATTCTGACATTTTAAATGTCACTGAAAACTCTTTATAAAATTATTATAAAATAATATAAATTTAGATTCTAAAAGGATTTTGGAAGTCATTAAATCAAACTCCCAAAGTATAAAGATATAGGGTTGAAGGCCCTGAGAAGTAAGTGATTCCCTGTGGATTTCCTGATCCAGACTGAGGATCTATTACAGTGCACTGATGGCATCAGGCCATTAAGACTGCACCATTTTACTTTTATAATGGAGGGCTGTATGCCCCCAATGCAAAATGAGTCCATAATTTTGAACCTGATGTTTATATTCTTTTGTCTTACTACTTCTTATATGCTGTCATTTCTACTTCTGCTCTGATTCTAAAGCCCCCCTATTTCTTTATATTTTATTCCTCTTATCCAGTTTGGGCTAAGAAACAAATCAACTATCTGAACTAGATTTAATATATGAGTGAGTAATCTTTGAATGAGGATGTAGGGACTACTGTGAATAAAATGCTTGTGTTTCAGTTCTCTTTGTTTTTTTGGTTTATTTATTTTGACTATGTTCTACAGTTGGAGATGGTGGCAAGAGTTGGGAGGATTCTGGCCTGAGTATAACATAATTGGTTTTCTGAGAAATTAAGAAAAGTGAACTGCAAATGAAAGTGAGGGATTGCTACATAAACATTTGGATAAATGTTAAAGTTAGATATTGAAAACAAGTTAATAAACCACCACCAAAACAAGAAGAAGAAATAATCCCAGAATAGTAGCAAAATTATGGGATTTTAATGTGTGCAATTAGAACAAAAATGTAGAAGTTATGCAAGAACGTAGTCTTGTCAATTTATTTTGTAATCACTGAAAAGAAAGCAATCTAATTTAAGAAATGCTAAGAATAGATATGTGCATATTATCTTTCTGACTCTGTATGTAAAGAGTCTAGTTTGGAAGAATCCCATTCAAACAAGCATTATGTAATTGGAGAAGTATGCTCAGGTTTTCCCTCAGTATATACTCAATGCTCACTAACACATGCAGTCAGAAAGATGAATGAAACCCAGGTTCTGGAAGATTTAAAACAATAATTGTTATCGATTTTTCTGGAACAGAAAGCACTAGACTGCCAAAATTGTGGGCTAAGGACATTATTAAACAATGAAACATAATCAAATAGTGAAATTTTGTGAGAAGCTCTTTAAAATGTACCCATTTGGTTACTAGCATTGCACACAACTCAACCATTTCAGCAGTGATTTGGGTTTTTGCTTTGCTTTGTTTCCGGTATAATAGCAGTTGTTTTATTTTTGTATTAGCTCATTTTTATTTTAAGCAAGTTCATTCATGATTACATATTTCACAAATCTGACACGAAATGCTTCTAATCTTTATTGTATCAATTGCGTATCAATGCTTAATGCTAGGATATAGGATGAATGATGATGATATTGCCAGTAATTATTACATATAGCAAACAGTGTTCTAAGGAATTTACATATATAAATTCATTTGATGTAGCATATGGAAATGAATTTTTAACCAGTAAGTACTTTATGACAAAAAGTGTATCTTCTCCTGTATGGCTCTTACAACAGATTATGGCTCCTGAAATTCAACCATTAAGGAAGCATTTTAAAAGATTTACACTGGATGCCCAAATAGTTCAGGTCTCAGGGTGTGTTTGTGTTTAAGGTATTGTCTCTTATAGGTGCTTCTATAGTTTACTTTGTAATGCTGATGCTGATCTGCACAGCTTTCATTTCTCCTTTTCAGATGCTTCCTACTCAGTTCTGAGAATAGAAGGCAGGATAGGGAGATAAAAAGGCAGGAGAAAAAGGGAAGAAAAGACTTCTTTGATTCATCCTAATGCTGTTCCTGCATGAGGACCGTCCTGATAATGGCCCTCCATCCCGGCAGCAGCAGTTGTTTCGGGCTCTAAATTCTTATTATATTTCCAGGATTAGCCTCATTAGGCTAATACAGATATTACTTATTTCTCTTTTTTTTTTTTTTTTCTTTGAGACGGAGTCTTGCTCAGTCCCAGAGTGCAGTGGCACCATCTCGACTCACTGCAAGCTCCGCCTCCCGGGTTCACGCCATTCTCCTGCCTCAGCCTCCCGGGTAGCTGGGACTACAGGCTCCCGCCACCATGCCTGGATAATTTTTTGTATTTTTAGTAGAGACGGGGTTTCACTATGTTATCCAGGATGGTCTCGATCTCTTGACCTCGTGATCCACCCACCTCAGCCTCCCAAAGTGATGGGATTACAGGCGTGAGCCACCAGGCCCCCGGCCATTACTTCTTTCTTAAAGGTTTGGGCCCCAGCTTCTTGGGGATCTTCCCCCAAGAAGATAATCCCAACTCCTTTCTTCTCTTGTGCCCCAGCCTTAAGAACGGTAGCTATTTTTCTGTCTGGAATGCACTTGATACCAAGAGATTCTAGGATATATTTGGTCATGTCTATGGCTTTTAATGAAATACTGACTTCCTTGCAAATGGGAAATGAGATACTAGTAATTCATGACATCAAGTCACATCAGTTAATTAAAATCACTTCTAGTTTATTATAATGCAGTAAAAGACACTAAGTCTTCTACACTTAATTATTATAGCAGTTATGATGACTACAAAAACTGTGGGTGGGATGTCCTCTTCTGACTGGAGAATCTACAGACAGAGAAGTGTGAGTTTGGCACTTTTAATTCTCAGTTTGAATGAAAAAAGAACAAAAGCGCTCCTATGGCAGCCAAAATAATTTCTTAGTTTTTGTAGCTGCAGGACTGTCTTCTCTTTAAAAAGCAGACGCATATTTTATTTGTGCTAATTGTAGAATTCCAATATAAATTGAAATCTTGCACTTGCTATGCCACTTAGGAAAATTTCAGGACCTGAATTGTGAAGAACAATGAGGCTGAAACTTGTATGATGACATCTGAGTGGACTCAGTTAATACTGAGAATCTTACCACTCAAGAATTTCTAAGATTTTCTTGCTAGTGAAAGGAATCCCTCTTCCTGGATCTGACAAGATTATGGATTAAGACCCTTCAGTAACTCTGCCAGGTAAAGAACTTCAATTCAACCAGCTAAGATGCTAAGAGAAAAGGCTAGTGGAAGAAGGAATTTGTAAATATCAACTACAGCCATGAAGACTATAGCGCCTATACAAATCTTACTCTTCACTGATTATCCTTTTTATAGATAAAGCTATATATGCACAATTGTCAAATAGATATTTAGATATATTTGCCTTTGCATATATTAAAAGGTCTCATTTTTTTACCTCCCTTTTGCTGTCACCTTACTATTTTATATAAAGTTTTTTTCATCTTAGATATTTTATACAGTTTGTCTGTGTCCCCTCCCAAATCTGTTCTTGAATTGTAGCTCCCATAATTCCCACGTGTTGTGGGAGGGACTTGGTGGGAGGTAATTTAATCATGGGGGCAGGTCTTTCCTGTGCTGTTCTCATGATAGTGAGTAAATCTCATGAGATCTGACAGTTTTATAGAGGCGAGTTCCCCTACACAAGCTCTCTCTTGCCTGCTGCCATGGAAGATGTCCCTTGATCTTCCACCATGATTGGGAGGCCCTCCAGCCATGTGGTACTGTGAGTCAATTAAATCTCTTTCCTTTATAAATTACTCAGTCCATGATATGCCTTTATTAGCAGCATGTGAACAGACTAATACAATATTTTGTAATTGAGTCTTTAGGAAACAGAATATTCTGGTGGGACTGTGATTGTGAAAGAGTAAATAGCATCACTCAGAAATAGATGTGATGATTGCCTAGAGATGGATACTGTAACTGTTGGGATTTTTGTGTACCTCCTTTTTGGACAAATGATGAGAGCATATTTGTTTGTATGAAGGATACTTGCATCTTATTGCTGTGAAACAGTATAAATATTAATATATACAAAAGTGTGTGTATGGTACTGAATAAACAAAGGGGCAAGCTGTGCTAGTTAGTAAGCAATTATCTGTCAGCTCTATATCCAACCTCTATACTCTATTTCTTGATGCCTGGGCTGGAACTCTGTACTTTTCATTTTTTCTCTGACACAAGGATTTCTGTGAGGTTTTGCTGATAGCAGAGGAGTGAGACAGAAAGACAGGAGGAAAAGGAAAGGAATTTTATCTCTTTCATTGACTTGCTTTTTCTCTCGATGTTACCTTTCACCTTGTGACAACAGTTGGTTTCAGTCTCCAGTTTTTTGCATTCCCAGAACCAGCCTCATTGTGTCCTCCCAGAGTTAACAGTTTCAGCCAAGCAGCCCTTCTTCAAGAAGCTGAGCCCAAATATACAATTGTTCTCCTTCAGGCTCCTGAGATTTCAGCAGCCATGGACAAACCACAGAGATCTGAGACTTTGCTCTGATGAGCCCCTCCTCAGAGGGAATAGAATGAATAGAATCTTATGTGGTGTTTTCTAAATTGTTTTCTGGAAAATGCCACTCCCAGGATTTCCTCCGTGCAAAATGATACTTAGAGTTATATGAATTTGGGAAATGTTACAGTATTAGAGATTTATAGTGCACATAAGTATCATCATGGCTGTGAAAAGTCCAGCAGAAAAGACATTTGTTTCACCTTGACTCAACATCTCTCCTCCAGTTTTTTAACTAAGGAATTGTTTTATTTTCACTTAACCACTATTACCATCCCATGACATACATTGAGAAACAGCATTCTCTGGAATCCTGAGAATTTGAAAGCTTTATAATTGTATAAAGTTTTTTTCTTGAAAGATCCCTTCTTAGGGGAGGAACATAAGGTCTATAATTCTTTACTTGATTTTACCTATCTGTTCCAGCTCTAAGCATAAATGCTGACTGAGCATAATGAGTGAGATGTAGAATGAATGTTGAGGAGGGGCACAGGTGATGTCAGAACCCCAGGACAATTATTACAAAAAGTGGCATACAAGTGAAACAATGCTAGAGAATACAAGAAGGGATAAAAGAATAGGGTCATATCATATTAGATGAGGACATGTATAGGTATGGTTAAATGAAAAACTAGGGATTCACATCGCTTGGGTTTGATTATCAGCTATAGCACTTGAGTGCTCTTTGATTTTGACCCAAATTATTCATCTTCTTTGAGCCTTAGTTTCTTCATCTTTAAATGGAGATAATAGCAGTATATTCTTTACAGGTTTGTGAGGTCGATTAAATGAGACCTAGCATATAAGATGATTAACACCCACCTGACATTTAATTATTTAATATACCCTGTATAATTATACCAATTTTATTTAGACAGAAAACAAGAATTATGAAACAAACGTGCATGGTTCAAAATGAAAGGGTCTTTGAAGAGCATCTAATCAGCTCCCTCTTTCTATAGATGAGAATAAAGCTGAGTCTCCCCAAAACAAAGATATTGGGCCAAGGAGCTAAATGATACATAAGTTGCACAGAGACCTCAGTCTCCTCACACTTAGTAGAGTGCTGTTTCAATTAAACTTCAAGTTGTTTAGCTGTAGTATGTTTGCATTTTTCTGGATAAAAGTAAGAGAGTAGTAGTATTCAATTTTTTTTTTCTGGGTTCTGGTCTCAAGGTGATCTCTATGATGTTTAAGACCCAGGAACATCTAATGAGGGGTTTGTCCATTTCAACAAATCACACCACATGCTTTCTCCTACTCTTAGTTCCTACTTCCCTATAAGAATTCTGTGTGGGAGAAATACTGTTAGAGTGAAGCATCAGGAAAGAACAAGAGTAATGGAAAGGGAGAAGAGTAGTCTTATTCATTTTTCATTGTTGATTGAGCAGGAAAAGAGGAAATATTAACTATTTGAATATAAATTCAAATCTTTTATCAGCACTAGGTAACTGAGCCTGGTTGTCCCATTTCTCCTACCACTCACCAGGGGCAATAACATTGGGGTAGAGGTAACCACTTCACTTCTTCACACCTAAAGAAAGTCTCTCTCTAGTTGCATGAAACAGATCCAGAGAACCATGTTTATTGTTGTTTTATTTACTGTTATAATTGGAAATGTGGAAAACACAAGAGATAACCATAGTCATAATATACAAGGCTTCCTTATAATGAGTACTTTTTTCTACAACCTCATAGAATTATGGTAAGTGTATTATTTTAAAAGGAGAATTTAGTAGGATAAAACACACTGAATTTTAGTCCAACTACAGCTATGTACATATGCATACATAATTTATGAGCTATGTATAATTTATATGTATACAAACACCACATTTTATTGAGGTAAAAGAGCACAGCGAAGTTACAAACAAATGGCTAAGCTCAATGTAGGCTTTACAATGCCACTGAAAGCCATTTTACTAGCATAAAGGCCTCCAACATGCTGGTATTAACCTACTGATAAATATTTAGACTGTATTTATATTTTGCCCTCTCGGGAACTAAGCCAAAATAAACATATTTTAAGGCAACCTTTGGAAGTGTCAGCATTTCTTATTTTATCTGCCTTGTGGTAAATGTTATTCACAGTGACAATTAAAAATACTGAACAATGGAAGACAAAGGTTGACAAATTCATCTTGAACCCATTTCATCCTCATAAAGTTTTTCTCTAACATACAGAAAAGTCATATTTTTCAGCAATCTTCAACTTTCTATTTTGAGGAGTAGGATTATTGCTTTTTTGCCCACACATGCTTACTGAAGCTGCGTTACAGATTTCCAATTTGATTTCATGTTCTGAGAAGCATCTACACCAGTCTCAATGCTATTTTTTAAGAAAACATAGGAAACAGAAAACAAGAACTTATAGAATTCAGGTTGTCCTGGCCGCAAGCTATTCAACACTGCTACTCACTTCCATTGTATCTTTGGAAAGATAAACTACCCAGTACACAATGTTGAATCCTGCAAATGCAACTGGGAAGAGAATTCGAGAATACTGGTCTATTTTACTGGTGCCTCCAAAGGCTGGCGAGAGTGGTGGGGGCGTGACAGGTGTTGATTGTAAGATGGGCGCTCTCGTGAGCACTTTATTGGCCTCGGAAGATGAAACTATTGGCAAAGACAGAGAGGTGATCCTTTTCTTCAGATGATATTTGGAGTCAGGATGCTGTGGAAAAAAGACAAATATTAAGCCCAAATGAAAGAATAGATATTGCTTAATTGCTTATTTATTCACTCTTTCACCATTGACAAATATTTATTGACGACTTACTTTCTATGTAAGGTCAAACATCAATGAATTCTTAATAGTATTTGTTGGTGTTACTTTACCAAGTAAGGCTTAAAATACATTGTAAAAAATTTACTTGCTTCCATCTGACATTCTATTACTCAATACATCAGCAAACAACACAAAGCATGTTTCATGTCATAGAACTACGGTAAGCATTGTATCCTTAGGGAAAGACGAGCCAGGTTGCAGAGGCATAGCCACTCCTGGTTGTGCATTAGTCTGTAGGGCAATGGGTTTGGGCAATAGTGTGTATTGGGAGGAGGAGTGAATTCCAATTTGGAATATGTGGACAATTAGTACAAAAAAATTACAGCCTGGTTTATTAACGCGATTCTTCTGTGCACATTCCCAGCCTACATTCTCATCTTTGCTCACTCATAAGCTTGAATCAGCTATGATTTAAGGATTTAAAAAATAAATAAAATTAGCCTATGTATGCCAAAGGCCAGTGACAAAGAATAAATATCCTTACATTGAGTAGGATGACTGTTCATACCTTGAAATATACCTGCCTCTTAGCTCAGAATTTCTATATTGTACACTCCTTACTTCCCGCTCAGAACTTTCTAACTGGTCTTTCTCTATCTTCAGTCACTAAAAATGATTCATTCACTAAACTCAGATTTGTTATATGCTCCTTTCTATCACTAAACCTCCTGTCTCACTGAAATCATGACACAATCAACTATAGTCGTGAATGGGATGTTTAACACAATCACTGGCAAGTGAGGCTAGGGTCCAGATAGGGGAAATGCCTTCTCCATGATGGCAGGGCTAGCAATAAACTCCAATGGTCAATTTCAGTGCCTGTTTCATTCCAACATTTTTTCTCATCTTTATTCTAAAGTATTGGGCCTAGTTCAGAGACTCTGATTCTGTTTGATTTAGATTCCTTTCATGCTGTTGGTGTCTAGGGGGCCCTCCTCTGATTCCTATCTTTTCTTGTCTGCATCCTGTAACAAACACCCTCCTTGTGGCTAGCTTGTCTTTCTGGGCCTCTGCCTTCAAACACTTGCTGTGCATTACCCCTGATATTGTAAAATGGCCTTGTTTCCTTGCTGGCAGCAAAATCACCACTTTGCTGCCTGGCAGGGTATGTGACCCACGTGGGCAAACTCCCGTGGCTTTAGCCAGCAACACTGCGGCAACAGTATAAGACAGCTTCCTCCCCTGTGCTGGTTGAGCCACAGGACCAAAATGACCTGCCGATGTGGTGACATTTGGACTAAAGGGACAACAACTCCCAAAACTTCTTTTCTATATTCCCCTCTTGATTTTGCTGTTTGATTTGCCATGAAACTTACTGGGTATCTAAATAATAATAGTTATTGCAGAGAGCTTAAATTCACTGTTTTTAGGGGCCATGGAGAAATGTGTTTCTTTACCAAAAGCAAAAACAAATGGTGTAGTCAAGATTTGATTTGAAAAAACCACAGTGAATTCCAAGCAAGGGCTATCTTTCTTATTGTCTATTGGCCCAGTACTGTGGTACTCTGGACAGAATTAAATTAGTCATAGGTCTTAGAGGTAGAAGAGAGTTTAAGATATTAGAAGGGCTAGTATGCTGCTCTTGAAGAGGAGATGAGGGAAACTTTCTATTAAAAATAGATGGGCCATGCATGGTGGCTGACGCTTGTAATCCCAGCTTTGGGAGGCCAAGGTGGGTGGATCACAACGTCAGGAGTTCAAGACCAGCCTGGCCAACATGGTGAAACCCCGTCTCTATTAGAAATACAAAAATTAGCCGGTATGGTGGCCACTGCACTTCAGCCTGGGGACAGAGCAAGACTCCATTAAAAAAAAAAAAAAAAAAAAAAAAGATGACAGCTAAGGACTACTATGCCCAGGATCACCAGGCTGTGTGCGGATAGAAGCAGAGTAACTGTCTCAGTGCATGCTGCCTCTCCTAGAGAACACAGAACCATTTTTCAAGAATTTTCTATCATGTTTCTCAGACTCTAAATTTTCACCTATTAAATATAGTATTAAAATATTCTCTACCTGAAAGAGCAAAAGGTGTCACTGTTTCACCCTCTAAAAAGAGCCATCCTCCTCCCACATATGGAACACTAAAATACTTTCCTCTAGCAAACATTTATGAGAATCATGATAGAGTAGAAAGAAGCCAGCCTTCGGAGCAGATTTTCTTTCTACACTCATTTTGACTTTTAACAGCATGCATTATCTGTCTGAAACATGTTTTTCTTTCTATTTTAGGTAGAAAGAGGGAAGACATGCCTAGTTGTTTGGAATAAAGCAGTGACTATAAAACATTAAATACCATAAAAATGTAAAGATGTAGAGATGTGGTGGGGGCAGTCATTTGTGAATCTGTGCATTGTCACAATGTCACAAAAGACTGAATGAGGATTCCCAAATAATTATGGTCCGGAAGTCAGAAGTACCATTCAGAACCAAACACCACGAAAAATTTGTAGTAAAATGGATACTGTAATTTTACCTAAATTAAAAAATTAAAATTAAATTATATTGAAATTAAAGATTTCCTACATTAGCATTCCCTTTTGCCTCATCTACTTCCCCAAACAATCTCTGTGGAGGGTTTTCTAGGAGTTAAGAGAACAAGGAGAGTTGGAAATCCCTAGATTACAGTTTCATAGCTACTAATTGCGTGCAATATAATTTAAACACCTCCTAGGTGCCATAGGCTCTAATTCTCTCTCAGCTTCAAGTTTCTATCTGTGAAGGTAGGGACAAATATTACTTAACAAGTAACTTTTTTCCTATGTTTTTAAGAATTTAAGAAAAAGGCATGATTTAAAGATATATACACAAACATATATATGTGTATATATATACACATTTACATATGTACATATTTTTTTGCTCAGGAATCTTAGCTATATCTATTTTTTAAATCATTTTCAAAATATGTCTGCTTCTCATTCTCACCACTCACCTATCTTTATTTCTTCTTTGTCTGAAATAACATCCACCTGCCACCCATTTTTATCTTTCCCTCATATCTTTTGCTACCAAACTCATTAACACCTACCATCACTGATTTCTCCAGCCTTATGCATTTTTCTGCCTAGTTATTATGACTCTTGTAGATATTATTATTTTCTGTTTTGTAGGTATAATTATTTTTGTTGTGGCTTATCTCCTTTCCTAGCATGGAAACTCTTTAATGGTAGAAGGCACATTATTCATATGTATGAGCATTCCACAGTGCCTAGCAAGTATTTAAAACACAGTATTTCTTTAATAAACAAATGCCGAATCAACAAATGAAAAAAATCTAAACATTTCCCAAGATTTGTTGGAGGAAGTAGGCAAAGAGGGGGATGAAAAGTTTTATGATTATGTTACATTGTATTTTAATGCAGTTTTATATTACATTATAAGTACCGGTTCTAAATGTTTATTGTTGACTAGCATTACAAGGCAATTTTCAAATATTATTTCACGAATTTCTTCAAAAAATCCACAATGTCATATTATCTTCATTTGATAGATGAGCAAACGGAGGCTTAAGCAGGAAGCTCACAAAGGTAATGAGTGGCAGGACCTGAATTCAATTTCCCTCTGATGCCACAGACCGCACTCTTAACAATTATTATGCTATTCTTCCTATCAGCTTTAGCGTTTTGGGCACAGTGTCTGAAGCTCAGAACTACTGACCTTTTGGGGCCAATCGCTCTTTGTTATGGAGGACCATCCTCTGTGTCCTGGGATGTAGAGCAGCATCCCTGGCCTCTACCAACATGATACCATTAGCCACCTCCACCTCAAGTTGTATCTCCAGACATTGCCCAACGTCTCTTGGGGGAAATAGCTTCCCATAGGAAATCACTGGCTTAGATTCACAAGTGTCCCACTGCCCGGGAGTGATTGGGGAAATTTCTACAGGCAGCAAATATGATAGGCTAAAGGAAATGCAAGAGGCCTGGCTACTCTACATCTGGATAATCAGCTGCTAAATAACTGGCAATTGACAGAACAAGGAGATTGGACATCAGTTTAGAAGGAACACGCTGAACTTCTGAAATGAAAAGAAAGCAAATTTTGTGAGCCGTTTAAGCTACAGGTTTGCTTCAGTCCCTTCCTGCTCTATTGTAAGCATAGCAGCTTCAGCTGATGGTAAAATAGGCTTTTGTCAGAGTCCATATGAGGGCTCAGCTTGGGGCTGTCACTGTTTTGAGTGGAACGCCTGTGGTTTTGAATTTTTGCAGGGCTCCCCTGCTGCTGAGTGCCATCCTGCTTTAGGTATTTATAGAGCACTGCTTTGTTTCAAGTAATGTCATATTGCAAAGGTACTTTAAGTCAAACTGGACTTTATGACAATCAACTATTTGATAGAGGGAAAAGATGTTTAGGAAGTATTTAGACAGATTTTTATATGTAATTCAATGAGTCTCAGTAGGTCTGAGAGGTAACCTATCACCCCCACCATTTAAAACGATATTCTAACCAGGGCTGTCTTACTGAAGGGATAAACCAAGCATTTGTTTTTAGAAAGAGCAAAGAGGGACAACACAAATGAGAGAAAATATTTTTTTGAAAACACTTAGTATTGATAGTTTGCAAAAGTCATCATATTAATCGTTATGGGGAAAATTAGAACTCTGTTGGGTTTTCCTGTGTTTGTGTTTCAGCTGGTAGAGTTGAAAACAGACACAACTCCAGAATTTCTACACACACACATCTTATTGGCAGCAATATATTGAATAGTTGATCCACGGTGCTAGGGAACATGTCTAGAAAACATATCAGAATGTTTGGAGGGTTCATAATAAAGTATTGGGTGGGGATTTGATAGAAGGTATGGGGAAGGGACTAACCACCTACAACCCTCGTCTAATCCATCCTGCCTTCCCCATAAATCATACAATGGCACAACCAAGAAGGGCACTGTGATCTTTCTGGCACATAGAGTCTTTAATGGTCTTAATTCAGTCCTTAATTGTAGGGAGGAATGACAGTACTCAAAAAAAAATCTGCTCCAGCCTGGGCGACAGAGCAAGACTCCGTTTCAAAAAAAAAAAAATCTGTGCAATATTTGGAGTAGGCAACGTAAACCTTTCAGTATTCTATTCTTCACATCTCTCTACATAGATGAAAGCAGCATGGTAATGGCCCAGTGCACCTTACCACCTTAAAAAGGAGCACAGGAAGGGTATATATGTTATTTCCCTCTCTATGCCCAAGTTTGTAGCAACTGGCTTAGAGTTTCTAGCACAGAGCCAGGCTAATTTCTTTTTTGTTCTTAGCTTAGGCATCACTCTGCTAGAAACGAAAACCTCTCCAGACTGAGTTAGACACTTTTGCATGGCTCTTCTGCAGCTCACTATACATCTCTAATGACGGACTTTATTCCAAGGTATTATTAAGGCTCATTGATCTCTCTCACTTCCTGCTGGACAAGAAGCTCCATGAGGGAAGGGGCCCTCTGATATCACTCACTGATATATCGTCAGCACTCTACAAAAGGCCTGGCACATAAAGGCACTTATCAAATATATATGGTATGAATAATTCAACGAATGCATAAATAGTCAATAAATAGGTGCCAGATGGAAAGAAAAAAAAAGAAATGAATAAATAATGCAATCAACATAAATATAGTAATTGTCCTGACTAATGAAATTTTGGTTAATTTTATGTTATATAATTTACAAAAGGCATCACACCCATGTAAAGAAGAGAAGCTACATTGAGAGTAATGACACTGCTCAAAGGATTGCAGATGGAATGGGTGAGTGATTGACTGTCAGGAACATAGTGATAAGGGCTTAGGCCTTTGAAATAACAAGGAAACTAGCAAACTATGCAAAAACAAATCAAGGACCAAAGTTGGTCTTACACACAGTATAGGTACAGGTATACTCCAAGACATGTTAATAGGCTCTGAAACTCGTGAAGACATAAGTAACTCTCTAATGTTAAGGTAGCATGCTAGATAAAAGCAATAAGGAAAAATCACCATATAAGCGGGAAAAACACTGTTGACAATTTCTTTTCCAGAAATAAATAATAAAAAATAAAATATCCAGTTCCATATGTCTTAAAAACAGAAAGATAATTAGTCTATAGAGCATTTCTGAAGATTTAGCTTTAAGGTGCCTTTTTGGATTTGAGATCTAGATTTTAAATGCTTGAGTTTCTCCATAACTATTATGTTTTAAGGTCAGAATCAAAGTGATAAAATGAATAAATTTTTACCCACATTCACTGTAAGTAGTTTCTTGTGAAAAGCAATGAACATATTAAAATATACAACGTAGAATCACATGAAATATCGAAGCACTTAATTTCATTTCAACTTCACCACATTAGTTTGCTGTTTCAATGTCAAACTTATTCAAATAATGTTGTTTTGATTACAACTGAATAGATATTTTTAAATGTCATGGTATTTGGGAGAAAATGTCTTGCAATCAAAATATACCATTGTGTAGTATAAATTGCAAATGTGTAATTTATGTTTGTTCCTCTATATCATATAAGACAACTTGCCAAGGTTT
This sequence comes from Pan paniscus, assembly GCF_029289425.2. Lineage (NCBI taxonomy): Eukaryota > Metazoa > Chordata > Mammalia > Primates > Hominidae > Pan > Pan paniscus. The sequence goes on along the minus strand of NC_073253.2, from coordinate 156,878,086 downwards.
GACACGAACAAATGTAATGCAAATGTCCTATGTAATCACCTATATTTAGTTTTGAGACCTTCAAGGTTTACATTGTTTGATTTGGTCATTTTTGTTTTTATGTTTATTTTTACACTTCAGCCTTTTAGAATCAAAATTTCCCTATGTGTTGCTTTAAAACATTTTAAGTAAAACCAGGTTCAGAAATATAATTTTTCACAAGAAAAAATAAATGCTACCTGCAGGAAAAAAGTACTTGGAGATAATTTACATACCATTTTTTAAAATCTAGCTTCCCAGAGGACCTACTCATTATATGTTCTATTTTAGGTTTATAGGAGACAGTTTATATCAAAACCTGAGATCTTAAATTCCATCTTAAATTAATAAGTTATATCTTTAAAATAATAGCCTGAGGGGGTGATTACGTTTTCTCCAAGGATTTGAAATCATCCTCTTCTCAGTACTGCATATTTCAAAAAAGGTAAAGCAAAAAAATTGGTCTTTGTTTTTATTTCAATATCTGATCTATGAGCATATTCAAAATGGATCCTTTTTTTTCTGTTTTTGACGATCTTTTTTTTTTTTCACTTTTACTACTTTACTCAAATAAGAAACTGGTAAGCTGAATCCTGATAAGCACTTTTTTCATTTATAGACATATATTAATATATAGATGACCTATGGACAATATATAGATTATATACTTATATGCATACAGATACCTTGTAACAGAATCACTTATTTCTACTAATATGAAAAAATTCTCAGAAACATTTGGAATTTATCATGACAAAAAATGGTTTTAACATTGTGGAGCAAGTCTGCAGACTAGGATATTTTGTTACAAAATTTATATTTTGGTAACCTTTCAAACTACAGATACATAAAGAATATATTATTAAGTCAAAGGAAGAATTTTGGGACTCAACTACTTTCTTAAAATGTTTTATCCTGTGGTATGCACCCTGGCATATTTCAGTCTTTAGGGAATTCTTGGGAAGGGTGGCCTCAGTTTCTGTAATATTGTGGATTTCAGACCTTCTTCTTCTTCTTCTGATTATTATTATTATTATTATTACAAAGATAGTATCTAAATATGTCACCCAAGATGGAGTTCAGCGGCGTGATCATGGCTCACTGTAACTTCAAAATCCTGCATGCAAGCCATCTTCTTGCCTCAGTTCCCTGAAAAGCTAGAACTGCAAGCATATGCCACCACCACAGAGCAATTTTTTTTTTTATTTTTGCAAATATGGGGGTCAGCCTGCTATGTTGCCCATTCTGATTTTTAACTCCTGGCTTCAAGTGATCCTCCCAACTCAGCCTCCCAAAATGCTGGGATGACAGGTGTGAGCCACCGCACTAGGCTTATACAAAGTTTTTGAATCAATTCCTAGATTTTCTACCAACTAGAAACTAATATTTTCCCTCTCCTAGACTGTGTTTTTCACTTATAAAAGAAGGTAATTAAACTGGATCACTGAATGGCATTTTTTTTCTTTTTTCTTTATTTTTTTTAAATAAGGGCTAATAAAAAATCCTTAAATTATATATTTCTACATATTATGGGGATGGCCTCTCATTTCTTGGAGAAAATATAAATTCTCAAACAAGTTTCTTAGTTTATCAAAGACAAAATGTCAATAAGAAAATGATCACCTTTTCAGTCAACAAGTGCCACAGATTCTGAAAAGTAAAAAACAAATCGCTTTAAAACTTTTATCATAAAGTTAAACTGAGGATTACTGGGCTGCGTGTAGTTTTCAGATATGGAAATGCTTACTAGAATGGATCAGTTGTAAAAAAAATTTCAGTTCAAAGTGTCTGCCTTACTTGAATTCACAGAGCAAAACATTCCTCTTCTAACAGCTACTCTTTAAGATTTGTATTAAAATAAAAATTTATGACTGTCAATCAGTTTTATTATCCACTAAAATAAGTATGTTCAGCTTAATTGTTGTTATAATTTAATTTTATGCAAAATTGAAATATGGGGGCATATTAATGGCCCTTGAAATATTAATGTTACCATTTGTTTCTTATTCAAAAACCTCTGGGGACCAGAGCTTAGCCACAGCAAATTTAACAAAAATTTATAACTATTTCTCACTGAACATAAGCCATTGACTATAAACTCATTGATATACATATATTTAATATACAAATGTGAATATGAAAATGTTTTAATATGAATCAAATTCTTGGGTTATGACTCAACATTCAGAGAATCTATTATTCATTATTCACAGATGCCTTGCCCTCTTGAAATAAAGCAGCAAGCAGATTTATAACAAAAATTGTCCATTCCATAGAAGTCCTTGTTTCTTTCCTGCACTCTGAAACCTCATTAGAAAAAACATTTTTTTTTTTACTTTTTTGCCCCTACTTGGTACAAGTGATTTTGTTCAAAAGAAACATCTAAAGGCTTAGAATTTTCTAGTCTCCTCTGAGAGCCTGGAATCTGCCAGTATAAGTGAGGATGATGAAAGAAGAATGCCCAAAGTTTACAGCAAAGATAAATGAAGGATTGTTCCATAGCTTTTCTCTGTGAAGTTGGAACAGAAACTGGCCTTGCTCTTGAAACTACAGTTATATAACCTGTGCTCAACTCACATTACTTTTGGACACTTTCGTTGTTTCTGATCACTATTTAGGCTGCTTTTTCCTACGGTAGGTAATGATAGAAAAAGTAAACAATTACCAAAACAATCTCAGCTTCCAAAGGTTCAGTAGCTTTTGATATTGTCACTGTGGGTGGGGCTGCAATCTGTGCCTTCCTTTTGGCCTTCTGTGTCTGAAGATTGGTAAAGTAGTTGACAGCTGCGAACTCGATAAGAGCGGAGAAGACGAATGCAAAGCAAACAGCTATGAACCAATCCATGGCAGTGGCATATGACACTTTTGGCAAAGAGTGCCGGGCACTGATGCTCAAAGTGGTCATAGTTAAAACAGTGGTGATCCCTAAAATAAAAAAGAATAGGAAATGTAATATTAGTACTGGGAATCCTATGGCAAAATCAAATGAGAATGTGTCAGAGGAGAAGACAAAAAACTCTACCAAGGCAAAGTCATTTTTAAAAATATTTTTTGTGTTATAATTGTTCATAATTATTATCATAAGTATTATCATTTCTGAATCTTTCAATATTTAGTGAAGTGACATACATTATAACTGCTCAAAAAATTTTGAGTTTGCTGAATTGAACTAGTTATTGTAAAATTTAAGTCGTAAATAGTTCTAGTTGTTTAGGGCTTGAGAGAACTTGTAACAAATTATTACCACTTAAGAAAAAAAAAAGTTGAGGCCGGGAGCGGTGGCTCACACCTGTAATCCCAGCAGTTTGGGAGGCCGAGGCGGGCGGATCACGAGGTCAGGAGATCGAGACCATTCTATCCTGGCTAACACGGTGAAACCCAGTCTCTACTAAAAATACAAAAAATTAGCCGGGCTTGGTGGCGGGAGCCTGTAGTCCCAGCTACTCCGGAGGCTGAGGCAGGAGAATGGCGTGAACCCGGAAGGCGGAGCCTGCAGTGAGCCGAGATCCCGCCACTGCATTCCAGCCTGTGCGACAGACGGAGACTCCGTCTCAAAAAAAAAAAAAAAAAGAAAGAAAGAAAAAGAAAAAAACCTTGAATTTCAGACCAATTTTACCAGCGAACATATTAAATGATAGTTAGTAAACAAATATGGTATAAATATTAGCATAAAATTAGGTTACCTAATTTGTTTGTATTTCTAGCTAGATTTTAAGGTATAATATTTACTCATTAGAATATAAAATGTATCACTTGCTGGCAGTTTTCCTTCTTGAACTATGGCCTGGGGAATTTTTACTATTAGGAGATGTATAATATTGATGGTCAACATCATTATGTTGGCATTCTTTTGTAATTTTCAAAAAATCTATTTTAACTTAGTAAATTTAAAAAATCAAGATTTATGATTTCTATTCAATTCAGGTCTATCTTAGAGACTACTAAATTTATAATCATTAAACCCAGGAAAAACACTGGAATGTGTCACTGATGTTTCCAGTTGAAGCTCTTTTTCTTATTATTTAATTTTGTTTTATTAAAATTAGTTGTGATTCTATCTATAAGTGGAACTAAATATGTAGGTTGAATCATAAAAAATTGACGAAATGACAATTTTATATGGTTCAACCTAATAAAAGGGGTATACAACCTATGTATTACAGTGTTCAATACCTTAATCTTTTGCTTTCATGGATTTACATGCAGTTTTTAACTTTCTGCTTTTCCTCAGTTACGACAAAGAAAATCAAGATAAAGCACTGCAAATAGGACACATGAAAGTCATAGGAAACCAGCCATAATTCTCACTGAGACAAAATTTTTGTTGATTCATCACACAACTTGTGATATAATGACAGTGATTTTGCATGATACATATGTCTGGATGAGACAGGAACCTATTTTCTTTGTGGATTGAAAAAGTGCACCAGTGTAAATATTTACTCAAAATACACAAGCAATGAAAGGTGGAGGATGAATGTACATGAAGTACAAAATGTGACACATACCAAAAACAGTTCTTGCTGGGACGGACTCCTTATTAATCCAGAAGGACACCTGGGAAAGAATGACTGTCATAATGCAGGGAGTGTATATCTGTATCATGAAGTAGCCCATCTTCCTTTGCAAGTGGAAGTAAACTGTCATTATAACGTATTCACCTGTTGGAAGACACATACATCAGTATTATTACTGCTGACAGTCTGCAAAAAGAATGCAGTTGAATATAAATCTTGACAATTTTTAAATTAACATTGACTGGAAGAAAACAAGCAAAGGTACATTTCAGTATATGAGAAAGCTACTTGATCAGCAGATGATAGAGCGAAGAGACACATCAACTTATTGTTTTCAGTAGGGTTCTTTATATCATATACATAAAAAAAACTACTTATTCCAAGATTACACAAATCTTTATATGCACCTGGTTGCAAAATCAGTTTTAAGGAAAGCTATTCATCACTTCAAAACAGCATGCTTAGCTGAGAATGGCTAAGGCGAAGGAAAAAGAAATAGATATTTTGAAAATGTACACTGGAGTCATCCTGAGGGATTATTTCCATCCTTTGGTCAAATTCTTACCTGTGTTAGATTTAATTGTCTCACTAGATACTGTTTGTCCAATCAGATCATACTGGAGAAGGCTTGAAGATTCTTCTGGGACTTCTACTGAGTAAAGTGGTCCTTTTTTCCATGTATATATGATTTCACTTTTGGGATAAGCATCTAAATATTTGAAACAAATTAAATATAGCAGTGAATTTGACGAGTTGTCTTTTTTTCCTTCAAAGTGCACATTGTCTATAAAAAAGGAAATAGAAACATAGATTGTATTTAATGTTTTCTTTAATCTTGGTGACTAAAGCCTCAATTTATGAGATTGACAGAATGATTAAGTATATTCCTAGAATCACACTGATATTGTCATGATTCTATTTCTTCCTTGATTTCCAGTATCAACTAAAACCAAGTAATTATATATTTTGGATGTATTATTTGACTCTCAGAAGCCTGTTGTAACTTACAGCTCCCAAACTTGAGTGGACAAGCATGCCCATCCATAGGAAAGTTAACCAGCCTCATGGGACAGTCAGCATTGATGGTAAGCCTAGAAACATTGAAATCAACGGTTCTGAGTTAGTATTATGGACATATCATTTAGGCAGGGGAAATAGAATTGGAGAAACCTCACCTCATGGTGTATAAAATGGTTCCATTCTGCATTATTCTGAAGAGTTTATTAGGAGTTGTCATGTTGTGAGCAATGGACTTTTTACCATTTCTGAAAAAGGTGTCAGGCGTCCAGATTTTACTGACCATCAAATTATTCAGACTCAGAATCTCAGTTGGTCCCCCAAACTTCAACCTCTCATCAGTCCAGGTCTGGCGGAAAAAAACATCCATCGTATACTCCTAAGAGAAAATAAAATATTTGTGTGGGCTGGAAAGATAGTTTGCTAAGAATAGTTTATTCACTAGCCTATACACCCAATCTCAAAACTTAAGCAATAAAGCAACTTTTTATCGCAATAATTTCTCACAAAGCTATAATTTTAGCTAGTTATTATTATTCTTAAACTCAGAAAGTTTGCATTGTTATAAAAGATAGTGCTGCGATATGTAAACTTCCCTCCTCCACCTTGACTTTCCTTAATATTCTTCCTCTTTATCTATCCAGTCATCCATATTTCCATCTATCAATATGTCCTCCTTAATCTAGAAAAAAATTATGGAAATATTTAGTTTAGCCTTTGTGCTGGCTGGCCTTTATACCATCGGTTAGACTAACTATTCCCCTTTGCACCTCATTCACCCTCAAAGGTATCTCAGAGCTTCAGAGTACCATTCAGTAAAATTCCACACATAGATAAACCTTACTTGATAAACACACTATAGCTGCACATCAAAATTATTTTATATTGTTCTCAGGGAACATATAAACAAGTCTTACCGTGACTATTCTAAAGAGGGTATCATTTAAGTATGTATCATCAAAATTATGAGTTAATCTGTGGCTTTTATGAAATAGCATTAAAATGTTTAAGAACTATAATAAGAGCTATTGCAAAAGTCAATAACAAATAACAACTTGTAATTATATCAAAGTATTGCCAATAATTGCTTTGCCTACTATATAAATTCTTTTATGAAACTTATTATGGCAAGCAGTGATTACATTTTAAAAATATAATTTGACAAGCAATATATCCATACAATAATGCCTCATGATATAATAGGGACCTATTGCACAAATAAACTGTAAAAACAGACACAAGCATAAGATAGAACACTAAGTATACTCAGACTTCAACAATTCAATAGCAAATTGTTGTAGTTGTTTATACTTGGAGTGGCTTAGAACACGAATGAAAAATATGATACTAAAATAATTCAGGATTCTGAATATTGCTAACTCCTCTTTCTCCTTATATAGTAAGATAATTATCTCCTGAATAAAGCCCTTCCTCCCTCTTTCCTTTTCTTTCAATTTTATTTCTTCTTTCTTTTCCTCCATATCCCTTTCTCTTCTTCCTTTACTCCTTCCTTTTTCCTTTCTTTACATCTTCTTTTCTTGCCAACTTAAAAAAGCACAAAATGAAAAAGTCTCCTATAACTGTTTCTTTAGAATTACATTTCCTTAATAAAACCTAATGGTGAACCTCTTTAAAGACAGTTATGTTTACTTCAGCATTCATATTTACACTTCCATTTTAGAGAGAAATGCCACCTGAGAACCATAAAAGAATACCATGATACACTTTGTTCTAAAAGATGAGTTCAAGTTTTCATTGCTACTTACTATAAATACCCTCTTATGAATGCTACAGCCATCTGCACCTGGAACAGAGTCCCCAGAACACCTACTGGTCCATCCTCAATGTAAAAGGTGGAGAGCATCAGCCTTTCCAAATGACCTCTTTACTGTTTTAATAAAATATACTGATAATGATGTTGCCACAAAAGACAATTATGCTTTAGGTTTTATAGACATACTCAATAAACTTTTATATGGAATAAGATCTGTGTGTTTTTTTTTCTTCCTCCAATAAATTTGCTGGAGCTTCACAAAGAAAGGGGAAAATCTCTTCTCTTTGGAGGGAAGAATTAGTGCATAGCATGTGGATGGAAGAGAGGACATAATTTTAAAAAGTCCCTCAGCTTAAAATGTTAAAGCCCTTAGTGAAATGTGAAGATTAAGCCAGGAATCCATTCTAATGGTCATGCCCTCCCAGCATGAATACACATATTGTGTCATGAATCTGGAGCCAAGCTTGGTGGCAATGCCCATTATCATTAGTTTTGGGACTCCACTCTCCTCCCCGAAATGAAAACACCCAACTCACTTAGAACTTACTCACCATCTCCACATCTGACACGGGCCCAAAACTGGTCACATAAATGTCTGTTTTGACTTCAGTGACAGCACCTGAAATTAGCCCAGAGGGATGAAACAATTATCACCACTGATGTTAAGGTGATTGATCTCAGCCCTCTACCACCAAACCCCTTACTTATCATAGCCTGTATCTGCAATGTGTCCTATTGCATTCCAGTAGTGGGGATCCTTGGGTCTCTCAACTCTGAAAACTCACGTCAGTGGCCTTATTTAGAATTTATTCTAGTCAATTGGGAGAACATTAAGGAATGAAAGAAGCTAGATTCGTTCTAATGAAAATGATAATAACTAATGTATATTGATGGCTTTAATGGGAAAGTGCTAAGAAAACTGTTTTACATGAATAATCTCATTTTGCACTCATACAACTCTATGAGGCAAACATTGATAATATACCCACACTACAATTTAGGAAATGAGGCTTAGAGAGTTCAGATAACTTGAACAAGGCTACTAATGGTGGATGAGGCAGAGACTGGATGGGAACATACACATGGTCTCTCTCCCGTACCCCTGCCCCTTCCCACTACCTAGTTTCTGACTCTTCTGGGTCTTCAAAGGGCAGAAACGGAGGAAGGAAACTACAGGTGTTTGTGTAGCAAAGATGCAGCTTCTTACCTCCAAATCCCGGCCGCAGCCGATTGTCATAGCCTTCAAGCAAGTTGTCCAGGATCCGACTGACGTTTTCTGAGTAGAAGTTGCCTTCAACTTCGAGTTTCCCTAGGGCATTTTCTAGCCTGTGTGTAGACAGTCAATGATCCTTACTCCCAGGCTCAGAGAAGAGGTTTTGTCCAATCTACTCTATTCCACCCTGTTACAAATACATGCTACACCACTTCTGGCCTCTTTCATGATTTGATATAGGAGTCACCCAATGGATGTATACTTTTCCTTTCCTCTGAGATAAAAAGAAAAATCAGGAAAAAGGATCTTACTCACCACAGAATAATGCACAGCCAGGGCAGAGACGACGCCATCCTGCAGTGCACTGAAATGCAGAATTCACCCTCCTAGGGTCGTCCGCCCTGCTAGCCAGCTCTTCTCTGCCAATCAACTGGAGAAATCTTTCAAACCCTTCATATCTCTGTTCCTTGTTTGCCTCAAGTCAGTAATCCAATAGATAAAGAGATTGCCTAAAAATTTGCAGGATTCCCCTGGCTCCCTTCTTTCTTGTTTCCTTCTTCTCACGTGGAACAAGGTGGTTTGTGGTCTTAGATTATGTCCTGCAGACACCCAGGCTCCTCTGACTGACTCAGTTGGGAAATGAGAGTCTGAAGGGACCGTGCATGGTCGGAGAGCAGTGACAATAATCGAATAAGGCATTAAGGGAGATTAGAAGGAAGAAATCCACTGCCAGTTTTGGCATGGAATTAGCAGGGCCCTGTGAGGAAATCTGGAAAGCATTGGCATCTTGCTGATTGAGATTATGTTCCAATAGGCTCAGCGTTTATTATTTTTATGGTTCACAGAAGGATTCCTACACAGCTCTTACTGTTTAAAAAGTCTAACACTATTGCGACCCTCTTGGATTCCCTTTCTGATTTTCATCAGCATTACTAGCTACAGCCACGCCCTTATGTATTTAAAGATTATTGCTCATGATTTATTTACCAGCACTTGTAACACAACAGAACAACTCGCGGCCATCTTGCTGTGGATTAAATATTTTTTTAAAGATACTTTGCTGACCCTTCTTGTCAAAGGTGTGTCATCTTAAGCTAAGACAGAAGTGGGATCTACTGCTATCATTAGAGACCTGGTCAGTCTCTTGAATGCCACCCATAGGAGATAATACCTGAGAAATAGCAGGTTAAGGCTCCTCATGCAGAAATGTTGCAAAAATAAAGCATCTATAGACGTGGTTAATGTTGATGATTCTGGCACTATTTTATCAGGCTTGCCACAGGTCGAAAGGAAAATGTCTGAATCCAAGAAACAGCATTCTATTCTCAGTTCTGCTAGGAGGAAGTTGTAGTCAAAAAAAGTTCATTTAAGCCTTAAACTTTTAATCTTTTCTTTAAATAAAATTTATTAAATAAAAAATTTATTAAATAAAAAAATTTTAAAGGCATTGTGAATATATATGTCTGTGTGTATATCTATTATATAGAATATATATTATAATATATTTTATAAAATATATTATAATATATATTATAAAAATATATATAATATAAAATATTATATTTTATAAGATATACACACACACACACAGATATTTAAATTCAGGAACATAAGATTGAGGATCAAAAGTCTCAATTCACCATCCTCCTGCCAAATTCATTCCTTACTCACCCAGTTCACAGTCTGTATCTTTGGAATTCAAATTCTACAAAGGCCATGGTAACTGTTGCAGACATATAGCACAGCCGTAACAGTCACACTTGAGAACATGACATAAATCATTTGAGGAACATCTGAATACATTATTGTCAGGGAAAGACACATGGCAGCCATTTAAATGAAGATACCTACAATGTTTTCTCTAATTTAAGGGAAACACCCCTAAAACCTTTTCATGTTTGTTATGGGATCCAATTTTCACATCTCTACTCATTCTTTTTATTCTCCTTTAAACCTACTACCACTGGTGACCACAATGTATTTTCAACTCACATTAATTGTGCTATTACTTAAATCCCCTAAATATCTGGTATATATGATGCTATGAAATAATTCTCTTCAGATTAATCACAACTTTTTTTCAACCAGAGAACCCTATATTTATCCCTGTTATCTTTTTTAGATCTGTGTTTCTTGTTTTTCCTATTGAAATGTTTACCATTCATCTCTGATTTGTGTCATCAGAGAGAAAGCTTTGTGAGGGTTTTCAGGCCGAATGTTTTTGTCTTTTCTTTTTTAAATTTAATTTAATTTAAAGTTCCAGGATACATGAGCAGAATGTGCAAGTTTGTTACATAGGTAAACGTGTGCCATCGTGTTGTGCTGCACCTATCAACCCATCACCTAAGTATTAAGCCCTGCATGCATTAACTACTTAACTTGATGCTCTCCCTTTCCCCACATCCCCAACAGGCCACAGTGTGTGTTGTTTTTCCTCTTCCTGTGTTCATGTGTTCTCATTGTTCACCTCCCACTTATTAGAACATGTGGTGTTTTGTTTTGTTTCCTGTTCCTGTGTTATTTTGCTGAGGATAATGGCTTCCAGCTCCATCCATGTCCCTGCAAAGACATGATTCCATTCCTTTATATGGCTGCATAGTACTCCATGGTGTATATGTACCACATTTTCTTTATCCAGTCTATCATTGATGGACATTTGGGTTGATTCCATGTCTTTGTTATTGTGAATAGTGCTGCAATGAACATACACATGCCTGTATCTTTATAATAGAATGATTTTTATTCTTTTATACCCAGTAATGGGATTGCTGGGCCAAATGGTATTTCTGGTTCTAAGTCTTTGAGGAGTTGTCACACTATCTTTGTTGAACTAATGTACATTCTCATCAACAGTGAAGAAAGTTCCTATTTCTCCACAGCCTCGCCAGCATCTGTTGCTTCTTGAATTTTTAATAATCGTCATTCTGACTGGTGTGAGATGGTATCTCATTGTTTTGATTTGCATTTCTCTAATGATCAGTGATGTTGAACTTTTTTTCATGTTTGTTGGCTGCATAAATGTCTTCTTTTGAGAAATGTCTGTTCATTTCCTTTACCCAATTTTTAATATTTTTTCCTGTAAATTTGTTAAAGTTCCAGGTAGATTTCGATATTAGACCTTTGTCGTATGGATAGATTGCAAAAGTTGTCTCCCATTCTGCAGATTGTCAGAAATTTTTTCACATGTAAAAAAAATTGTGGATGATATTGTACAGTTTTACAAATATTCCTATAGAATTTCTCATTAAAATGATTTTTTCAACCAGAAACACTTAATAAATTACAGTTGTCTCTAAACAAAAGATTAACACACCTGATTTGATTTTTTCATAGGTTTTAATTAATAAGAAATTAATGTAAGAGAAGGAAGACTTTTTTTACTCTCAATAGGAAAAAATATTAGTAGAGCTAGAAGGGATAATAAGCTATGTAATCTTAGTCATTTTCCCTCTGCTGAGCTTACCTTTAAAAGAATGTGATAGACCTAGCGATATCTAAGATACTCAAGTTCTGTAATCTGATAATTTGTATGTAATGAAGTCCCTTGTTCACACATCTCTGTCAGAATTAGGGCAGACAAGATCTATTAGCAACACTGTTAATTAGATTGCAATTATTATTCTCCTGTGGAATTAGCAAAAAAAAAAGGAGTTTAAGAATATGACAATGGCTACGACTTTGGGAGATGTATGGTCATATTTATGTAGCGTTTTGACTATGTAAACCAGTTATCAGAGCTCTTTCATTTAGAGAATTACTTCCGTTTGGCAAATTTAAGAATATCTATCTTATACATGCATATTTCGTAGCTGTTTCTCCAAAATATTTTCTCTTTTATGAATCACGTTAGACAAACACTTGCATGCTCTGTTATTTATCTCCACTGGGAAGCCTAGAACTACCATCCTGTTCAACGATAGTGCTATTAACATGCTGGATTTTGTAAAAGAATAATGTGAAATCATTCCTTTTGTGTCCTGTACTTTAATTCCATATATGACTCACAACAACACTGCTTTGTTTATATAAAATGACTTATTAAAGATGTAATGTTTATTAGAGAAAATTATTGCACAGAAAGAGCAAACTTGGCACCAGACACTAAATGGCACTTTTTATAATACAAAAAATCAATATGTCTATGCATGCATATATAAACAAACCAAATATTCAAGTTAGCTACAGAATTGCCTCTTGGATAACATTTACTTACACTTTCTCCCTAAAAATCTCCATTGATCTTTTCAAAAACAGCATTGGAAGTATGCTTTCTACAGAAATTGTATTCTTCCACAAGTGGGGGATTATATACCCTGGCAGCCATTGTGTAGAGGCCAGGAATGCTGTTATCCTACAATGCATAGGACAGTCCCCTCAAAAAATAATTATCTTGCCAAAACACATCAGTAGTACCAATGCTGAGAAAACTTGCCCTAGACTAAAACCACTCAAACTTTAGTAAAATGTTCCTCGATGAATGATTTAGCCTCTCAAGTCCACTCATTTCACAGTATTTTCACAGCATAGTGTTCTTGTAAGTCTTTACTTCCCCCTTATGATATATTGAGGATAGCTACTTGTCCAAACATACAAACATACCTACGTTTCTGAGACAAATAAGGATGTTAAATGAGCACACTATTAAGGGAGTTAAAGCCAGCAACACAAATATAAAGATTACATTTGCAAATTTACAAAAGGATTGCTATGTAAATATACAATAAGTAAAAAGCAGGCCAATAACTTCAATGGATATATGGATATATATAAGTTTACAATTCACAATGAAAATAGTCAAGAAACATAAAAGGTGGTCTCTTGATTAAGAGAAATCAATTCAATTCAAATAAAACAAAAATTTTGTAAATTTATCTCATGGTCATAAATTATTAAGAATTCTTACAGACTGATGTTCAGTGAAGTGTTTTCAATGGGATATGCTATTTATATTGGAAGAAGGGCAATTCCTCATTAGGCGAGACAGTCCCACACATTTCAGGATACTTAGGATCTCTTGCTTTTACTCACGGAGTGTCTCTAGTGTTCTCTATGTGTGCTAACAACCAAATATTCTCTTCATATTTTAAAATGCTTTATAGTGGGGATTTATTTTTCCCAGTTGAGAACATTATGAGTGCAACATGCAATAATTTGATTAGAGTTCATAATTAAAACTAAAATGTGCTAAAGGCTTTGCAGGCTAAGTTCAAAGAAATACCTGCTCTTTGGATCAGCCATCTTTCTGCATCCAAAAACTTAGATAAGTTTACAGTAGATTAGCAAAACTAATCTCATTAAACTATTCCCTCCCAAAGTAAGTACATAACTGGGGAGAAGAAAAAGGACATAGATACTTGGGAAAAACCACTGGATTAGAGTTTTCTATCACCTTCTGTAGGAAGGAAGAGCCAGTCCCCTCTCTGACAAGTAAAAGAGATGATAAAATGGTAAGTTATTCACTCCTAAAAATTGAAAATGTCTAGAAGAAGAACCTACTGACATCCTCATTCTTGGCAATACACTTGCTCTGAGAAAAGCAGAAGGCCCACACAGAGGCCCCAGAGAGAAACACAAGGTAGTTTGGTATTGTTCTCCTGAGGCATAGGCATACATATATAAACACATAGACTGGTCTACCTTCCAATCTATATACCAGAGGCCTCCCAAAATAGCAAATTTTAGTGGGGCTTGAACACAGTGTGATGTAGTATGATTCAGAAAAGAGGGAAGTAACCCTCTCCGTTCCAGTTCCTGGAAGAATTGCAAGAGTGCACAAGTGGATTCTAGTGACTCACATGGCTTTGTATGAAGGAACATAAAGGCAGGTGGAAGGGCAGAAACATTGATCACTCCATGTAGCCATCTGACCATGCAAGAAGAGGCCTACCTCCAAAAAAGGTGTTGAGGACATATAGCAATTGGAAGCTGTATTGTTTGTCCAACCTGTCACAGAAGGGGTTACAGCAAGGCTGAACAGCAATTTCTTCTCTCCTTCAAATGCAATTTTCTTGAACAGGCTCCTTTATTCTAGCATTATTAAATGGCATCTAAATCTGCACAATGAAGGATGTATTCCAATAATCTTTGCATTAGCTACAGGAACAAATCTCACCAGTTACGTGCTGTACATCCTGCATTTTGTAATTTGCTCCTCTTTAAACATATGTGGCTTAAAAATAATCCCCAAATATTCTAAAGCCTATTTGGAGATTGGTAGAAAGAAGAATATTAATGATATTGAGCCAAAAAGGTAAGCAGAAAAGGGATTTTTAACATAATTTCCAGAAGTCCTAAGAGTAAATTGGATTTAAAAGTTTCTTTTGAGATATTTGTCATAGGTAAAATTATTGGTAACATGTAAGTTTGATACTACATAAACATATGATATAATTTGCTTTCATTGTGTAGCATATTCAGGTGCATAAATCATTTATAAGTACAATATATCACTTTTATCTCCCTCTCCAAACAAATTAAGCAGAATGGTGTTATTATTCTCATTACTTGGGTACATATAAGACCTGGAGAGGTCAAATAATTTATCCATGATTGCAAAGCTATTAAAGGGTAGAGCTGAACACAAATCTGTAGATTCATATTCAAATAATTCTTAAGTAAGCCAGATAAACCAATATGCCAGGCTCTTGTTGCCACTAAGTTGATTTTGACTAAAATAGTTTTCAGTCATCATGTAATGACAGGGGAGAATGAAACTGAGCTTCAAAAACAAAAGCCCTTGCTTTGTCTACTAATAACTCAAATTACTTCTCTCTGAGTATTAGTTTTCTCAACAGTATGAGGGTCTGGAACCAAAGAATTTCAGTATTTGTGTAACTACTTCCCATTCAGTACCAGAATACTTGGAACTTTTTTCCTTAACTGTCTTAGAACCTGTAATGAAGATCAAATCAGTCAAAAAACAATAAATAAAATTTAGGGCTGTATATGGAGAAATTAATGTAACATTAATAATAGCAAATATTTAACATTAACTGTGTATCAAGAATTATGTTAATAAATCTACAGACTCTAACTCATTCATTGCTAACACAAATGTCTATGAGTTGCCTGTAATTGTGCCAATTTGATAGATCAGCAGGATATGTAACTTGCACAATCTCGCATTGCTAATAAGTGGCAAAATCAAGATTTAAAACTAGATTATTCTAACTCAAAAGCATCTAGGTAGAAACCAAGGCCAATGGCCAGAAGTCAGTGAAAAGTAAGTTTCAGTTCTATTAAAGGGAAAAAGTTCTGACTGTCATTATCTATTGAAGGGTGGAATGGGCTATCATAGGAAAAAATGAGTTTCCCATTAACAACAGTATTCAAATATAGTATGGAATATGGTCTGTATGGGGATTTTTTTTTTTTTTTGACAGAATCTCGCTCTGTCACCAGGCTGGAGTGCAGTGGCGTGATCTTGGCGCACTGCAACCTCACCTGCCAGATTCAAGTGATTCTCCTGCCTCAGCCTCCTGAGTAGCTGGGACTACAGGCACGCGCCACCATGCCTGGCTAATTTTTGTATTTTTAGTAGAGATGGGGTTTCTCCATGTTGGCCAGGATGGTCTCAATCTCTTGACCTCATGATCCACCCACCTCAGCCTCCCAAAGTGCTAGGATTACAGACTTGAGCTACCATGCCTGGCTGGGGATGTATGTTTTATGAGGAAATTACATGGTCCCCATGAACATTCAGCAGGACACTGAGGCTACTTGCGGGTATTCTAAAGAAGATCTGATTGATAGACATCTCAAGTGAATATTTGGAGTAATGAAAACTCTACTACAGAGTTTCTTTGGAGTGACATGAGAAAGGAAATTTAAAGAGATTCCTGGTGGTACAATGTACTGTTAAGGAGAAAAAAGGAGAGGGCTTACGGAGTTATACTAAAAGAGGGAGCAAAAGTAAAGGATTATATAATAACATTTACTGAACACAACATATTTCAAGCATATGCAATGATACTGTCTCTAATCTGTGCAACTACTTTACAAAATAGCCTTTTTATGTTCATTTTACAAAAGAGGAGAATGAGACTCACAAAAATACGTTATTACCTGAGGACTCAGAGCTATTATTACCTCTGATGCCAAAATACACTCTTTTATACATTGTGCTTTATGTATTATATCAGATCTGATCCTTTCTCTAAAGTTAGGGCTCTTAAACTCTCTGGACCAATAATAGTTTTTATATTGTTGTTAAATAATACCCACCATCTCAGTGGACACTGTGACAAAATCCCCATGTGATCCCTTTGGAGGATCCAGTGCAATAAGGACCTAATTGCTCTGGGAAGCAAAGGACAATAAAGCGACATTTCTCTGGACTGCAGCTTTAAATTGTTTTGGCTTGGTTAGGAGTAGAAAGTTGAGTACATGAGAGGGCATTCTGGGACCCCCAAAAAATATAGGCCGGGAATAGCTGTTTCAAACTTCAAAACACAAATACCAAAGAACCAAAAAGACACTTCTTAAAGAGCACATGTATATGAATGCGTGATTTATATTTGCTCAACTGGTATTCATTCAATTTAACTTTTATTTATCAAGTGGTTTTTTATATTTTGAGAAAGTTCACCTTCAGGAAGCTCACATTCTAGGTATCCCTATGCAACATAATAGTACTGGCAAGACATCAGGTGCTAAAAAGTAGAATTGTTAGCCATGTGCTATGGAGACACTGAATGAGGAGGCACCAACGGTAA